>NC_081809.1:11973125-12286250 GCF_030704535.1 Vitis vinifera | reverse complement strand
CCATCTGGGTTCCACACATCCGATACCTAGACATCTTTAGCCAGGGAAATGGCAAATAAAGAAGGGAAGGACTCGCAAAGAGGCTCATCTCCACACCACTTATCCTTCCAGAATCTCACTCTCCTACCATTGCCCACGCGGTAGGCTAAACTGCTATACATACCTAGCCATTCCTTTCTAATAGCTTTCCAAAACCCTACACCATGCCTCCCACTTACGGCCCGAGTACACCATCCCCCCTCCTGTACACCATATTTATGACTGATCGATTGCTTCCACAAAGCCTCACTTTCAATGGCAAAGCGCCAATTCCACTTACCCAAGAGAGCTTTATTCATCAAAGCTAAATTTCTCACACCCCAACCACCTTTCTTTCTTTCCAGACCAACCAAGTTCCACCTAACAAGATGTGGCCTTTGTTCCAGAGCTCCTCCCCCTCATAGGAAGCCCCTCTGAATCTTCTTCAACCTCAGCCTTACTTTTCTGGGCAAAAAGAAGAGAGACATGAAGTAAACCGGCAAACTAGAGAGAATGCTCCGAATTAGGGTGAGTCTTCCCCCTTTTGATATATACTGTCTCTTCCACATAGTCAGTCTTTTTCGAAACCTCTCTTCAACACTATCCCATACCACCTCTGATTTGAAGGGTGCCCCCAAAGGCAGCCCCAAATAACAGGAAGGCAAACCACCCACTTTACAGCCCAACTCCAAAGCCAAATCCTCTATATCATTCACCCTCCCCACCGGAATAAACTCACTCTTCTCCAAGTTAATTTTCAACCCTGAGCAAGCCTCAAACCACATGAGAAGCCAGCTTAGATGCGTCAACTGATCCTGAGACTCCTCACAAAACACCAAGGTGTCATCCGCAAAAAGCAAGTGAGATATTAGAATCCCCTCTCCACCCCTGCCTCTTACCCTCCACCCTGATAAAAAACCCCCACTAATGGCCCTTCTCAATAAACAACTAAACACCTCCATCACTATCACGAATAGATAAGGGGATAGGGGGTCTCCTTGTCTCAAACCCCTTGAACTTTGGAAAAACTTGGAGGGAGAACCATTTATAAGAACAGAGAATCTTACAGTAGAGATACACCACTCTATCCACTTGATCCATCTCTCCCCAAAGCCCATTTTTTTGAGCACTACCAACAAGAACTTCCAACAGACATGATCATAGGCCTTTTCTATATTCAACTTGCACATCACACCCCCTTGATTGCATTTCAACCTAGAATCCACAGCCTCATTTGCAATCAAAACTGCATCAAATATTTGTCTACCCTCCACAAAGGCATTTTGGGGTTTCGAAATTACTTTTCCCATTACCTTCTTGATTCTATTTGCCAACACCTTGGCCAACAACTTGTAAAGGCTTCCCACAAGGTTAATCGGTTTGAAATCTTTCAAATCTTCTGCATCTCCCTTCTTAGGGACTAAAACCAAGAAGGTGGCATTTAGATATTTTACAAATCTGCTCCTTTCATGAAATTCTCTAAAAAAGCCCATAATCTCAACCTTCACCACATCCCACCAAAAAAGCCAAAATGCCATGGTAAAACCATCTGGCCCCAGGGCTTTGTCTTTGCCTAGATCTGAAAGAGTTGCAAACACCTCTTTCTCTGAGAAAGGATTTTCCAACCCCTCAACCTCACTGCTATCTAACCCCATAAAGGACAACCCGTCAATACAAGGGCGCCACCCCTCTTCTTCTGAGTACAACTTTTGAAACGCCCCCACCACACTGTTTTTTAAATCATTTTCCTCTGAGTGCCAACAGTCATTAACTTTCACCTTAGACAACCAGTTTCTTCTACTGTGAGCATTCGCCATCCTATGAAAAAATCTGGTATTATTGTACCCCTCCTTCAGCCACAACTCCCTAGACTTCTGTCTCCAAAAAATCTCTTTCCTCATCACCCAAGACTTGTAGGACTCCCTTGCTCCATTTCTTGCTTCACACTCTTCCATATTTAAAGTTGCACATTTCTCCTTTTCATCCCAATACTCAACCTGCATAAGAGCTTCACCCTTTTTAGTCTCAACAAGCCCAAACTCTTCTTTATTCCAAATCTTCAGAATATTTTTAAGGGCCCTCAATTTCGCATCTAAAATGTAGTTGGATGTCCTTGTAAATTTTAAAATACCCCCTACATCTTCATTTTGTCTTTGAAGCCCTCCCCCTCCAACCATATATTCTCAAATCTGAAAGGGGAAGGTCCCCTCTTCAACCCTCCTCCTTCTAGGAGGACCGAGAAGTGATTTGAGACAGGTCTGGGGAGAATTCCCTGCACGGCCCCATTGAACAAATTATCCCAGTTGTCCGTCACTAAGAACAGGTCAAGCCTAGACCGGGCCTCGTTATTCAAGCCTCCTCTCCAAGTGAATGGGCCCCCCGTCAAAGGAAAATCCCTCAGCTCCAAATCCTCTATCACTTCTGAGAATCTCCTCATTGAAGCAGTAAGCCCACCTCTCCTACTATGCTCCTCTGAAAACCTTACCAAATTGAAATCCCCTCCCACACACCATGGGTCACTCCATAACCCTTTAACTGACCCGAGTTCCTCCCAGAATTCCTCTCTATCTCTACTGCATACTGGCCCATACACTCCAGTGAACACTCACACTACACCATCCACACAATTTTTAAACCGACACGAAATTGAGAAAACCCCTTCTTCCCAACCAACCAGCTCCACCAGTCTATTGTCCCAGAACACCAGAATACCCCCAGTTGCACCCCTAGAATTGATTGCTCTCCATTCTAGATTTCTTCCCACCCCTAGACTACGAACAAGCCCCGTAGTCATTTATTTAATTTTAGTTTCCTGTAAACAAACCACATCCACTCTCTGGGATTTAATGACTGACTTGATAATCTTCCTTTTATCCCTATCATTAGCTCCTCTAACATTTCATGATAGAATTCTTATCTTCATTTACACCCTGATCCTGAAGCCCCTCCGAAAATACCCACGTTAGAACCCATTTTAGCTTTTTTGTAGCTAACAGTCCACTCCAGCTTCTTGAGTTCCCTACTGGATTTTGAAGATTTTAAACTCGTCTTTCTAGTCACCCCTTCCTTACCCTTTTGCTCAATTCTCCCCTTCATTCTCCTTAAGAAGTACAAAATTTCCTCTTCGAAGCCTTCTGTCGGCATACCCAAGCAGTGACTAAACATCGTAAGACTGCTTGAACTCCACCCTTCATCACATCCCCCTTTTTCCAGGTGACAGACACTCCTTTTCTCAAAAGGACTCATAAAGTCCGACCCCATCAGGACAAGTGCTAACCCATTCACTCTCTCAGCGTCAACTGAGTCCCAAGAAGGCTCACTCCAGCCTCCGAAAGCCAACGCAGCTCTATTCCGCACCACAGTTAGCGGAAACCGACCCAACTCCCCTTCCGCTGCATAAGCAAACCCCCCCAACACCCCTGCAGCTTTGGCATTGCCCCAGAGAGAAGAAGAAGAAGAGGATTCCCGAAGCCCCAAAGAAGAAGAAGAAGAATTGGGAACAGCGTAATACCTGGAAGCCTCCTCCATTAGAGCCTCGTCGGTGACCCTCCGCCGGCGCGGCAGCAACTCCGCGACAACTGCAACTTCAACAGCCCAGAGCTCCGCATCCATCCCCCCAACACCCCCCGCGGGAACAGACGGAGCCCTAGCCGAGGAGGGACGCTCCAACAAGCCCGTGCCATCCTTATTAAAAGTGGGCCTAGGAGACCCACCCTAGCCCGCCTCTTCAAGGCTGACGGACAATGGGCCTTTGGCCCAAACCACTTCGCCACTTAAGCCCAAACAACCATTCCCTTTGAAAGCCTTCCCATTTTCTTTTCTGGGCCCAGACCCACCCAAGAAGCATCCAAATCAGCTACACTAGGCAGCCTACCCTCTGTAGCCACTGCAACTGCTGCCTCCCTTTGCCTTCTGCCACACACTACCTTCTCCCCTATTCCCCGAGACTACAACTCAGTTTGAAAATTTTGAACATCTCGCACGCTAACATTGGCCAGTGTTTCAACCCCACCCTCATCCCTGACCTCTCGCCTCTCATCTTTAAACCAGGCGGACTTTGCCACTACCTCCGAGAACCATGGGGGAGTTTCCCACCATAGACTCACCGTCCAGCAAAAATTCTTGGCTGCCACCTGCAAAGTTCCTGGTCTAAACTTCCTAGAGGCTCTCACCAAGATACGAGCCCACTACAACTTAGAGAAGAAAGCAGTTTCCTCATCCACAGCTATGAAACCCCCACATCTCTCTCCAACACTCTTGAACACCTCTCTACTCCAAAGGTGAAGTGGAAGTCCGACGACTTTCACCCACACTTCCTTAGGGTGGCTCTCATTTCTAAAACACCCCACTTCAGGTCCTCATTTCTGCAAGAAAAACTCTCTTCTTAAGACATTTACTACCCCTTAAGAGCACCAAATCCGCTTCGACTTTATCTTCAAATTCGAACAACACAAGAGCTCCACCCAAAATGGAGATTTTTAAACCTCCCTTGAGAGACCACCTTTCATACGCCCACTCCTTCAATAAGGACAAAGAAGGAATGGCCTCGACACTATCACCAAAGCATCCTAGCAGGCAAGGACTAAGCTGCTCTTCCCTACTGAGCAGGTCACGATCCCCAATATGCACCCACAATGCATCCCCTAATTCCCATGTCTCCTTTCTCACGACTTTTGCATACACTCCTTTCCCTTTCTCTTTTCCTTTGACTCTATAACCATTCTTTTCAGAGTTGGAAGTATCCAGCTCACCTTTGCTCAAAGCTGAAGTAGAAACTCCAAGGGCCCTTAACTTCTGAGCCAGCAGAAACCACCCTCCTACTAAGCCTTTACCTTCTAGGAACACTAGACAAAACCTCTTTGCTTCCAAATCCCTCATCGAGGATAGCAGATACCTACCAGCTTCATTTGAACGACACTCCAACCTATATTTTCTTCCTCCTTCTTCCCAAACTTTAAGGCGCCTCGAGCTTGACTCTCCTCTACACCAGTCTTCCACCCCTTCCAACAGAAAACTGAAGCTTTTTTCACCAAATTTTATCCAAGAGGAGAAGCCTTTGCTCATTTCCAGAATAATCCCTCTCGGTTTGCCTCGAATCTCTTCAATGGAGATTGTAAACGTCTTTGATTCCACTGCAAACCAACTCTTACCACCCTTCGAGACTCCTCTCCCCTCCGAGAAAGCAACCATCTCACTCCTGAGAACCTTAGGGAAAATTATAGAGATATATCAAATATAGTTATTTAGTTGTATTATCCCTTTCTTTAATTTTTTTTTTTAATTTCACGTATGTTGCATCTATTTTGCCTTCTTTTTTTAGGTCTTTCTTAATTTTTTATAAAATTATATTGGATAATAGTATAAAATATTGTATTAAAAAAAGAATTTTTGAATTAATTCTCTTATAAGTGAAGAAGTGCTTTATCTCTTTCTTAATTTTTGAAAAATTATAGTAGATAAATTTAAAGATAAATGTAATAATTAATATGGTATAAATTTAAAGATGAATTTAATTAATAGTTGCTTTATCTCTTTCTTAATTTTTTTTAAAAAAAATTATAATATATAAAGTTTAAAGATAAATTAATATTGTATAAAATTTAAAGATGAATATAATTTAATAGCATAAAGAATCTAAAGATAAATATCAAAATTAATAACTTAAAAAACTTAAGGATAAATTATAATAATTAATATAAAAAAATTAAAATTTTCGCATGATAAGAAATTAAATATGAATTATATTTTATCAATTTTAGGAGATTCTTATTACAAAATTCACATAGATATTTAAAGTTTTTAACTAATCAAAGTTTACTAATAATGTGATCTAATATTTTCTTAAAGATTTTTCTCAGCATTCTATTAAAATAAACTGCAATAAATAATTTCTTCATGTACAATTATTATTAACAACAAAGTAAAATAATGCTTAGTATGTTATTAAAATAAAGAATATATTATAAATATATTCTCCAACTACAATTAACCATATAGTATTGTAGATGACTTATCTTATTGCTAGTGTTAATTTAACTTTCATTAACATTGTATCCAAGTATTGACACCTATGATTGAGATTGTTTTGATCTGATTCCTTTTGTCCTAAGATTTTGAGATGCAAAGATCTAACACCTAGTTACGTATCCGCACCCAACACTTACACTTGAACCTATTTAACATAGATTGGAACTCTTGTTTCTTTGGACATCTAAATGATTACGAGTTGGATGATATACAAGAATTCTTTTTTAGATTGCAAGGTAAGGTAGTGACTAGAGAGGAGGACAACGTGGTGGTTTATTTGGATTTGAGGAATGATCCATGAAGTCTCTATATGCTGTTCTTTTTTTGCCGAGTGTTATTTGGAATCCATGGCTCCGACGATAGTAGGTTTCTTCATGTAGGAAGCTTACTGGGGGAAGGTATTGACTTTAAACCAACTTTAGAGAAGAGAGTGGTTGTTGGTTAATGGATGCGCTTCTCTACTTGGTTTTCCTTGGGTGTTGTCTATCACAATCAAAGAGACTCTTTTAAGGTGACATGAATCCTTTGTGGAAGAAGATGTAAAGAAGGTTGAAGAGTTACTCCTTTGTGCATTTTTAGGTAATTTGGAAAGATAGGAATTGAAGGTTGTTTGAGAATGAGCAATTGTCTGACCATGTTCCAAAGAGCTTTTTCCTTTGTTATCTCTTCTTGTGGGTAAAGTTGTATATGGAAGAAGGCCCAATAGCTTTAACGGGTTTTTTTGATTGGTTAGGTTTTCGCTAAGGGAAGGAGTTGTTTTTTGTGTTTTCTTGTTTTTGGTTGTACCTTTGCCGCTTTTTGTATACGTTTTATGTACCTTGGTGTGTTATTTTTCTGGTGCTTTTATAAAATTTATTATTGCCTAAAAAAATAATAATTTGTCATTGTTAATAGTTTTTAATTTAGTTATTTTTCTCTCTTCTAGAATTTAGTTCTCTTTCATAGATTCATCAAATAATTTTGAGCACTACTGTTACTAAGATTAGTTGGATCCTTCAAGGAATATAATCAATTCTTCCATCCAGATCTTGGATAAGGATAATAAAATTATGTCTTTGATGATTATTTAGTGGACGGTGTAAAAAAGGGTGTTTGAGTAGCAATGGAGAAAGGGGAAGTGTTTGTCTAGAGTAAACTAGTGAAGGGAAGTAGATGTAGGTTCAGTGTTCACTCAAAATCATTTGAGATTTTAGTAGAGATTGTCAAAGGCAAGGTGCTGGAGGAGGGGCAAGGGCTCTCTTCATGGATCATATTTAGAGAGAAAGGCCGTGCATTGTTATTGGAAGGGGTAGAAGAATGCTCTGATATCCCAAAGTAAGGGAGCTTCTTGGATAGAGTAGTTGTAATGCTAGTGTTGGTGGGAGTGAAGCAGTGCAAATTCAAATGGGGGTGTGGGGAAAGGGGAATCGACAAAAATTCGACATACCTTCAGCAGTGCCTTATGGGTAGATGGGATGATTCTTCAAATAGGGGTCCTAATCTATTCTCACTGAAAAATTAGGCATTGTATAACTGACAGCTAAAAGGGAACCTTTACTTGGCTTTGATGAATGCTTCCCTGATCTTGTTTGAGTTTGAGGAGGGATCAAAAGCTGAAAGGGTGATGCAAGTGGGGGGTGAGAGAGCTTTGAGGGGAAAGCCTTTGCATTTGGATTGGTGGTCTCCAGAAGGTCAATGCTTCAGGCATGATGCTAACGCTCAAGGAGTGTGACTAAGATTAATTAGGCTGCCTCTTCATTGTGGGGGAAGGATTTGTTTAAAAAGGTGGGGAATCATTGAGGGGGCTTTGTAGCTATGGATGAAGACACAATGCATTGACATAAGTTATAGTGGGCAAAGATTCTCGTTCGCTCAAATAGGAGAATAGTCCCAAGCTCTTTGCAAGTGATGGTGAGTCTTTCGTGTTTTACTGTTCAACTTTGGTGGGAGATTTTGCCATGGCTTATTGGGATTGGAAGAAAGTCTTGTAGCAGCAAGCTGAAGGTCAAGGAAGTCATGCTCTGGATTGGGCCATCAATCTGTAGGCCCTAGTGAGTCTGATGGTGGGTTAGGTGTGCAGGCAGGCAATGCCAAATTGGGCTTAAGGTGCTTTAGGGCTCCTTTTAACCCTGAAGCCATCCTCCTTAGTGGAATGTTGTTCTATGTGAAGGTTTTAAGGCTTTATGGATGACATGTTGAAGCTCTCACCCCTGGTGGTTTGCCCCACAAGCACTAACAAGACCCTCATGGTGGAAGTGGATCTTTGTTTCCTTTTTCGAAAATCGGGTAGCTTCTTCTTCTAGGGACACTTGGTTTGGAGGGTCATAAGGTGGGCACTGAAGTTGCTCCCTTAGGAGAGGGTTGTGACTCTATAAATATGGTTTTGGTGGATTACACCTTGGAGTTTGAAAAGGTTGAGGCGAGGCTGAAAGACGTTGCAGTGAGTGAGAAGACTAGGGAAGAAGGGGTAGGTCTTGGTTAGATTCTGAGGTAGGAGGCGCCTCTGGAAGATTGGTCCTCAAGTAACTAGTTAGGTATGTTGACAGTAGGTTTTGTGGTTGAGATTTTGACTCTCTTCAATAAAATGAAGGGTAGAAAAGTGGTGAGGGGATGGAAGGGTGGGAAGAGGAGAAAGAATACTCCTCATTCAAAAATTGAAAGGGAAAAAAAAAGTTGGAATATTTTGTTAATTTTAAAAGGGTAGAATGTAAATCATCAGGTAGTTGGAAAATTGATGCAGTTGGTAGATGATGTTAAATTTCATCTTTTGTAATGTTGAAGGGTGAGGAAGATTATCTAGGCTTTTGATTAGATTGCATAAAGACGAGTGACTAGGGGCATTATGCTTTTCTCGATCTTTAGGGCGTTGGTTTTGTTTTGATGGGTGTTTTGTTATTGATCTTTTCCTTTTGCTTGCATATTGATGCTATTTGTATACTCTGTATACTTTGGTATACCTTTTTCAAGTGCTTTTAATTTATTTGCTTATTTACCTATAAAAAAAAATCTAATTACTATGTTATCGTCCCCATCAATGTTAATATCTATTCATTCTTCTTTTGCATCCATAAATTGCAATGGTATTTTTTGTTATGTATCAATAATAAGATAATAAATATATTTGTGCTCAGCCACCAGTAACAATTCCCTTATTCCTTTTTCTCAATCTCTCTTTTTTCACTCCATTTAAATAGTTAATTGGAAGTCAACTGAACCTTTATTTTGTAAAAGGTTTAAATCCAAATCAGGACATAATACCAAACATATAAAATCTAGACCCAAATGCTGAAAAAAAAAGCATACAACTCATTGAAACTTATTATTGAATATTAAGGCTCAAGTCTCTTATAAAATATAATGCCAAAATCTCACAAAGGCTGGAAGCCCATTAAAACCCTTGGATATATGAGGCTTAAGCCTCAATGGCCTTGGCCCTATAGTCTCAAATACCCTAAATGAGGTTGTAGCTTCAAAGAATAAGTCTCAATGGCCTTTTATAACATTGAATTGTGTATAAAAAACTTATAAAACCTACACATAAAAGCCCAAGAAAAGCATATACCTCATTTCCAGATTATTCAGTATTATTAATAAATTTTTTGTCAGGTTTTTATGATTTGTCTCATTAAATATCATTTGTTTTCCATTTTGTCCAGAGTGGCCCTGCAATATCGCGTTTGTACAGACAATCACAATCACGGTCTTCTCAGAACCCTTCAATTAGGAGAGGAACACAAGCTCGAGGTCCTACATCTACTAGAATGGCACAGTTGAGGAGCCGTTTTCCCAACCAGAGTCATGCAATTCCTTCTGGAGAAAGGAATCTTCACTTCCCTCTGAACATGGACTTGGATATGGTATTTGTTTATATCTCTGTCAGTCATTTGTGTTTATTGTGTTTTCCCCTTGATTCTTATCTCTCCATGGAATCAACACACACAGCCTCCCCTTAAACCACCCCCCCCACTACTCTTCTCTTCCTTATATAATTGGTTATATGATTCCCTGTTATTAATTATCATACTGCTGCTAGAATAAGTAATTGTGGTTCTTCCTAATCTCTGTCCAAATCACAACTGATATGGTTTTCCCTCCTACAGAATTACACAATTGGCTTAGGGGAAAAGGGAAATCCTATTGCCAGGGCTGCTTTGTCTATTTCCACTTTTTAAAAGTAGCTTATTTGACATGTTCAAAAGATGGTGGAAGCAACTCTAGTAGTAGTGCTTTTGTTATAAAAGGTTCATGCGTATTGGTTATAACAAAAGTTCAATAAAATGTTTACCATGACTCTCCTACCATGAGTCACTAGATGGTGGTTTAGCTTAATTTGTTCAATGTTTGAAATCTTCTCTATTGTGTGATTTTTATCATACATACATTGTTTTCTTCCATAAAACAACTTCAATGTGTATACTATAGACATTTTTAAACCCTACCCTTTGAGTGTAATTCAACTTAGTTGGCTCTCAATTTGTACACATTAGGGTTGGGTTATAGGGGCTGCTGTTGTCATACTTGTGTAGGCCTTTTGTCCTTATTGTATAGCCTTCCTTGTTTTGTGGAGGTTTACTTAGTTACTTTTGATCAGGTTTGTACTTTATGAGGAGGATCTCTCATCCTTCGTATGTTTTTTTCTTTTAATATATTTGTTTGTTTCTGATAAAAAAATAAAATAAATATGTATACTATAGTTGAATGTCATAAATTATATCAAAACAAGTTTAATATCTATGAATGTATGTATGTATATATCTATTATTGTTTGTTTTATCATTTCTTGAAGTCTTTCCTATTATTTTTATGACTTTTTGATCAATTTTCATCCCACTAATATTTTTTTGTTTGATATTTTCCAATATTTGCATAAAATCCAACCTTCAATTTTTCCATGATTTATGATATTTTAATTGTTGGTTCCAACTAGTCTCTTGAGTTTGCCTTTAATGAGCATCCCTTGGTATCCTCCTCCTTTGGTGGGGGGGCTAAACACATCACAATCGAAGAATCCCTTTTTACCAATATGTTTCTAGAGTAGAGCTTATTTCTGGCCTCAAAACCACACTATGATTTCAGCTCAGTGCACCAACCTTGGCTAGCTGGCTTAGAAAATGCATCAACTAAAAAAAAAAAGAAAAAAAGAAAATGAATGAACTAGCTCCATCTTACCAGTGTTGTCAAAGGCGATTGCCTGGTTTGCTAGGCCACCAGGCGAAGCGAGAAAAATAAAAAACGCCTCTTGAAGACCCAAGCGAGGCGACTTGAAAGAGGCGACGCCTAGGCAGTCACCTTAGGATAAAGTTTAATGTGTAATAGCGATTGTCTTTTTTCATAAGGCTGAAAACTTGGAAAAAAAATAAAATAAAATATTAAAAATAAAGTTTGGAAAGTTTAAATATGGAGAAGCTGAAAGGTTGATAACAAAGCCTTAATAAAAGGGAAAAAAAAGGAATAACAAGATTTAGGGCTTGAGAAAAAGACAAAGTGGAGGGAAGAAGAAAAGAAAGTCTTTTGTTACCTTTTAGCAAGAAGAAGACAAGGTGGAAGGAAGAAGATTTCATCAGCTTCATCGTTCACTTCGGCAAAGTTTTCTCCTCTTTCTCTTCTCTATAACTCTTCTTATGGCTTTTGTCTTCTGTTCTTCACGATTTGAAGTTTTGAACCATGAAGCCAACCTTTTTTTAAAGAAAAAAAGCATGTTATGACTGGCTGACTGCTGCACCTTTTAATTGACCCGTTTTTATTTTATTTTATTCTTTGCAAAGAAAAATATTATCTTTGCTTTTGTTTTGAAGAAAGAAGACTGCCCTCTTTTACACACTTCATAGCTATTGACCGTTGTTTTTTTATTTTATTCTCTGCAAAGCAAAAATTTGTCTTTGCTTGTGATGTGAAGACTCACATGGACCCTTTTTGTTTATGTTTTTTGCTCTGTGTTGTCACACTATACTGCACACTACAAAGCTGCCTGTAACAGTGTCACTACACAGAGAGTTGACCATTTTCTGCTGCCACTAGGCCCACTACACATTGTAGAGACCCATACTCTACCTTCCTGAGACATATTTTTTTTTATGCTTGTAACATTTCCACTACACAGTACACACACTGCAAAGATTTCGACAATTTTCTGTTGCCATTGCACATTTGTAGAGAGCCATAATCCATCCTGAGACTCATCATTTCAATGGGTCCCACCACTTTCATCACTTATAAGTTCTTATCATTGAAAATATATCATTCAACAGACCATACTTCTTGCATGAGAATTTTATTATTTGTTCATCATTTCAATGGGTCCCACCACTTTCATCACTTATAAGTTCTTATCATTGAAAATATATCATTCAACAGACCATACTTCTTGCATGAGAATTTTATTATTTGTTATAAAAAATAAAAGTGTTTTGTATTTTATAACTTTTTTACATTGTTGTCTTATTTTCCTTATATTTTAAATTTTAAATTTTTAATTCTTTTTTTTTTTAAAACTAAATTTAGATTTTGGAAATGACATCAGAAGATGACACATCATCAAAAGGATCGAACAAAAAAGATCCGGCTTGGAAATATAATTTTTTGAAAGATCTTAAAGATACAAATTCAGTAACATGTTTATTTTGTGGGAAGGAGACAAAAGGTGGAATTTTTAGAGCAAAGCAACATAAAATAGGAAAAAAAGGAAACTGCAAGGTGTTTAAAATGTCCAGAGGAAGTAAGAGAAGAGCTTGAGTAGTATATGACCAATAAAAAGAATAAAAAAGACAACTATAGTTCTTTTCCTGAATTTGGTGGCTTAGAAAACATTGTTGATATTGATGAAGAGGAGGAACTTGAAGAAGTCAATTTGCATGAAAAAAAAGTGATTGATAATAGAAGAAGTGGCATAGCAAGTAACAAGAAGATGATGTCAACAACAAAAGGTCCCATTGATGCTTTTGTGTCTCAAAAGCCAGAAAAAGTAATTCAACTTCGGAAAGAGGGAAAGATGAAACAATTTGATCAAAAGAAAAGAGAAATTGTATGTCAATACATTGGTCGATTCTTTTATCAAGTAGGAATATCATTTAATTGTGCAAATTTATATAGTTTTAAATGGATGGTTGAAGCTATTGGACAATATGGTCCAAATATGAAACCTCCAAGTTATCATGAATTAAGAGTTCCAATCCTTTAGGAAGAAGTGGAGTACACAAAAAATTTATTGAAAGATCATAATGTTGCATGGATGAAGTATGGAGTTTCTATTATGTCTGATGGGTGGATAGATAGAAGAAATTGAACCTGGATGAATTTTTTGGTAAATTACCCAATTGGAACAATGTTTATTTTTTGATTGGAAACGACACAGATTTATTGATAGATAAAAATAAGTACAAAAAGAAGGATGAGGAATCCTCCCGCCAAAGAAAGCTAAACTACAGTAAATTACACTGAAAAACAAGCGAACACTCTAAAAAGACCACTCCTTATGGGGTACACACGGCTATCCAATCAAGTTGTATCACGTTAAGGGGAGTCCCCTTAAAAACCTTGGAACAAAAAGCCCAAAGAGAAGCAAGGAAAACAATAGAGTCCCAAAGATACTCTGAATTCTTTGCTTTATCCTAAAAAATCCTCGCATTTCTTTCCCACCACACAATCCGAATAAGAGCGATGCTTGCAGCTTGCCACAAGGCAATTCCCCTCTTAAAAGAACCAAATCCATTAAATTTGATGGACATCATGTCAAGGATGCTCCTTGGGGTGGGGGGGGGGGGGGGGGGACCCAATCCATCTTAGCTAACTGAAATAACCTGTGCCACAACCCAATCGTCAAGGAGCAATGAAGAAAAATATGATCTACTGATTCCCCATGCTTCATGCACATAATGCAAATATCAGGACTAAGGACTTTGTAGGGTCTTCTCGCTTGTAGCATGTCATTAGTATTCACCTTCTTGTGTGCCACTAACCAGACGAAGGACTTCACTTTGAAAGGTACTTGAGAATTCCAAACGAACTTAGAAGGGAAAACTTGAGGAGATCCAGAAAATTGAGATAAAGCTAGAAAGAAAGATTTAACTGAAAAAAGCCCTGAAGAAGATAAGGGCCAAAATCTGGCATCTGGAATTGAAGGAGATAAATGCAATCCATCGAGAGACCGCATGAGGCCTTCTAAGTCCTCTATCTTAGAATCTGACAGGTTACGACGAAAATTTAAATTCCAAGAGAAAGGACGAGTAGGACTGAGAACTGAAGAAATAGGTATGTTTTTATCCAAGACTACTCTAATTAGTCTTGGATATTGGGTTCCCAAAGGTTGGTCCCCCCACCACAAATTTTCCCAGAACCGAATTCTTTCCCCATTTCCTACCACAAACCGAGTAAATGAGGAAAACTCCTGAAAGACTTGTGTAATAGCCTTCCAAGGACAGCGATGTGACTTTCTAATTAAAGTGTTAGCATCCCAACCATTGGAGTGTGAACCATAAATGCTTAGTATGACCTGATGCCATAGAGTTGAACCCTCTCTAGGGTACCTCTACAACCATTTCCCTAAAAGAGCGAGATTCCTCAGAGAAATATTCCCAAAACCCAAACCCCTTATTTCCTTCGGTTTACACACAACATCCCACTTGACTAAATGATTTCTTTTGCCTTCCCCAATCCTTGACCATAAAAAATCCCTTTGCAACCTCTCGATTTTTGCAGCGATTGAAGCGGGTAACTTAAATAAAGAAAGAAAGTAACAGTGCATATGGGTAAGGCAAGATTGGATGAGAGTTATTCTCTCTCCGAAGGATAGGTATGCCTTTTGCCATCCATCTAATCTTCTTGAAATTCTCTCAATCACTGGATCCCAAAATCCACCTGCCCTGGGGTTTCCACCCAAAGGAAGACCCAGATAGAGTATAGGCTAGCTAGAAGCCTTGCATTCAAGCGTCTCAGCCAATCTTGAAAGATGAGCTTGATCCAAATTGATACCATAAATATTACTCTTGTCAAGATTGACCTTAAGCCCAGAAATATGCCCAAATGCTAACAAAAGACTCTTGAGAGTCTGCAAGTCTTCCTCCCTAGTGTTAGAAAAGAAGATGGTATCATCGACAAATTGCAAATGAGATACCCTAGTTGGAACAATGTTTATGGAGTCCATTGATCCTAGTTCATTCATGAAAACTGGGGAGAAGACATTTGAATTATTGGACAAGTTTGTGGAGCGCATTGGGGAGAAGAATGTTGTTCAAGTAATAACTGACAATGGATCTAACTATGTATTGGTAGGTAAGATTTTATTTGATGAAGTTTAGGATTTATTTGTGCCATTTGAATTGAAACATGTTATTATGAATTTAAGATATTATTAATCATTTTTATTTATTATGGTTTTTATGATTTTAACTTTATATAGGAAAGTTCCTTGAGGCAAAATGACCACATTTGTATTGGACACCTTGTGCAGCTCATTGCATAGACCTCATTTTAGAAGATATTGAGAAACTTCCTACAATTAAGAGGACTTTGACTAGAGCCATCACATTGAATGGGTTCATCTACAATCATGTGGGGGTGCTAAATATGATGAGCGAGTTCACTAACCAAAGAGAATTGGTTAGGTCAGGCATAACTCGATTTGCAACATGTTTTCTTACCCTACAAAGTATCCATATGCAAAAGCGTAATTTGAGATTGATGTTCACTTCTGACAAGTGGTTAGCTAGTAAATGGGCAAAGGAAGCAAAGGGAAAACAAGTCTCCGAAATAGTTTTGATGTCTTCATTTTGGAATCATGTTGTCTATATTCTTAAGGTGATGGGTCCTCTTGTTAAAGTTCTTCGACTTGTTGACAATGAAAGAAAACCAGCTATGGGGTACATATATAAAGCTATGGATAGATGTAAAGAGACTATCAAAAAGTCATTTAATGAGAATGAGGATAAGTACAAGGAGATCTTCTCAATCATTGATAAGAGATGGGAATGTCAACTCCATCATCGTCCCTTGCATGCAGTAGGTCTTAAACCCAGAATTTTTCTATGACAACCCTTGTGTGGAGTTTGATGAAGAAGTGACATCAGGATTATATTCTTGTATAGATAGATTAGTTTCCGACATTGATGTGCAAGATAAGATCATTCGTGAGTTGTCGACTTATAAGAATGCAGAGGGTCTCTTCGGTATTCGAATAGCCATTAGATCAAGGAAGATGTTAGCTCCAGGTATAAACTATAAAGTACTTTAAGAAAGTTTATATTTCTAAATAAGATATTAAATTACTTATTTTGTTAGCTATTAGATAAAAAATTACTTGTTAGTCTACTAATTTTTTGTTTACATTTGAAACATTATAGCTGAATGGTGGAAACTATATGGCAACACAACCCCAAATTTACAACAACTAGCCATAAAGATTCTTAGCTTGACTTGTAGTGCATCAAGTTGTGAACGTAATTGGAGTGTGTTTGAGCACGTAAGTATTTAATACTTTGTTGATTATATAATATGTAAATTTATAACATTAGAAATTTTATCAGTTAAGTAACTTAAGTTGTTATAACTAATATAGCTTGTGTAACATTTACTAATAAATGTTTACAGATTCATACCAAGAAGAGGAACAAACTAGAGCAAAAACAGCTAAATGACTTGGTGTTTGTTAAATACAACCAAGCTCTTAAAGGACGATATGATAGATGCAATGTCATTGACCCCATCTCATTAGTAGATATTGATGAAAGTAATGAGTGGTTGATTGGAAAAATAAGTGAAGAAGACACCACCATTCATGCGGAGGATGACTTGGTTTTTGAGGATGATAGCTTGACATGGGGTGTAGTGGCAAGTGCATTAGGTGTTGGAGATGCAAATATTTCCACTAGACTTCGACCAAGATCAAAGACAAGTTTAAAGGGGGATTTAGTGGCTGCTACTTCACAACGTGATTTTGAAGAGAAAGAGAGCAATTTAGAGGACATTGAAGAGGATGATAATGAGATGGAGGGATACCAATCTAGTCTTGATGAAAGTGATGACAATTTTAATTTTAATGATGACTACAACGGTGATGCTTAAAGCTTCTTTAGGACGTTCATTATCTTGTTTTGTTTCTTATTTTAATTTTTGGATGTTTGGAACATTAGAATATGCATATGGATATGATGAATTTATCTAAATATATGACTTTTCTTATGATTTGGGGTATTATATTTAACACTTTGAATGATTATTACTATTTTCCTAATTTTATAAGCCATTAGAGGGGATGAAAATTTAGTAGTATTGAATATTGAAGAATATTTATTTTGGTTGAGTATAGAATAGGTAAAATGGTAAATATATATACTATTTTATTGCCTTATTATAGTTAGGCGATCACCTTAATTTTCACCTTTCGCCTTAGGCTAAAAGGAGTCCTATCGCCTTGGCATCACCTTTTGCCTTTGACAACACTGATCTTGATCTCTAAAAGAACATCAATGCCCAAATTCCTAGGTTGTAGTGGAAGCACCCATGAACATATGTGATATACCTAGACTCCTCAACTTCACCCAATGTACTGTGTTGACACAATGTGACAAGGGTGTGGGGATCCTTGATGAATAAACTTATTTTGCTTTAGATATTCACTATTTTGATTTTTCATTTTCCTTTTCCAAAAATGAGAAAAAGAGAGTGATTTTTTTTTTTTTGAATATATCAATGTTTTTTTTTTTTTTTTTTTTTCCCTTTATTATGTTATTTGCAAGTACCTTTCAGCTAAGTTCCCATATTTGAGACGTGAAGGATCAGATGTCTATACATACCTGACACCTACCATTTGACATCTGACACCTATAACTAAACCTGTGTAGCATAGTGATGCGGGACAAGGAAGTGAAATACAAGGGGAGGGTAGATGTTTGGTATCACTGAAAGAACTCTAGAATTACTCCTAGAGACCTTTAGGCTTCACACCTAGGTGCTTTTTTTACCACACAAAAATAGTGGATGTTGGAAATTTTATCATTCATTCATTGATTTCTTTCAAATTAAAACTTCTCTAGAGACTTATAACTCCTTGTAACTATTCACATAGTTGTAATGTAGCTTGACAATAGCCTAAACCTGGATTGACTACTGGACCAAATTAAAAGACTTTTGGAAAATGATGACTTTTTTTTTTTATAGGAAACGACAATGGAATATATTAAAGAAAAAAGAAGTACAAGAGAAGGATGAGGAATCCTCCCACCAAAGAAAACTAAACTACAAGAATATGAAAACAAATAAATACAATGTAATAACAAACAAATACTCTAGACTAGACCAACCCAAAGGAATTACACGCCGCTTGCCAATCAAGTTGTAACACAATAAGGGGAGTCCCCTTAAAGACCTTGGAACAAAAAGCCCAAAGAGAAGCAAGGAAATGAATAGAATCCCAAAGATTCTCTGAATTCCTTGCTTTAGCCTCAAAGATCCTCGTGTTTCTTTCCCGCCACACAACCCAAATTATAGCTATGCACGCAGCTTGCCACAAAATTGCCCCTCTCTTAGATAAACCAAAACCATTGTAATTGATGGACAACATATCAGAAATGCTCCTCGAGGGAACCCGATCCGTCTTGGCTAATTGAAATAATCTGTGCCATAACTCCATCGTCAAAGAACAATGTAGGAAAAGATGATATGTTGGTTCTCCATGTCTCATGCATAACTTACAAATATCCGGACTAGGAGCTTTGTAGGGTCTTCTCAATTGTAGCAAGTCATTAGTATTTACTTTCTTGTGTGCCACCAACTAGACAAAAGACTTGACTTTGAAAGGGATTTGAGAATTCCAAACAAACTTAGTAGGGAAAATTGGAGGAGATTCAGAACATTGGGATAAGGCAAGAAAGAAAGATTTGACTAGAAAAAGCCTTGAAGAAGATAAAGACCAAGATCTCACATCTGAAACCAAAGATAACAAATGCAAACAATCCGGTGACCGCATGAGGCTTTCTAAATCTTCTATCTTAGAATCGGATAGGTTGCGACGAAAATTAAAGTTCCAAGATAAGGGACAAGTAGATCCGAGGATTGAAGAAATAGAAATATTTTTATCCGTGACTACTCTAAATAGTCTTGGATATTGGGATCCCAAAGGTTGGTCCCCCCACCACAAGTCTTCCTAGAACCGAATTCTTTCCCCATCTCCTACCATAAACCGAATAAACTTGGAAAACTCCTGAAAGACTTGTGCAATTGCCTTCCAAGGACAACGATGTGACCATCTGACTATGGTGTTGGCATCCCAACCATTAGAGTGTGATCCGTAAATGCTTAAAATAACCTGATGCCATAGAGTTGAACCCTCGCTAGGGTACCTCCACAACCATTTCCCTAAGAGAGCGACATTCCTTAGAACAATCTTTCCAAATCCCAAGCCCCCTCTTGCCTTCGACTTACACACTACATCCCAATTAACAAGATGATCTCTTTTACCTTCCCCAACCCCTGACCATAAAAAATCCCTTTGCAATCTCTCAATTTTTGTAGCCACTGAAGCGGGTATCTTAAACAAGGAAAGGAAGTAGCAAGGCATGTGGGTGAGACAAGATTGGATAAGAGTTATCCTACCTCCAAAAGATAAATAAGTCTTTTGCCACCCATCTAATCTTCTCAAGATCCTCTCAATCACCGGATCCCAAAAGCCACAAGCCTTGGGATTCCCTCCCAAAGGAAGACCCAAGTAGGGTATAGGTCAACTAGAAGCCTTGCAATCTAGCAACTCGGCCAACCTAGAATGATGATTCTGTTCAAGATTGATGACATTAATGACTGAAAATAATTACTTATGACTATTGACTAAGCTCATAATCTTTTTTTCTATAAATCACTTCTAGGCAGAACCCATATTGAATTGTATAAGATTCCAGCTAAAGCCAATTATCATCCAAAGAATGCCAAATTAAAGCTTGGACCTCATAGCCCATTCTTTGCGCCTTTAGTATACTTCTTTAGGTGGCTGCCACTTCTCTTCATCACATAGATCAACATTAAGTTTAATCCAACCAGGAGTACATCATTGACAACTAGTATTCCTCCCTTTAGAACTGGAACAAATTGTTTTCCAACTCATGGATATCAAAATAATTGTCATACAACACTTTCCTTTGTTGTTGAAACCTGTGGGAAAGTCAAGAAACCAATCTGGTCCTACAGATCCCACATAGAGTTTTATTATCCTCAGAAGATTCTCCTGTTCCTTTCTAGCCATCAAATTTCCCACAATGTGGCTAATGCATAATGTGATGGTACCATAAAAGACTACATCTAGATTTACTGCTGAAACTCTGAAAGGAGATGATTGAAGGAGATGCTTAAGAAGAATCCAAAAAAGGAAAGTAAAAATAATTTACCCAACACTAGCATGGTTTCTCCACTTCTTGGCTTCTACAACATCATCTCTCTCTCCTGTTCCCTTTATTAGCAAAGGCTTTCTGGCAAAGTATAGTAGGTTGATGCTCTCTATTATGATGATTCTTATTTCAAGAGTAGACATGAAGTTTAGTTTGAGGTTGATACAGTATTGTTACACTAAAATCACCCTAATCTGTTATGCTGAAATTGTTGAAATCTTCCAGAATGTCTTTATTCATTTTTAATTTTGTTCAATGGATGCTAGATATTGGCACTAGGTTTACACCAATATCTGTATCTATCTATCTATGTATATATTATGTAATATTTTCCAATATTGTAAATGTGTATATAAACATATAAGGTCATGTTTGGTTGGTTGGATATAACATGAGATAGAATAAGAGATGAGATAACCTATTCTATGTTTGGTTGACAATGAGATATAGTATAATATATCCATGGAATGATCAAAATAAGGTGTCACTGTAGAACTCAAACCTGGGGAATGGTATTCGCTTTTCAACTAAAAATCAGCTTATGATGTTATAGAACCAAATCACATAGTTAAAAGTTGGATCTTGGTTTATGCTGATGCAAGTTGCACCCGCATTCTCTGCATATTGTCCTGTAATTTTATTTTATTTCCGTCCTTGCCATTCATACGATTTCTTAATGTCACCAACCATTGGACCTTTTCCTTGGATTGGGACTGAGCCATAGTGTTTGAGATCTATTTACCACCAAAATAGATTCTGGACATATTGTGTCCCTTTCTTTCATTCTTTCTTTCTTTCTTATTTTTAATTGTTTTTTTTTTCTTTGGTTGGGTTCTTTGTGATTTTTATGTTTGCGTTGTGTGTTGTGTAGTTTGTCCATCCATGCCTTTGAATCTATACTAGTTAAATTTAATTTATTATTTTCAGGAAAGTCAGTTGATAGGAATTAACTATGTTTAAAGATAGACATCAGATTAATGGGAGATAATTTCAAATTTTCGCCATGATCTGTTACACTAAAAAATCTTTCCAGGTTTTGTATTTATTCATTTTTAATTTTGTTCAATAGATGCTAGATATTGGCACTAGGTTTATGCCAGTATATATATTATATTATATTTTCCATTACTGCAAATATGCATATAAACATGTAAGGCCATGTTTGGTTGATTGGATTTTTATTTTTTTTATTTTGATAAAAAGCAATAGTATTGAAAAGCACCAAAAAAGGGGCGTACCAAAGCACACAGGATGTATGCAACACCCGCCAAAAAAGGCCAAAAAAAGGGACGGAAAAACAAAAATACTCCCCTCCCTCAAGCCGAACCCAACCAATCAATGAAATCAAATAAGGACAACAATCTCTCCTATAAACAGCTTGGACCAAGAAAACAAGCTACATAGAAATTGGACTTTCAGTCTATGATCAAAGAGCTCTACATTCTTAAACAATTTTCTGTTTCCTTCCAAATTATCCAAAAAAAGGCATAAAGGAGTAGTTCCCCTAACATTTTTCTGCTTCCTCCTGACAAAAGAGTCATGCCAACCTCATAGAGTCTCTCTGACAGAGGAGTGAATCACCTGTGAAATACCAAAAAGAGAGAAAAGCTACCACAACACCCTTGCCTTGCTACAATGCAAAAGGATTAGTCAATTGACTCCTTGTAAGATGAGATAATATATCCTATACTCTGTTTGGTTGACCATGAGATATAGTATAATATATCCATCGAATGACCATCATAATGTGTCTGAAAACCATGGAATGGTTTTCACTTTTCAACTAAATCAGCTTATGATGTTATAGAACCAAAACACAGTTCAAAGTTGAATCTTATTTTATGCTGATGCAAGTTGCACCTGCATGCTTTACACATGACCCTCCTGTAATATGATTTTATTCACATGATTTCTTGATGTCAACGACTGTTGGACCTTTTCCTTGGATCGGGACTGAGCCATAGTGGTTGAGATCTATTTACTACCAAATTAGATTCTGGACATATTGTGCCTTTCTTTCTTTTCATTTCTTTCTTTCTTTCTTCTTTTTTTATCATTTTTTTTTGGTTGTGTTCTTTGTGATGTTTTTTTGTTAGTATTATGAGTTGTGCGGTTTATCTATCCATGCCTTGGAATCTATACAAGTTAAATTTGATTTGTTATTTTCAGGCAAGTCAGTTGAAGGTGGATTTGACTCTTCATCCTGTTGAAATTAATTTGATCATTTTTTTAGTTTACTATCTTGATGACTTCAAAAAGCATTTGCTGAAAATGTTTGGTTCAATAAACTGGATTGCCTTATGGATTTAATTGATCAAAAGAAGCTTCAAATGATAAAGGAAGTGGTCATTGTACATAGTTCAGGTTTGGGTGAGAGTTTTTAATAAGTTTTTTTCCTATTCAATATTCCTTTTCCCACAAGATTTTTAGCAGAGGTGTATGTTTCTTACCGAAGCTGCTTTTAATTTGTAGTTTACAAGTTTCTACATAGAACCTTCTCCTTCATTTTTTTAATGTTACTGTATCTTTCATCCCCTTTATTCTGTTTCATATTGGTGATTATTGTGTTGATTGGGGGTTAGTTTTACATTTGTGCAAGTGTCATTTTAAAATTGTGATGAATATCTTGCTTTCTCATGCAGAGAATTGATATATTGGAAGCATTAGAGGCTGCAGTTGGTGATTTTGGTGATATGAGAATGCCTGGTCACATCCTTCAAATTCAACGTGATTTCAATGAGTAAGATTTTAGTATACCGGTTAGTTGATCTATATTTCCATTCATTTAGGCTTCTGTAACAGTGATAGAATATGGTGCCACTTGTATTTGCCAATTGGGTGAGCAAATTAGTCTTCACATCCAGCTTTTGGTCGATATAAACCTCAATCTGGGTATTATATTTGGCTGTTATAATTCTAAGATAACCTTATTTTGCTCTTAAATTCAGAAGCTTATTTCCCATTTTTCTGTTTTTGATGCAGAACAGGAAATTCTAATGCAAGGAGAGTAGTAGTGTAACCATAAGAACTCTAGGAATCACTCCTAGAAACCTCCAGGCTTCACACCCAAGTGATCTTTGTATTACGCAAAGAAAATAGTGACTGTTGGAAATTTTATCATTCATTCATTGATTCCTTTTCAAAAGACAGATCAACTACTATATAGAACTTCTCTCGGGACTTATAACTTATTGGAACTAGTCACACAGTAGTAATGCAACTTGAAAATAACTTGGATTGATTGCCAGACCACATTAAAGACTCGTGGAAAATGACAATACTAATGACTGAAAGTCGTAACTTTTTTTTTTTTGATAAGTGACTGAAAGTAGTAACTTATGACCATTGACTAGTCCCATAATGTGATTTCTGGAAAGTACTTCTAGGCGGAACCCATATTGAATTATATAAGATTCCACTAAGCCCATTATCATTTAGAGAGTGCCAAATTAATGTTTGGGCCTTGGAGCCCATTCCTTTGTGCCTTTGATAAGCTTTTAAAGGTGGCTGCTGCTTGTCTCCATTTTTATACTAGACATATGTGCATGGAAAATTTGAAAGTTATCTGCATGTCTTATGACTTAGAGCTGAAGAGTCCATATGTCTGCAAACATGGGTATTGCGAAATGCTGACCTTGATGTAAGCTCATTATGATTAGAGATTCAATTGGCTCCTCTCCAATTGTGTATGAACCTAACTACTGCTACCTCATACATTGGGATTAGTAACTAGCATAACAAGAAGTTATTCCTTCCCATCCAAATTTCTAAGATGTAGGACTCTGTATTCTGCCTATGTATTGTTGCATCCTGATATTTATTTTGAAAAGTTGTGCTTCAGTTATGGATGCTTATGTAATAGATATCTTTTTGATGTTTTTTTTTTTTAAATAGTAATTTCATTGTGTTGATTATTCTTCAGCGTTTTTAGTTGCTTCCTAAATAAGGAATTCCTCTTTTAATATTAATTTCTTTATTATGTATGCCTGGGTTGCACTTCCTGTAGGTTCCTTATACATATTTATCCATTAAAAAGGTGAAGAAAAATTTACAGGTAGGTGAAGTAACTGGTTCTGACAAATTTTTCTTACATGTACTAAATATTTTTTTCCAAGAAGAAAACAGAAATGGTAGCTAAAAGTGACTTCATTAGAAATGGAAGAGGCTTGCTCCAAGTATATATGTAGTATGAAAAAGCCAAATGGCACCAAAAGAAAAATCTGGTTTGATATCTACATGCTATTTTTCGTACGGTAGCAAGTCCTATGCTTATTTAATAGTATTTCTTCGTGTGTATGTTTATATTATTTACTGATATTTGGTGACTTTGAAGCTGTGTATTTTTGTTAGCAAATAGAAAGAGGTAAAATGGATCTTGTCAGAATCTGCATTTGGTATATTAATAGGAAGAAGTTTCTTTGGCTGATTATTGACTCATTGATATGAAAATTATTGATCACCAGTAATGGTATTCTTAGTTTGGCTGTTAATTTATATGTTAAAAGTTGAAGAATGAATTTGAATGTGAAAACATTGCATGTTAAATAAAAAATGAAGTGCTACAGTCAGGATATTGAATGCATTATTGCAAATCTATAAAAGTTCTGTTAGGGTGGTCGTGGGACACTTGTTTTAAGTGTTGTGCTATTTTATAGGCATCTCTCTCTCTTTTTTTTTAAAGGGATTTTTATGTAGAGCTGATCTCTCAATCTCTGTCCAGGAATGATTATGAAATGCTATTAGCCCTTGATGAGAACAATCACAATGTTGGTGCATCAGTCAATCAGATGAATAGCTTGCCACAGTCTACAGTACAGGTAATGTATGTAACCGACAGTTAGATCTGCATCTTTACTTACGATTGAATCCTGTTCTGTCTTTCCGTTGTGTCATGCAGACTGATAACTTTGAAGAATCTTGTGCAATTTGTCTTGAGACCCCAACTATCGGAGATACCATACGCCATCTTCCTTGCTTGCACAAATTTCATAAAGATGTAAAAACTCTCCCCTTTCAACTCAAGAAACATTTGTTTCTAGAAAAAGAAACCACTAAACAGCTTTGTCCTTTTCTTTTAATGATGTTTTGGCAGTGTATTGATCCATGGCTCGCGAGGAGCACTTCGTGCCCAGTTTGCAAGTCATCCATCACTTGATTGCACTGGCAATTCCGATCTCTCTTTGCAGCTGGTTAAATCAAATCCAAGGATTTGATTGTGTACTGAAGGTAATCACAAATTCGTTTTGGTTTCCTGCTTACAACTTTTTGCAATTGGAACTTTGAACATGGAGGGGGACTGTCCTCTGTTAATTTGGTTTCTGTTAGACGTACTAGGGAAAAGAAAATCATTAGGTTGATATGTCAATCATACAAATTCTTCTTTTTGGATGATGATGCTTGATAAGAAGATATGTTATATCATTTTGATTGATTTGTGGTCTCATGTTGGGCGTAGCTTGTAGCTTGTAGCTTGTGGCCTCTAGCCAAGCCTTGGTGTATTTGGAACGAGCCTGGTGGTGGGGTGGCATTTTATCTTTTTGAATCGGTTCATGGTCTCAGTCTCGTGTGCGGCATAGCTTGTAGCTTGAGTTTGAATCGAACCAAAACTTGGTGTTGGTGTTATACAGAAGGGGCCTTAGACCAATTTAAGATTGTAATGAGGCCGATGCAAAATGGATGGCATCGAACACGACCCTAGCCATGAAACCTTGAACCTGATTAAGGGGGCTGACGGGGTCTTTGGGCGGGCAGCAGTTGTTGGGATAACAATAGGGGTGAAGGTGAAGCAAAAAAGCACAGTTTCACGAGTAGAATGTAGGGTGTTTTGGGAGCAAGGTAATCCTTGTAATTGTATGGCCTTGTGAAATTGAAGCCCTCAATTTAGACATGTACTGCTTGGCTTAGATGCTTGCGATGTTACTTGCATATACCGGCCCCCACCTCCAACATACACAATTTTACTTGTTTGCAGGGATCTGCACTTGCCCAACTCTCCATTTACTTTCATTCGCGTGTTTAGCTCTTTATCTTTTCCATTCTTGCCTGTTCTACTTGTTTGGTTTCCAAGAAAATGGTTGATAACAAAACATGACATCCTTATGGTCATAATCAAATTTTCAATCAGAAGTTCCACTTTCTGATAAGTCAAAAGATGGAAACAGAGAGAAGGGAAGTAGGTATAAATTTGTTGTCTTGGAGTGATTTATGGCTTGTATAGTAATTATTTTGAAAAATAGAAAACATGTTTTGACAACCAAAAAACAAAAAACAAAAAACAAGTTTTTATTCTTAAAAATAGAAAGCATACTGTTTTTTTATAGTATTTTTTAATTGTTTTTATTTTTTCACTTGTTTTTTGATAATTATTTTTTAAATTAATGGAATAAATATGAAGAATAATTGAAAATAAAGTATTATATTTAAAATTTATTTTTAAAAGATATCTGAAAACATGAAAGATGAGTTAAAAACATTCTATGTTATCAAATGGATTTTTGCTTCGGAAAATATATCATGTAGAGTTGTTTTTTAAAAATTGTTCTTAAAAACTCCTTTTAGTAACGGTCTTGAAGGATGTTTCCAAATAAACCCTTATTTCCACAAAATTTTTTTGGAACAAAGCATTACTTGGATAAAGTTTTTCATAAATTATTCCATTATTTTATTGCTTTTTATAAAGAATTTCTTCAAAGTGGTTTTATATTTTTAATATTTAGGACCTTAACCATGTTTTCTGAAAATTGTTTTTAAAAATATTATTTATTTTTTAACTTAGAATCAATTTTTAAAAACAAGTTTTAAAAAATATGATTAAATGGGTATGTTTTCCTTTCATTTTTTAAAACCAGTAAAACTAACTCATATTTATTTTTTAAAAATTATTTTTGTTTCACTTGATTTTTAAAAATAGTTATTTTCTAATACAAACATGCAGCGAAAGCAAAAAGCAAAAACCATATTGAAGTATATATTTAGTTTGTTGATACTTGAGTTCATAGACTTATTCCCATTCTAATATTCATTGTCTTTAAAATGATCTATATAATAGTCTTTAATATAAAAAGTTAGATTTATTTATAAATAAATATTTTCCCCTTTATTTTAATTCATAGAAAATGAAAATAAACATATTAATTCTAGCATTGGGAAAATGTCATGCCTTAAAAGTTCAAAAATTTTGAACTCCACTTTCAGATTTCAAACTCGACTTCCCCAATACAAACCAAGCCTTTGCAAGCTTCTAGTTCGTTAAAAATTATGACTCTCACGTCGAATTACCTTACAAAATGTTTTATGCTAAATGGTCATCTTCTCAGGCTATGAGACTAATAGATCAACTGTTTGAAAATCAAGGAACAAGATCTATAACTGAATATCTTGGCTTCATTCATAGCATTGTTGATGAACTCTCTATCCTTGACTCACTGCTACCTCCCCCAATTTCATTCTTCAATGCCTGAAGGAGCTTCATGACAAGCTTATAAAATATGAAACAATCCTCAACCATGAAGAGACCACAACTGTTGGTATGAATTTTAGTCCTGCTCATTTCAATCAATAATATCAAGGAAAAATTAATTTGAGAAAAAAACTCTCAAAATTGCAGTTGTAATGACTTGCGTTTGATTAAGGGTTAGTTAATTTTGTTTATTCTCTTGATAAAGATTAACAACTTGAGATAATGGAAAATTGGCAATAGTAAGAGTTTGTGTTCTTTTGGGAAGCAAGCTAGCAACTTAGTTGTGTACGTGAGTGGGTGGCTGAAAATTTAGCAGCTGGTGACGAATTTCTTAGCTGAAATAGTCATTTGCCTCCTTGAAATTCATGCAAAAATTG
The DNA here is from genome assembly GCF_030704535.1 of Vitis vinifera. NCBI lineage: Eukaryota > Viridiplantae > Streptophyta > Magnoliopsida > Vitales > Vitaceae > Vitis > Vitis vinifera. The sequence goes on along the minus strand of NC_081809.1, from coordinate 12,258,024 downwards.
ATTATAGGTTTAGGAAATTGGTTAGGTAAGGAACACCAAGATCGTTTTAAAATTAAACACTCGACAATGACTTTTTGTGAATAAATAATTGCTAGCCATAATCTTTGTTTGTTTGGGAAAATCAAAACGGTGAATAGCAAGACTTTCTTTGAGAAGGAAATAGAAGTTAAGCAAATTGTTGAAAGAGATGTGAAGTTATAGGAATTTTGGTTATGTATGACACTTGAATATGAGAAACTCTTATTGAAACTTGTTGCCCATGATTGAGAAATACTTTGCTATAATGAGGTATATTCTGTTTTGTTGGAACTAACTTGTTTGATGTAGCATGACCAACATGGAGAGTGTAGAAAGTACAATTATATCTTATTGTAAGGCATTGTGATGGGTGAGTTGAAAGAAAGGTAAAAGGTAATAGGGAGAATGGTCCCTAGATGAGAGTCCCTAAAGGAAGAAGTGTTAAACACCCTAGGTTGAAAGACCTAAAACATTTACTGAAATATCCATGCATGGATTAATAGGGGGCATGACGCAGTCCTTGAGTGAGAGCCCCAAAATACTTTATGTACTTCCATAACTGTTATAGGTTGTGGAAAGATGTTCTAGAAAGGTATATGGTGTGATATGTACTGTTGGATGTGATATAACTTTATGCTTATTTGAATTGTTGATATGATTTGTGCAAAGTAGTTTAAAATCATATTACAAACTTGTTTATTTTATTGAACCCTTCTCTATTGAGCTATAGACCACCCTTTATTATTTAAAATCCTTTTTTTTTCCAGACCAAGCTGAAGGGGTTCAAGGAGGGAGGAGGAGTTGATTTTCTATGTTGATGATTAGACTCTTTGAATGCCAAAATTTTAAAGTATAGGTGTTTTGGATGTTGAAAAGTTTAGTAATAATAATAAAAACAAAGCACTCTAGTTGTATAAAATGGTTATACTTGTATATAAGTAACTTAAACAATATGCACAATGCTTTGATGAAATAAATAAAATACAAAATTCCAATATTATAGGTTGAAATGGGTTTGATGTTGGTTGAGTTTGTCTATCAATTGATTATTGGATTGTTCCATGATTTTTACATTAGAAAGTTGTTGGGATTGAGCCCCTAAAAACAAGACATTGTCCCATTGTTATCCCTTTTATGCATTTATATTGATTTAATCATTCAACCTATATAACATGCATTATAAATGACTTGGGTACATTAGGAGTTGCATAGAGTATACAAGTCATGAGTTCCTTGCAAGATGATAAGTTGTTCATAGTTGGTTCATGGATTTGAGTAATCTAGTAAAGATTCTTGTGTATCACTTCCTAATTTGAGAGATGACTTATCTTAGCCATTGAGATGGGGTTCCCATGGTGAGTGCAATAGTGTGTATGGTTACACTTTGGACATGACCAATGATGAATCATGAAATAAGGTTATCAGATTGTCATGATTCACCAAGCTACAATGTTGCAAGAGCACTCAATCTTGAGAGGATATTAAGCTTGTGCGAAAATTGACAAGAGGCTTTGGCCAATGGTTGAGACCTTAATGTGGTGATATATCTCTACGAATTAGGTCACTATTGATAGAGGTTGGTGTCAATAGGTATTCTCAATAGAGACATAATGACATCTCATGGGATTGAGACAACGAGACCCTTTGGGTGATTCAAAGGATAAGTGATAATGAAATATTTGGCCATAGTAATTCCTTTAGTAGAATTTGACATATGTTTCTTGAAATTAGAGCATCTTAATTAATCATATAATAGTAAGATATATAACTCAAGGATTGAAGAGGTAAACTTGATAAGTTGATAACATTACCCTATTAGATTACAAATACTAGTTCATGATGAGTCTGCATGCATTGAATAATAGGTCACAGACCCAAGCTTCGTCTCATTGTAATTTCATAGAATACTAGAGTACAATTGACTCTTTGTAGTGGAGTATTAAGTCAACTTCAGAATTGGATTATGAGGAAGCTATTATTTTCCTATTGGTTCTAATGATCCTTGCTCGAGCTCCTAGTTCATGGTGGCACACATTTTGAGAGTATTTTAGGTATGAAATTCATAAGTGTTCATAAGAGTGTTTTGGTAAAAATTGCAAGGTTGCACTAGATCTTATGAATTAACTTTCTGAAATGGACTAATTAATTAATTAGAGTTTGTTAGGACTAGTTAATTAATTAGGACCTAAGTGGGCTAAATTAGGTGACCCAAGCCCAATTTGAGCTCAAGTCACTTAAGCCCACAAGGAAGCCTATATAAACTCCCTTAAGGGATAGGGCTTCAGCTTGTAGTTCAATTTTATGATATTCTAGAGAGAGGAACCTTAGCCACCCTCAAGGGGAAAGAGAAAGAGAGAAATCGACCATTATCTCTTGCCTAACATCCATGGAGGAAGAGATCAGGCGAAAAATCGTTGGGTAGACAATTTCTATGATAACCACAATGCTTTCATTTAATAAAATTTGATCTTGGAACATTTAGATCGTAGGTTTGAGCTTTTTCTCTTTAGATTTAATATTTTTTTTAGCTTTTATAGCCATAGGTTTTTGCTGCTTTAAATATAAAGAAGCCTAGGATTGATGCATGCACCTTATGTGATCTAGGGCCAAGTAATAAAGCAATATGAGATTTCTAACAAAAGTTTCTAAGGTGTTTAAGATCCTTCAATAGAGGGAAAAGATAACATATAAAACTTGGTTAAGTAATAAAAATATTAAACTAAAAACAAGGGAAGAAAGATTGCGTAGGTGGTTCATGGTGTTGGTACACAAGTCTAAGATAAAAGAGAGAGACCGAGAGAGAGCAATATATATATATATATATATATATATATATATATATATAGAGAGAGAGAGAGAGAGAGAGAGAGAGAGAGAGAATATGCATAGTTGAAAGTGCATAAACTATTTTAAATTGGAATGGTGTGCAATTTGTTAAATGAGTGAGGTGTGTAATTTGGAAGGTGCACAATATTAGGATAGAGCCTCTAGAAGCATAACATAATATAATAGGCTTTTGAATTTTATTATTTATTAATAAATTTTTAGTTCACTTTTATTCATTCTCATTCCATGCATTATATCTTGTAAGTATTCTGGCTTGCATTTCTTGCATCGTATATGACTTGGGTGCATTTGGATTTGTACGAAAGATCCAAGTCACAAGATCCTTGCAAATAGATGACTTGCTCACAATTAGTTTTTGGGTCTAGGCAACCTATTAGAGGTTGTAATGCACTACCTCTTAATTAGAAGGATGGTTGGTCTTTGGTCATCATGATAGGTTTCCTATGGTGAGTGTACTAGTATGTATGGTTACATATTGGACAAGACCTACAGTGAGTCATGACATAAGGCTATTAAGTAGTCATGACTTCATTAAGGTGATTCTTTATGCTATCTCTCAAACTTGAGAGAATACTGAGCTTGTGCTAAATTTAATAGTGGCTTTGACCTACTGGTGTGATCGTAAGTTGATTATATATTATTTATGGATTGGATCATTATTGATGAAAACTGGTAACAATAGGTATTCTTAATAGAGACACAATAATAACTCATGGAGTGTCCTCTTAAGTGATCCTAAGAAGGTTTGTTCAAGTAAACTATGGTAATGGTAGTTTCTTTAAAAAAAAAAAAAAAGTGTACAATTTGAGTGGTGCACAAGTTAGGAGGTGTGCAATTTGAGCGTGTGCAAGTTAGGCATAGTGCACCACTTCTCAACACTATATTTATGCCTCTACACAATTTTACTCCTAACACTATATTTTTATTCATATTGTAAATAGTTAAATAAAATTCTAGTTTACAAAGTAAATAACGATGTACCTTCCATTTTAATCTAAGAAAAATAAATTCAAAACTTAATTTAAGGTCAATCAAAATTTGTTTTTCCAATTTTAGTTATATATTGACAACTTTTTTTTTTGAATTTCTTTACAAAAAAGTTCACCCAAGTAAAATTATCAAAGATAAAAACCTAGAAAAATTATCTTGAGCATTGTTGATATGAAAACAACAAAAATTTGCCACTTTTTATTTTAAATTTTGTAACTTTTGAAAATGATCTATTTTCCATAGTGAGATTTCTATATAGCTAAGGTAACATATTGGGTATATAATCCTTTAATCCATGAGACCAAGTTATCTAAATTTTTAAAAGAAATAAAATTTAAAATTTGAAAATTGTAAAATAAAGTATTGTGCTTTTGTTATCATTTGGAAATACATATTTAACAATAATTGAAAAAAAAATCTAGTTGTTATTTGTACATCAAAATTTAAATTTCTAAATATGATAATAAATTATTGAATACTATATTACAAACATTATTCATTATCCTTTAATTCGCATTTCAAATTCTAGAATTATGAGTTTACCCATTTGTATTATAATTAAATCATAGTTTTAGAATTTGAGGTGTGATAGCAACAACCAAGGTGGTAAATGATATGACAACAATAATTAGGGAAAAAACTTCAACAAAGGCCCTATGATCTATTAATACTATTAAAAAAAAAAAAAGTCATACTGCTCCTTGAAATGAAAACTTTGATTACCTATGCCACCTAGACCAACCACATAACTATCAGTAGTGGTTCTAGATCAAGCTCTAACTAGCTCCTTGACATAGTTGTTTCTCACCACATCATTATTGACTTGAATAACCTCTCCATTTGGTAGGGTCTTACCCAAAGGTCAAAGCCTTTTGTCGATTTTGGCACATACTCAATATCCTCTCAAGGTTAAGGGTCCATGTAGTATAGTAGCTTGGTAAATCATGACAATTGATAGCCTGGCATCATGATTCATCTTAGCTCTTGTCTAGTGTGCATAACATACACTAGTGCACTCACCATGGGAAACCAATTCGACAGACAAGACAAGTTATCCCTCCAATTAGGAGGTGATGCACTACAGTCTCTACTGGATTTGTTAATATTATAAATATTGATTATTTCTAGAGTTGAAAGAACTTTTTTACACTTGGATTTTGGTAATTTTGAAATTGAATTTAGACTATACTTTTCCTTCTACTTCTACATCATTTTCTCATACTTTCTCTAAAACCAAACATGAGAATGAAGACCAAATTATACTTCATATATAAAAAATGAGTGTTCCAAGGTGAAGAATAAGAATAATAATGCATCTCTTCTTGGTAAATTTTAGATTTCAACAATAAATGGTTGAATTCTCTTAAAATCTCCTTTAAACTTGACATATGTGATGCTTTGTAGATACTTTGAGTACTTTCTTCTATGTTTAGATTCATTATAGTTCATTAGGTTTTTACTAGATCTAAAGATGAATTAGGGCTTACCGTTTCAAGATTTAGAATTGATAGAGTATGATTGAAATCAATTGAAAAGAAATCTATTTGATGCCTTAATTAGATCTAAAGTTCATTATTCTTCTAAATATTTCCCTAGCTTTATTTCCACTTAATATTTTATTTTTTAGTTTATTTTTTTATAATTCAATTCATATGATGTGTTTATATTTGAGTTTTCATAAATAACTTAATAACTAGATCTTATGGAATTTATGCTAATCTTTGAGTAAAATCACCTAGTTCCTTAAAGAGATGATAAAAAAACTATAGTAACAGTTTGTTTTACTTTTTATGATATAATTTTATTTTAGCTTTGAGAGGCAATTACATAACAATGCCATTAATTTGAATGTCAAACTAATTCATTGATTTTAATCTAAAAATCGATACCAAAGAAAAATGCAAAGCTAATTATCTCTAGGAAAAACAACAATCAGCCCCAATGCAAAACACTTGATCCTTATGCAATTTCACAAACCTATGCACATTCCTTTATATATTTCCTCCTTTGAGTGCCATCCAAGCTCAAGATTTGCACCTTTTTTTTTTCACTATCCGTTTCCAAGTTACTTGCAAAACAATCATGAGTTGAGCATTTCGGTTTCTAACCATGCAATTCTTAGTGAAAAACAAAAAATCCAATAGGGAACACCCAGATGAGGGGCGATGAATAAGTGATTTTAAAGTTTAAAATAAAGATTGATATGCATTATCCCAATTATTTATCCGACGAGTGTTAGGGATTATCAAATCTTTTCCTTTAGGCAATTCAAACAATATGTCAAATTATAAAAAGATATAAACAATGAGGCACAAAGATTTTTACAAGAAAAAACCCCCACACTAACTATGGAGATAAAAAACCACAAGGTCTATAACCTACCAATCTAAATCCACCGTACGAAATCAAGTTACATAGATTTACTTAACCATTTTACCCTAAAAACTTACTTTCTAGTACTTACAACTTGATTCATGTCCTCGACGTGACAACCTTCAATTGCTCTTGTGGATCAATTCAGCCTCGTCGAAGGGATGAAGGTATTCAACCCAAGATTCAACATTTGAATCCTTTCAGTGAAAGATCGGGAATGGTATGACACTTTAAGCTTTCTCTACAATGAAACCCTCTCAAATAATATGATATTTTTAACCCTCAAGGGGTTATAATGAGGTATTGATAGGCAACTAAACCAAAGAGTTTTGGTTTTAGAAGGTTTATCAATTGAATTTTTGTGAAAAATTCTTGGTAGAAATAAAACTGCTTGGGCCAACTCACCCACCACTTAAGCGCCTCAGGCGCTTGAGCAGTAAGGTTCACTTGAGTGGTCCTGAGTGTTTGAGTGCTCCAGGCCGCTTAAAGGGTTTTACCTTTTTTCAAAAGTCAATATTAAATCATTTTATGTTCAAAACAAAGTCGATTCACTTTATACGTCAGAGAAGTCTAATATTGCCATAAGCCAAACCTTTTTAGACATACATTTGAATTTCCGATTGAACAAACAACAACCCTTATTTTTTAATGGAGAGCAAGTCATTATCTAAAAAAATGGCCAAACATTAAAAAGATCAAAATAGCTAACATACAAACAAGACTCAATATCTTAACAATCTCCCTTTTTGGCAATTTTGTGACAAAACATCATTACATAAACCCACCCGAACTCTCATAACAGAGTTTACATAATGCATAATAATGATAAATTAAAAATAAACTAAGGGAATGCTTTTCACCATCTTTTAATAGAAATCTTCCAACCTTGTAACTCGCACGCATACATAAAACTATACCAAAGACAAAGCAATGTGTAAGATAAGATATGATCAAGAAAGAAAACTAGGATAATTAGAGATTTTGCTTAATGTATTGTGAAAGCATGAAAGAGGAACAATTCCTATACTGACACCAAGGTACAAATTAAAGCTCAAAAGGAATATATATGCATGCAAATCTACCAAACATAACTAAAGCTTGAGAAGAATAGAATGGTTTCCAACCATGCTATTCTTAGTGAAAAACCAAAAATCCAATAGGGAACACTTAGGGGGGAAGGGTGAATAAGTGATTTTAAAATTTAAAATAAAGATTGATATGTATTATCCCCATTATTTACCTTACAAGTTGTTAAAGATTATCAAATCTTTTCTTTTATGCAATTCAAACAATATACCAAATACTGAAAAGATATAAATGATGAGGCATAAAGATTTTTACGTGGAAACCCCCCACGCTAATTGTGGAGATAAAAAACCACAAGGTTTAAGACCTACTAATTAATCTAAATCCACTATACGAAATCAAGTTACATAGATTTACTTGACTACTTTACCCAAAAAACTTACTCTCCAGTACCTACAACTTGATTCATGTTCGCAACGCAACAACTTTTAATTGCTCTAGTGGATCACTTCAGCCTTGCCGAAGGGATGAAGGTCTTCAATCCAAGATTCAACACTTGAATCCTTTGAGTGGGAGACCGGGAATGGTATGACACTTTAGGCTTTCTCCACAATGAAACTCTTTAGAATAATATTATATCTTTAACCCTCAAGGGGTTATAATAAGGTATTGATAGGAAACTAAGCCGAAGAGTTTTGGTTTTAAAAGGTTTCTTAATTGATTTTGTGTGAAAAATTCTCAGTAGAAATAACATCACTGCTCGAGTTAACTCATCCATCGCTTGAGTACCTCGAGTGCTTGAGCGGTAAGGTTCACTTGAGTGGTCTTGAGTGTTTGAGCGCTCCAGGCCGCGTGAGCGGTCTTGCCTTTTTTCAAAAGTGAATTTTAAATCATTTTAAGTTTAAAACAAAATCAATTATCTTTATACCTCAAAGAAGCTTAATATTGCCACAAGCCAAATCTTTTTAGACATACCTATGACTTTTTTTATTGAATAAACAACAATCCTTGATCTTCAATGGAGACCAAGTCACTATCTAAAATGACTTTTATGGACAAACATTAAAAAGATCAAAATTGATACCATATAAATAAGACTCAATGTCTTAACAATCTATCCATTTGACAATTTTGTGACAAAACATGATTACATAAGCCCACCCAAACTATCATAATGGAGTTTACATAAAACCCAATAACACTCAATTAAAAATAAACTAAGAGAATGTTTTTCACCATCTTGTAGTACAAATCTTTGAACCTTGTAACCTATGCACATATTGAAAACTATACCAAAGGTAAAGCAATGTGTGAGATAAGATATGATCAAGAAAACAAACCAAGATAATTGGAGATTTTGCTTGATGCATTGTGAAACCATGAAAAGGGAACAAATCCCTATAGTGACACCGAGGTACAAATTAAAGCTTAAGAGGAGTATATATGCATGCAAATCAACCAAACATAACTAAAGCTTGATAAGACACAATAAATCAACTATAATGCCTAGAGGTTTATCTCCAACTAGAAAATAGACAGTGAAAACCATGGAAAGAAGCTTTTGTGACTTAGAATAGTTGTAGAGAGATAGACAATTCAAACATAAATATCTTACAAGAAACATCTATGTCAAGTATCTCTCTTAGAGTTCTAAGTTATGCTTCCAAATGATGATTTAATTTCTTCCAATGTCTTAGGTTTAACTTTCTCCAATATTTCAATTAATATCCCTTAAGAATTAAATGAATTAAATAAAAAATTCAAAAAAAAATTATTAACTCCCCCTAATTGTCAAGGAGTTTCTTTATTTTCTCTCAAATATCCTGATGCCTATGTTCCCTATATTCTTCCAATTTAAGTGAGACAATTATCTCAATGATTTCCCCATTTTGTCACAAAAATGGCAAAGCATATGAATTATAAGCATTGAAAAAGACACAAGAGATAAAGAGAAATAAGATCATTTAATATATTTAACAAAAAAAAATTCCAAATACATAAGATATGCAATAAAGAATAAATCCAAATCAAATATACAAAGAAAATATAAATAATAAACATCTAAGCATTGGTAAAAAGGCAAAGCTCGAAGTGCCTTAAGAATGGATCTAGGAGATGATGTAGTTAAGTTGTCCCTGGATCTCATGGAGCTGAAGATTCTGTGAGTCCATCATCTGATGAAGACGGGCATAGAATCCTGTGTCTCTTAGATAGTTAAGTTGACGAAAGAAGATGCCCATTGTGTAGTTCGAGAAAAACTCGCACAACCTTAACTAGAGCGAGTTCTCGGAGCAAGCTTAGGATACTCTACCTTGGGAAATGTGCCTTGCTCCATAGTTTGAAGCTCATCTTCCTCAATTGTTGCCTCCTAATCAGCCTACTAGGCTAAATCTTGTGGACCATAGTGAGTTGGAGGCGTCATCAATTTGTACGCGTGATTGTAATGCTTCGCTTGAGAGCTCCTATCTAGAAGAGCAGGGATAGCTTGGACCCCTAGTGTATGGTCGATCTTGATTCCTACATCCTTAATAATCTGCGAGATGAGGAGGATGAATGGAAAAGTGCCTCATCTGAAAAATGGATCATGAAGTGGAGTCATCGTGTCTAAAATGACCTGGCTAATGTCAAATTGCTGATTGAAAAGAATGGTGTGCATAAACTAAGCAGATAACCAACAGATCTAGGTGTGATGAATAGACGGGTAAAAGGAGTAGATAAAAGAAAGTAGCAATCAACCATGCTGGCTTGAAGAAGCCAACAATTGGAAAAGAAAAAATTGAAGAGGGCAGAGAGTACAAAAAGTGAAGTTGGAATGGTATCAAGCTCCTTTCTAGTGAGAGCCTATACCTCTAGAGAAAATAAAAGAACACGAACCTTTAATCTAAGCATGTCAAGTACACACCTGATGGAGCAGGATGATACAAAGAATGATTGGTCATACATAGTCACCCGAAAAGTCACTCTAGCCAGTATTATTAGAACATGCGAACAAGATGGGGATAGTAAGTCCCCTGAAGAGAGAAAAAAGTCTCATAATCTTGCTCTTTGATGATGGCAGGGAGATGAGTGTTTTGCAAGGCTTGGAGGTCTATGACATACTTGACCTCTTCGCATCTATCATGAAAAGATGTGTAATAATGGTCTCATGTCTCTTGATAGGGAAAACACTCAATCAAAAAAGCTCCTAGGTCAAAAGGACCTTAGAGTAGAATGTCCTAGACAAGCTCAGGTGACCTAAGAGGGGTTGCCTAACGAGAAAGTCTATGATTAGCCATAACTAAGGCGAAATATGAAAGGACACTAAAAACCAATAAAATGGGTAAAAATCTGAGGAGAAATTAAATAACTAAAAAAAATACTAAAAACAATGCGTAGAATAATACTATGCGTATGGAAATGAGACATATGAAATGAACTTACCTCAAAAGGAAAATAAGTGGAAACCCAGAGAGCTCAAAACAACTCAAAAATAGTGAAATGAACAAATGGCGTGTTGAATGACCTTTAAATATCCTATAGGAGCACTCAATGCAAATTAGTGCTCAAGCGTCACAAATGCTCAAAGTGGTGCTAGAGACAACTTACAACGCTTAAGTGCTGGTAATAGTGTTAGATGGAGTGCTTGAGCGTTGGTAACAATGCTTGAGTGTTAGGAACTTCAAGCTAGTTCAAGGAGAAAACAAAATTCATAAGAGAAACTTAGGAAAATGAACTAGATTAACAAAAAAGAGAAAATGAAACACAGGAGCAATCAACTTAGTGGCCACAAATCTATGTTGTAAATAAAATATTAAAGCCTAAATACATGATAACTTTGGCAAATAAAAACCAGAGATAGAGTTACCAAGACTTTGTAGTGCTCCGGGTTATCGTCTAATGAGATCAACTCTAATATGTTTATTTGTTCTTATATTCAAAGGATTAATTATTTACTAAAGGTAAAAAATATTTAATTCAAATAAATCATAATAAAATATGGATGAAAATTTCCTAAATAAACCTATTTAAATTATAGAATAATTATTGATTTTTAATTCAATTAATCAAGATTAGGGGTCCACAATCCAACTTCGAGTATAAACCTTTACGCGAAACAAGGGTATATAATAATTTAATAGTCTTAGGGTAATCAAAATGCAAGGTCTAATGAGATTAACCTGAGTTCCGCACCTAAGAGTTGATCTATATCCTAACTTCTAATATTTTATTCCATTGAATTGCCTAATAGATGAATGAACATGGAATCTAGGTTTAGGTCTAAGGCTTTTAAGCTTTTACCCCTCTGTGTAGATTTGCCTTAGGGTAGATAACAATGACAAAACCTTTGATAACTAGAGATAAAACATTACCAAGAATCCTTAGTATCAAGGAATATGGGATTGTATCATCTCCTAAGTCAAACTAACATTAGAGGGTATTTTGATCTCAATACTAGTACCCTAACTTGTCATTCATTCCATTCTTAATCCAATTTCACCCACTATTTTCATTTGAATCTAACCCTAGGTTTTCATGTTTCACCCTAAGATGGCTTTTAGTCTCTTATGGGCATGTTCTCACATACATAGGTTATAAAAGAATAAGAAAGAACCATTTTTGACATCAAATAAATTAAAAACAATAATTTATTCAATAAAAAAAAGAAAAAAAAAAAAAAGAAAAGAAAACAAACCAAGAAAAACCTTCAAGGTCTTCTTCTTCTCCCTTAAGAATCGTCAAGTCATCTCTACTCCTAAAAAAAAATCAATAACTCCTAGAAAACCTAAATATCGAGTTTTTATAGTTTCCACCAAAAAAGCTAACATGTGGCATGTTCTTATTGGCCACTTATTTCACAAATAATTACCTAACAATGACTAAAACAATAATAAAATCAAAATTTCTAGTTGTGTGAGACCCACTTAGGGCAAATGAAGTGCCCAAGATGCAATTCCCAAAGTAGAGGAGGCAAAATATCAATGTGGCGGTGTGTAAATTCGAAATTGGGGTAATTTCAAATTGGATTTTGAATTCATAAGTTAAATTTCGAAATGGTCCATTGGTTTTACACAATTATCTTCAAATAGTCATAACTTCTTCATTTCATCTCTAATTTGCACACCGTTTGAGGCATTGGATTTCTAACTTCTAGAGCTTCAAAAATTATATAGCTTGCCTAAAATAGAATTTGGGAAGTACTCTAAATTTCTATTCAAAGTCAAAGTACATGTTGCCACCAAATTTTGAGTTCCAAAATTTCATGCAACTTGATGAATTTGCTTCATGCCTCATTATCCATGTTTGCTTGCCTTTTCTCATAGTCCATGAGTCTTGATTCTCCTCTTTCCTCATTTAAACCCTTTCTTGATCTTTCAAAGTCTAAAGTGATTTAACTTGCACCATTTTCTTTCCTTAAACCTGAGATAAATCTCCAAAATGCAAGTTAAACTCATGGCTAGGGCCTTAGCAATAATTTGGGTCAAGTTGGATGATTTGAGTGTCTTATAGTGCATAAATCATATCGAATATGTGCCATTAGAGCACATATTTTGGCTCCAATCACTCAGGCAGATCATCATGTTCAAGAATTCTCAAGATTAGTTTAATTAATAATAAATCAGGTAAGTTACTTTAAATATTACACATCAATCCATTAAGAATGAGGTTCAAGTTCAAAGGTCAGAGTTAATCATAATCTCAATTTCAAAACCTAATGCATAACCATTAATGTATAAAAAGGACAACATAGAAACATAAGTATTGAAGTTCAAAGGAATATGACTTACTATCTAGTTCCATATTTCGAAATTGATCACTTAGAAGAGATCCAATCATCATGCCTTTGTTCAAATTAAAGTACACATCCAATTAATTTGATCTAAGATCACCAAATTTCTATTTAACATGGCCTCGTTGATCTACATACAACACAACTTGACTTCCCCTTAATTTGATATCGTTTCTTTATTTTTTTTCTTTTGAAAGCAAAGGCATTGTACACCATGATCAATATTGATTTTTCATTTTGTTTTCATTTATGGTTGCCTTTGTATCCACTTTGAAGGTGTTTCCAAATGTTGTAAGTGAGCAGCTTAAAGTTGAGAACATGAATCTTGGAAAGTGTATGAGAGTTTTGCTTAACCTATGATTCAATATTTTGCACTAACTCACTTTGGGAAACAATTATAATGATCTTAGTCAAATAAGGAATGTAGATAATAAGATTTGAGCATGACAATAGATCCTTCCAAAGAGAACAAAGTCTACTTCATGAGTTAAACTTAAGAAGTCGCCATTTTGATCAAGTACAAAATGTGACTAAGGTTGAAATTCCACTGTACAAAGATAATTATCAGGAATCAAGTACATCACTAGTGATTAACAAATATCTATAAATCAATCCACATCAAGTCATGTAGATCTAGTATATTTCTCTAGTTCACAAACTCACGATATTAAAGATCATGCTAATATATCAAGTAATTAAACAAAAGTCATATGCCCAAGCTAATTAAAAGAAGGCCAAAGGGAACCACTTCCCCCAACCGACATATTGCTAGTTCCTTAGCAATGAAAGAGAGAAAAATAAAAATAAAAAGTACTATAATTTACAACATCATGCTGATCAAAAAACAATTTTCAAGTGGCATGATGATCTAACTCTCACATGGAACATTAAAGAAATAAAACTCAAACTTCAACAAGAGTTATCAAATAACTTGTCTAATAACAATTCATAAAGAGAAGACATTATGCAAATTTAAGCTTTAAAAGAGTTTCCACTCCCAAAGGGTCAAACCTTACTCTTCCACAAAAATCTAAGTGTTATTTATTAGCTTCCGAATATAGTATGTTGAACTAATCTCTCCTCCCAATCTAGTTCTTTTTCAAAGCTTAACAAACTGATCAACCTCTAATAGGCTAAGAACGCACCTATTTTATTTCACACTTTTTTTCTTGTAGGAGTACAAAGCTTAAAGGTATTCTTTTCTAAATTGTCCATGTAACGGGGGTCCATCGATGACTCCCAACCAATTAAGGCTTAGGGCATCAAGCTTTAAGGATCTTTCAATCACTAACTCCTTGGATTTTACCCCAGACTTTTGAGAATGAATTTTAATACCCAAGCACCTACAGTATGTTAAACTCCACCTTTTCACCCTTGTAACGAGCATTGAGGTCGGTGACTCCCAACCAATGAAGGCTTAGGGCACCAGGTTTTAAAGATTTTCACCATATACCCATCAGACCTTGCTCAGGTTTCAAGGCAAGCAAACATTTTTCTTTCTTTCTTTTTTTTTCAAAAGCTCATTGGCCTTTTATAAGGTGTCCCAACACTATTAAATGAGGTCAAAGATACCAAGTCTAAATTTTCCTAAGTCAAGAAGGAAATAGTTTTTCATCTTATAATCGGAACCTATTGTGCACAATGTGTGAATAGCTTAAAGTGGAAGACTAAGGTTGAATTCAATAGAAGTTTCAACAATTCATCAACTTTAGTAAGAATAATACAAACTTTAAGTCAAGTAAAAAGACAAAAATTCAATTTCTCCCTTTTCATTTTGAAATTTTTTCCTTAATAACCATGGAGAGTAGAATAAAAACTTATAATTTTTTAAAAATTAAGCAAAAAACAACTAAATTACCAAAATAACTTAGTATTAACCACAAAAATTCCTTCCTCAACTCTCCCTCCAACCAAGCTGAACATTGTCCTCAATGTGACAAACGCGATTGAAAAATAGGGAGGAAGTGGTACCTCCTGAGTGACATGGAGTCTGAGTCATATAGGAGAAACCACATGTTTCAAAAAAAAAAACAAAGAGTTAGTGAGTAGAGGAAATAGAAAAATGCCAAGCTTAAATAAAAAATGATGTTTATATATGATGTATCATCAGTAATACATCCAATCCCAGAATATAAAACATCAAAACATGGAACTATGTATACTAATATAATATGTAAAGACAAAAAGTAAAGAAATGATCAAGTAATGGTAGGGTCCTGTGGAGCTTATGCATCTGTGGTGGCCTCTTGAGTGGGTTGGATCAAGACTTTGACCTCTGTTCTAGTAGTATCCTTAGGTGGCATAGTCTTCTCAGCTGGAGCTATGGGCTCTAATGGTTTTAGGGAGGTCAGAAATGGAGTGAGAGGCTTCGTGTGTGTGATCTCAGGGTGCACGGGGCTCTCTTCTTCAGATGCATGGTTGTGAGGCTCTGTTGGCATTTTTGTAACTTCCATTGGCTTTGCAAGGTGTTTTCGCAAACCACTCCCATTTCGCAAGTCAATTTCGCAGCCTGGAGGCCATTTCGTAGCTTGGAGGTGATTTCGTAGCCATTTAGAAGCCCGAAGGTGATTTCGCAGCAAAATGGGAATTTCGCAGGGGGTTTCGCAGCTCATTTTGCAGCTTGGAGGCCATTTCGCAGCAAAATGGGGATTTCGCAGCTCATTTCACAGCTGCGAAATAGGCCTGGGGGGCTGCGAAATGGCACACGTGTGCCTGGGAGTGGTTTCACAGCTGCTAAAATTTTCGCAGGGGGGGTCTTGTGGCTGTGAAATGATTTCGCAGAGAGAGGCTTGTTTCGCAGCGAGACCTCAATTTCGCAGAGGGGGGCTTTTGGCTGCGAAATGGTTTCGCAGAGGAAGCCTCATTTAGCAGAAGGGCTGTTTTGGTTGCGA
Organism: Vitis vinifera; assembly: GCF_030704535.1. NCBI lineage: Eukaryota > Viridiplantae > Streptophyta > Magnoliopsida > Vitales > Vitaceae > Vitis > Vitis vinifera. Next base: position 12,242,112 of record NC_081809.1, on the reverse strand, counting down.
AATTTTCGCAGGCCAATGAATTTCCTTGATTTTGAGTTCCTTTGGTTCCTTGAGACCTTCCTTCATCTCCTTTGCATTTCCTCCTAAATTTAATCATTCAAAAAGTCTAAGTTATATCAAAACAAATTAAAATTAAAGCATTGAAATCAAAATTAAAACAAGTAATAAAATAAAACAAAAAGATATGGACTAGCTAGTCTTTAAAAAGACTAAGTCCATCAAAAAATTTGATCCTGATTTAGCTTGCCCGGATCCCATATGAAGTTTGCATCTCTCACTTGAGACTTGCTCTGTATGATTTTGCCATACAAAGCTTGGGGGAATGGTGGAGGCATGTGTTTCTTCATGATTTCTTCCTTGATGACTATCCTCTGTGGTTCTTCATCTATATTAAGATCATAGTCATCTTTCTCTATGCTTTTCCCATTTTTATTTCCTTTGATTTCCTCCCTCTTTTCTTTCTCTGGTTCACTCTCTTCCTTATGCTCTAGCTTGGATACGGGCAGATCAACCTCTTTACCACTCCTCAAAGTAATAACCGCTTTAACTTCCTTCACCATTGAAGATTCTTCCTTTTGAGCCTCCACTTGATGGATACCCTTGGAATTTTGATAAGGTTGAGAAGGAAAGTTTCCTTTTTCTTGCACTGTGTTGAGGTTGGCAAACCTTGAGATTGAATATTGGAGATTATCTATCTTCTGAGATAAATCATTTTGTATTCCATCCATCATTTTATTCAATGAACTCTCTACATTGTCAATTCTTTGACTGAGCTGAGCATTGATGGATTTCTGAGCTCCAACAAAGTTTCCCACAACCTTGCTAAGATTAACTATTGATTGTTCAAGGTTCAAGGCTTGCAGAAGTGCTTGAGCAGGTTGTGTGTACTTAAGTGGCTGTGGTTTCCAAGAGAAATTTTGATGGTTCCTCCAATTGGAGTTGTAGGTGTTGCAATCACCTAACATCTCTCTCACCGCTGGAATGGTAGGACACTCCTTCACCAAGTGCTCATAAGATTGACAAATGGAACAAGGCATAGCTTGCAATGAGTGTCTGAGAGATGGCTTGCACTTCTTGCATCTTCATTATTTCTAGCTCTTCCAATCTCCTTGCCATAGCTGCAATCTTTGCCTTCATGTCTATGTCATCATTCAAAATATACATCTCACCCTTAGCATTAGGTTGAGACTTCATTCTCCCCATATCTTTAGCATTTGGTTCATCCCATCCTCTTGAAACTTCAGCCACATAACTCATGAAATTCATGGCTTCCTCTGCTATCTCGTATTTAATATGGCATGCACAACTAGCAATTTGTGAATTAAAAACAAAGAAAATAAAAGAAAAAAATTCTAAAGAAAAAAGAAAATTATTAAGATTAACTAAAAACTAAATAAAAGATATACTAAAATATGAACAAAGAAAAATAAACAAATAAAAAGAGTTAGTAAAAGGAAAAGAAAAGTCACCAAACTTGTGATGAAGATCACAAGTACTCTAGAAAGGTGATATCATTGTAAAGTGGCACCATCCCCGGCAACGGCGCCATTTGATTCGTACCCAGCTAGTGTATCTTGATTTCGGTCCTCAGACGGGAGTAATCAACAAAATTTATAACCTATTACACCATGTACTAGGATAGCCTCAGCTAGCATAGCATAGTGGCTCTAGGATCATTCACTGGGATGGGTTTTCACTCCACAATTGATATTAATTCAAAGCTGAATTGATGCTTTTTCATTTCAAGGTTAGTTTTAAAAGAAAAGATAAAGATGTTTGAAAAGGTTGGTGTTAAGCTAACCAAAAATAGTAACTAATTTTAATTACAAAGAAAAATGTTTCTTGGAGTTTCAGATCACTAGGCTCAGGTTCCTAATACAAAAAGAGAGTTTCGGTCACTTGTTTCTTTTCCTCGCATTGGGGATTTAACATATAGTTATTTCCCGAACCGGTGTGATGCAGATGCCTCCCCTTAATGGGTTTAAACACTAAATCCCTATCACTGATGCATTTTGCAATGGCTCATACCTCTCACCTAACACTTGCCATTCAAGGTGATCTTTAACCTTGGATTACCCGTCAAAAGCTCGCAAGAGATAACTAATGGATGTCTCCTTAGAGTCCAAAAGCTTACCAAGTGTTGGCTATTCTAGAAAATCCTACCTTTAAACCACCTTCCAAAGGCTCGTAAGAGATAAACTAGTGTATCTCAATGGATGGAGACCACTTGCCTTACCAAGTGTTGGCCTAGGTGATTTTAAGGCGTTTTAAGTTAACTAAAAAGATAAAAACCATTAACGGGTCACACTTTCTCTTCATTAAAAACTTGAAACAACAAAAATTCCAATTTTTGCATTCTGAAGCTTACCCGACTTTCTTCACTCCAAGAGACAAAAAGCCTAGCCACTCATCCTCTGAGGAAACATCCTTAGAGTTTGTTTGGCTAGAAATAAAAATAACGAGAAAACAAAAATATGAAGGCAAAGCAGAGCAAGTGCTCTGTAGATATATTTCTTACTATGATCCTTCTCTTGTCGGATTACATATATGATCTATGATCCTTTCTTTACATTGGTTCAGAGATATATATATATATAGAAGATATTTTATAAGAAATATCCCAATAATATCTTTAGCTTATTACAAGGAGAAAATAGAAATTTATGCAAAATATCTTGAGAAAAAACCTAACTGAGTCGGTTGCAAATATATGAGTTTACACAGGTGGATTTTGCAAGTTGAATTATCCATTTTGAAAGTTTGAACTTTGATTTTGCAAGTTGAATTTGTGATTTTGCAACTTGGAGGTGATTTCGCAACTTAGAGATGATTTGCAACTTGATTCGCAGCTTGGAGGTGATTTCGCAACGTGGTTCGCAGCTGCGAAGATGGAGTTTCAACTTGCGAAGTGGCACACGTGTGCTTGCAGGTGGTTTCGCAGCTGCGAAACACCTTGCAAAATTTTCACAAGCTGATTTCGTAGCTGCAAAATTTTCGTAATGAAAGGTTGATAGCTGCGAAATTTTCGCACAACTTGATGCGGTTGTCTTCAAATGGCCATAACTTCTTCGTTTCAACTCCAATTTGCGTACCGTTTGAAGCGTTGGACTCCTAAATTCCCGAGCTTCGAAATGACATATAGTATGCATGAAATAGACTCCAGAAAGTACTCGAAATGTGTCCAACAGTTTTTGTCCTCTTGAATTCTTCATGTTAGATTTCTCTCTTTGCTTTCCCTCCTTGCATTCATGATTTGCTTATGGAAAAGGACTATAAAGCTTCAAAGCTTGGATTCTTCTTGTAAATGAGCTTCCATTTGCTTTGCCATGGATTATATAGAACTCTCCCTCATCTTAGATTGCTTTGGTGATCAAAAAGCTATCAAAAACACCAAAACTTAACACAATTTGATTAGAAACGATTGCAAGGGTCCTTAACTTGCCAATTGAGTTAAAAGTTAATAAATACTACTCAAAAGTGTTTAAAAGAGTTAATTACAAGCTATAAAATAGCAATTTTTGAGTAGTAATCAGGTAACAAACAGAAAATAGACAATAAACTCAAAACCTTTGAAGCCTATAACTCTTGAAGACTAGTCATTTAGGTATATGCCCAGGGATTTCCTAGAGAACTCAAACCTAAGAAAATGCAGGGGTTTTATAAAATATCTACCAATTTTAATTCAGTGAAGACAAACTCTAGAGAGACAACATTTTCTTCAACAAGACCCCTAATGAAATGATGACGAATTTCAATATGTTTAGTATAGGAAGGAAGAATATGATTCTTTGAGATATTTATAGCATTAAATTTATTGCAATGTATGTTCATGGTCTTTTGCTCAATTCCATAGTCTTTTAGCATTTGCTTCATCCACATAAGTTTCATACAACTTCCAACAGCAATATATTCATCTTTAGTAGTAGATAAAGATATAGAATTTTATTTCTTAATAAGCCAAGCCATAAGACGATCACCAATAAAAAAGCAAGCACCAGATGTGTTGTTTCTATCTTCAACATTTTTGGCCTAGGTAGCATCAAATAACCAATAATCACAAGAGAAGAATCATAGTGATACCATAAACCATGTTCAAAAGTCCTATTTATATAACGAATAATTCTTTTAACAGTAGTTAAGTATGACTCTTTGGGATATGCTTAGTACCTAGCACAAGCTTCAACACTAAAGGATATGTCAAAATGACTCAATGTGAGGTATAGTAAGCTTCCTATCATACTTCTATAGAGCTTTTCTTCAACATCTTTTCCAAATGCATCCTTGCTAAGCTTAGTGGTAGTGCTTATAGGTGTCATAGAGTGTTTGGTGGATTCTAGACTGAATTTCTTAACTAACTCCCTGGCATACTTGGATTGGGAAAGAAATATTCTATCTTTTAATTGTCTAATAAGCAATCCTAGGAAGAAGGTTAGTTCACCTACCATACTCATTTCGAATTCAATCTTCATTTCGTTCACAAAACTAAGGGCAAAGTCATTAGATGTGGCTCTAAAAACTATATCATTTACATAAATCTGAGCCACAAACAACTCATTCTTAGACTTATGAATAAACAAGGTTTTTTCAACCCCCATTTCTTCTCAAAATTTTTCTCTAAAAGATAGGTTGTGAGCCTCTCATGCCAAGCTTTAGTAGCTTGCTTTAATCCATAAAGGGCTTTCTTTAACCTATAGACACGATTAGGGAATTTCGGATCCTTGAACCCTTAGGTTACTCAACATAAACTTCTTCACTTAGAATCCCATTCAAAAAAACACTTTTAACATCCATTTGGTAAAGTTTTATCCTCAAGGAGCATGTTATTGCTAGAAGTATACTAATAGATTCTAATCTGGCTACAGATGCAAATGTCTCTTCATAATCAATCCCCTCTACCTGTGAGTATCCTTGGGCAATTAATCTTGTTTTGTTTCTCACAATGACCCCATTTTCATCTTGTTTATTCTTGAAAATTCATTTTGTACCTATGACATGTTTATCTTTAGGCCTAGGGACTAAGTACCACACATGTAATACCTAGTACTAATGAATTAAATAAGAAAAAATGATTATCTTAATACTTAACTTTAAACGTACTTAATTAGATGTTAAAACTAGCTTAGTACTTATTGATTACTACTCAAAAGTGCTATTTTATAGCCTGAAATCAACTATTTTCAAACGCTTCTGAGTAGTAATTAACACATTTTAACCCAATTGGCACATTAAGGACCTTTGCAAGTATACTAATCAAATTTTGGTAAGTTTTGGTGTTGTTAATAGCTTTTTTATCATTAAAATGAGCCAAGAATGAGGGAGGACTTTGTTCCGTTCATAGCAAAGCTAGTTGAATCTCAAAACATGAAGAATCCAAGTCTTGGAGAGCTTCGAAGCCTTTGCCAATTCAATCAAGTGAGCAAAGAGGAGAATCAGAGAAGGAATCTAACATTCATTAGTTTCGCAAGTTACCTTTCAACTTGCAAAATTTTCGCAAGTTCCTTTTTCAACTTGCGAAACTGGTGAGGAGTTTGTATTGTAGGACAAAGAGCAACAAAGCTGAAGGAATTTCGCAAGTTCATTTTTAACTTGCGAAATTTTTGAAAGTCCCTTCTTGAACTTGCAAATGATTTGTGAAAAACTTGCGAATGAATTGCGAAAGACTTGCGAAACCATAACTGAAGAAAAGCAATTTCACAAGTCCCTGTTTTAACTTGCGAAATTTTCTCAAGTCCCTTTTAACTTGCGAAAATTCCCCCTATGTAAATTTGGGATATTTTCCTGCCGACTCCGTTAGATTTTTATTTCAAGATATTTTGTGTAATTACCCATTCTCTCCTTGTAATCAGCTGAAGATATTTTTAGATATTGTAATCAGCTGAAGATATTTTGTTTTTAGATTTTTTAAGATATTTTTAGTGAGGGTTTGCAAATATCTCTCAATATATGTCTTAGAATATCTCCATCTCGATATCTCGAACTCTCGAAAGAAGTTCTTAGGGATCACTTGTACATTCTTCTTAGTAAGTAAAAATACAAAGCTTTGCTCTGCCTTACCTTTTCATTTTGTCTTTTATTTTCTTTCTAGCCAAACACCCTCTGAGGACATTTTCTCAGAGGATGAGTGGCTAGAATTTTTCGTTCCTTGGACTAAATGAAGTTAGTTAAATGATCTAGATACAATATTGGGAGTTTTCCTTGTTTCAGTTTTAATGAAAGGAGGTTGTGGCCCGTGAATGGTTTCTATTTTTCTAGTTAACTTAAAATCCCTTAAAATCGCCTAGGCTAACACTTGGTAAGCATTTGGACTCAGCCCATAGAGATCCATTAAGTTATCTCTTGCGAGCCTCTGGGAGGTGGTTTAATGGTAGGAGTACTTAGAATAGCCAACACTTGGTAAGCTTTTGGACTCTTCGGAGACATCCATTAGTTATCTCTTGTGAGCTTTTAAAGGGTATTGCAAGGTTAAGGACCTCCTTGAATTGCTAATACCAGGTGAGAGGTATGAACCATTCCAAGGTGAGTTAGTGAGAGGTTTTAGGATTGAAACCATTAATGGGAAGTAACTGTACCACACCGGTTCTGGAAATAACTACATGTTAAATCCCTAATTCGAGGAAAAGATCCAAAATTTTCTCTTTTTGTATAAGGGACCTGAACCTAGTGACCTGTAAGTCCAAGAAACCTTTTCTTTGTAATTAATCACAGTTATTATTTTGATTAGCTTAAACACAATCTTTTTCAACCAAACGATTATGTTTTCTTTTAAAGCTAACTGGTAAAAGGAAAACCATCTTTTGAAACTAATATCATGTGTGATATGAAAACCCATCCCTGTGAATGATCCTAGAGCCACTATGCTATGCTAGCTATGCTACCCTAGTATATGGTGAATCAGGTTTATAAATTTTGTTGATAACTCCCATCTGAAGACTGAATCAAGTTGTACACCGTTTAGGGATGAATCAAATGGCGCCGTTGCCGGGGATGGTGCCACTTCATAGTGATATGATTTTCTCAAAATACTTGTAATCTTCGTCACAAGTTCGGTGATTTTTCTTTTCTTTTACTAACCCTTTTTAATCACTTTCTTTTAATCTGTGCTTGTTTTAATTTACCTTTGGTTTTGTTTTAGTTAATTTTAATCTTTTTCTAGATTTGTTTTCTTTTGTTTTCTTTTTGTTTACTTGTTTTTGTTTCAGTTACTACTACTTGTGTATGCCATATTGGATACGAGATAGTGGAGGAAGACTTGTGAAAATTGAAAATCCTCACGAGACAGAGTTAGATTTGTGCTTGAATATCATGGAGCCTATACCTGAAGATCTGCATAGTCAACACGCTCAAGAGGACAATCTCAATGCATTCCGCTCTATGCGGGATCGTATGCACCCACCTCATATGAGTGTCCCATCATGTATAGTGCCACCTACAAAGCAGCTAGTCATCAGACCACATATTGTACCACTTCTACCTACTTTCCATGGCATGGAATGAGATAATCCCTACGCACATATCAAAGAATTTGAAGAAGTTTATAATACGTTTCAAGAAGGAGGAGCGTCCATCGACTTGATGCGACTGAAGCTATTTCCTTTTACCTTAAAGGATAAGGCCAAAATTTGGATTAATTCTCTGAGGCCAAGGAGTATTTGAGCTTGGACGGATTTACAAGCTGAATTTCTCAAGAAATTTTTCCCGACTCATAGAACTAACGGCTTGAAAAGGCAAATTTCAAAATTTTCAGCTAAAGAGAATGAGAAATTCTATCAGTGTTGGGAAAGATACATGGAAGCAATCAACGTTTGTCCTCACCATGGCTTTGATAAATGGCTGTTGGTGAGCTATTTCTATGACGGAATGTCTTCCTCAATGAAGCAGCTCTTGGAAACGATGTGTGGAGGAGACTTCATGAGTAAGAATCAGAAGGAAGCCATGGATTTCTTGAGTTATGTAGCTGAAGTTTCACGAGGATGGGATGAAGTGAATGCCAGAGAAGTGGGGAAAATGAATTCTCAACCTAGTGTTTCCAATGCTAAGGCTAGGATGTATACACTGAGTGAAAACACTGATATGAAAGTAAAATTCACAGTTATGGCAAGAAGATTGGAGGAGTTGGAAATTAAAAAGATACGCGAGGTACAGGCCATTGCTAAAGCCCCAGTGCAAGCTATGCCATGTTCAATTTGTCAATCTTTTGAGCACGTGGTGGAGGGGTGTCCTACGATGCCAACTGTGAGAGATATGTTTGGGGATCAAGCAAATGTTATTGGACAATTTAAGCCCAATGACAATGCTTCATATAGCAACACTTACAATTCAAATTGGAGGAACCATCCAAATTTCTCCTGGAAACCAAGGGTACCTCAGTACATGCAACCCGGACAAGCACCTCCACAAACATCAAATCTAGAACAAGCCATTGTGAATCTTAGCAAGGTCGTGGGAGATTTTGTTGGAGACCATAAATCCATCAATGCTCTGCTCAGTCAAAGAATTGACAGTGTAGAGAGTTCATTAAATAAAAAAATGGATGGGGTGAAAAATGATCTATCTCAGAAGATAGATAATATCTACTACTCAATCTCTAGGCTTACCAATCTCAACATAGTTCAAGAGAAGGGAAGGTTTCTTTCCCAACCTCATCAAAATCCAAAAGTTGTCCATGAAGTGGCGGCTGAAGAAGGAGAATCTTCGCAGATGAGGGAAGTAAAAGCAGTGATCACTCTAAGGAGTGGTAAAGAGGTTGATTTGCTAATAACTATGTCAGAGCAAGAAATAGAGAAAGAAACAGAGGAAGAGAAGAAGGAGGAGTTCAAAGGAAAGAGACCAAGGAACAACACGAAGAAGGAGGACCATGATCTTACTGTAAAGGAAGGACCAGAGAGGAACATTGCCAAAGAAGATATGAGGAAGAACCACATGCCTCCACATTTTTCCCAAGCTTTACATGGGAAAAAGGGAATCAACAACGCATCAAAAATTTTTGAAGTGTTGAGGCAAGTGAAAGTTAATATCCCGTTGCTAGATATGATTAAACAAGTTCCGACGTATGCAAAATTTCTAAAGGACTTATGCACTATAAAAAGAGGGTTGAACATGAGCAAGAAAGCCTTCTTAACTGAGCAAGTAAGTTCCATTATACAGTGCAAATCCCTAGTAAAATACAAAGATCCGGGCTGCCCTACTATCTCGGTGACGATTGGAGGGGTGCCATTGGAAAGAGCTTTGTTGGACTTGGGAGCAAGTGTAAACCTGCTACCATACTCTGTCTACGAGCAATTGGGGTTGGAAGAGTTGAAACCAACATCAATCACTCTATCTCTAGCAGATAGATTTGTGAAAATTCCAAGAGGTATAATTGAAGATGTCCTAGTCCAAATTGACAAATTCTACTCCCCAGTAGATTTTGTTGTCTTGAACACAGATCCAAATGCAAAAGAAACCAACTGTGTCCCTATTATACTTGGGAGACCATTTCTAGCTACATCAAATGCCATTATCAATTGTAGAAATGGAATGATGCAACTCTCTTTTGGCAATCTGACAATGGAACTCAACATCTTCTACTTATGCGAGAAACAATTCCATCCGGAAGAAGAAGAAAGACCAAAAGAGGTGTGTATGATTGAAAACCTAGTGGAGGAGTATTGTGATTAGAAAATGATAGAAGAATTCAAAGAGAGTCTTGAGGATCTTGATGAAGGGTCACCTGAACCCTCAGAATTGCTTGCTACTTTTTACCCTTTGAAAAGGTGGGAAGAAATTCTACCTCTATTCAATAGGGTGGAGACACAAGAAGCCGTTAAGGAGGAAACCCCAAAGCTGATTCTGAAGCCATTACCCACGGAGTTGAAATATGCATACCTGGAAAAGAACAAATAAAGCCTTGTTGTTATTTCTTCATCTCTTACCATTACTCAGGAGGATTCTCTACTGGAAGTCCTTAGGAGATGTAAGAAGGCGATAGGGTGGAAAATCTCTGATCTAAAGGGGATCAACCCTTTAGTTTGTACTCATCATACATATATGGAAGAAGAAGCTAAGCCAGCTCGTTGACCCCAAAGAAGATTGAACCCTCACTTGCAAGAGGTGGTGCAAGCTGAGGTACTTAAGCTACTTTAGGCCGGTATTATTTACCCCATATCAGATAGCCCATGGGTGAGTCCTACGCAAGTCATGCCAAAGAAATTAGGGATCATTGTGGTGCAAAATGATAAAGGAGAGGAAGTTTCTACACGCCTCACTTCAGGTTGGAGGGTGTGTATTGACTACAGAAAACTGAACGTTGTAACAAGGAAGGACCACTTCCCGTTGCCGTTTATGGATCAAGTGCTTAAGAGAGTCTCAAGCCATCCTTTCTATTATTTCTTAGATGGCTACTTCGAGTACTTTCAAATTGAAATTGCTATTGAAGACCAGGAGAAGACCACCTTTACATTCCCATTCAGAACGTATGCCTATAGAAGAATGCCTTTTGGCTTATGCAATGCACTAGCAACATTCCAAATATGCATGTTAAGCATTTTTAGCGATATGATGGAGCGTATTATGGAAGTCTTTATGGACGATATCACCATATATGGAAGCACATTCGATGAATGCTTAGCTAACTTGGAATCCGTTCTTGGTCGATGCATTGAAAAGGACTTGGTGCTTAACTGGGAGAAATGCCATTTTATGGTACACCAAGGAATTGTCCTTGGACATATTATCTCCAAGAGAGAGATTGAGGTGGACAAAGCAAAGGTAGACCTTATTGTCAAGCTACCGTCTGCTACTACTGTTAAAGGAGTGAGGCAATTCCTCGACCATGTTGGGATCTACAGGAGGTTCATCAAAGATTTCTCTAAACTCGCCAAACCTCTGTGTGAACTATTGGTAAAGGATGAAAATTCGAGTGGGATGATAGACGTTAACAAAGTTTTGAAGAATTGAAGCAATTTTTTACTACCACTCCAATATTAAGGGCACCTAATTGGCAATTATGTTTTGAAGTGATGTCCGATGCCAGTGACTTTGCTATAGGAGCCGTCCTTGGGCAAAGAGAAGAAGAAAAGCCCTACGTGATCCACTATGCAAGAAAAACGTTGAACGAGGCACAAAGAAACTATACAACCATAGAGAAAGAGTTGTTGGCTATAGTCTTTGCCTTAGAAAAATTTCAAGCTTACTTGGTGGGGTCTTTCATTATGGTTTTCACTGACCACTCAGCTCTGAAGTATCTATTGACCAAGTAGGATGTAAAGGCGAGGTTAATCAGATGGATCCTACTGCTTCAAGAATTCAATCTTCAAATCAAGGACAAGAAAGGAGTTGAAAATGTGGTAGCCGATCATCTCTCGAGGCTTACCATTGCGCATAATTCCCATTGTTTGCCAATCAATGATGATTTTCCAGAAGAGTCGCTTATGCTAACAGAAATTGCTCCTTGGTATGCCCATATCGCTAACTATTTAGTTACCGGAGAATTGCCAAGTGAGTGGAAAGCTCAAGACAAGAAGCACTTCTTTGCAAAAATTCATGCTTACTATTGGGAGGAGCCATTCTTATTCAAATATTATGCGGACCAAATAATCCGGAAGTGTGTCCCTGAAACAAAGCAACAGGGAATCCTCATTCATTGCCAGGAAAGCATATGTGGAGGCCACTTTGCTTCACAGAAGAAAACTATGAAGGTATTGCAATCGGGTTTCTATTGGCCCTCACGTTTCAAAGATTCTCACACCATGTGCAGGAGTTGTGAAAGATGCCAAAAGCTTGGGAAGTTGACAAGAAGGAGCATGATGCCTTTGAATCCCATTTTAATCATTGATCTTTTCGATGTCTAGGGCATTGACTTCATGAGACCTTTTCCTATATCCTTTAGCTACTTTTACATCCTAGTGGGGGTTGATTATGTCTCTAAATGGGTTAACGCAATACCGTGTAGATACAATGATCACAAAATTGTTCTCAAATTTCTGAAAGAGAACATTTTCTCGAGATTCAGAGTACCCAAAGCCATTATTAGTGATGGGGTGCTCATTTTTGTAACAAACCATTCGAAACTCTCTTAGCCAAGTATGGGGTAAAGCATAAGGTAGCTACACCTTATCATCCTCAGACTTCTGGCTAAGTCGAGTTAGCAAACAGGGAGATTAAGAACATACTGATGAAAGTGGTCAATGCAAGCAGAAAAGATTGGTTAGTTAAGCTCCATGACTCATTGTGGGCTTACAGAACAACTTATAAAACCATTCTTGGAATGTCGCCTTACCGTCTCGTTTATGGCAAAGCTTGTCATCTCCCCGTGAAAGTAGAATACAAAGCTTGGTGGGCAATCAAGAAGCTCAATATGAACTTGAACAAAGCCATCATGATTCTTATACCTTAATGAGATGGAGGAATTGAGAAATGACGCCTACAATAATTCAAACTTTGCAAAGTAGAGATTGAAAAAGTGGCATGATCAGTTAATCTTCCACAAACAATTCTAGAAAGGACAAAGAGTCTTGTTGTATGACTTTAGGCTCCACATCTTTTCAGGAAAGCTGAAGTCAAGGTGGATAGCTCCGTTTACTATTCACCAAGTATGTTCAAATGGAGTAGTCAAACTACTCAATCCTAACAGCACCGGGAGCTTTAAAGTCAATAGCCAATGTCTCAAGCCGTTCATGGAGCAATTTTCTCGAGAAAAAGAGGAAATCATCCTCCTTGAGCCACATCAAACTTGAAAAAGAATGGGTTAGATGGGCTTAGTATGTCGAAAGATTACTGAAGTCCATATTTTTTTGTTTGTCCATAGTTTTTTGCTTTACTGTTGATTGAAAGTTTCATTGATTTATTTCTTGTTTTAAATTTGATCTTTTTGTTTCAATTCTAATCTATAGTGATTTAATTTACCTTCTAATTATTAATTGCAGGTAGATTACAAAATAGATGGAAAAATCTATGAAAATTCTTCGGGCGAAGAAAAATTCTGAAAAATAAAAACAGAGCATGTTTCGCAACTTCAAATCCAACTTGCGAAAATTTCGCAACTTCAAATCCAACTTGCTAAAATTTCGCAACTTCAAATCCAACTTGAAAAAATTTCACAACTTCCTATTTACCCTACGAACAACTTGCGAAATCATTTCACAAGTTTGTTTATCTTGCAAACAAGTTGGGGAAATTTCACAACTTAAAATAGCCTGGCGAATCCCAATAGGCATCTGAATTCAAAAAGCCACCTGTTAAAACAACTATTTAAACGCGACAAGCCCTGTTTTCATTTCGCATTCCTACCTGAGCCTTGCGAAACCTCTCCACCACTTTCCGAAACTCAAGTGACCCGCGGCCAACAAACGATACCTCTCATTTCATTCTAGCCATGGCACGCATCAGAGAAGGCCACACAGACCCCTCAGGTTCTCGTGACTAGAGGCCAAGAGCCTCCCCACCTCTAGATTCTTCTCAGGTCCCCGCGCCTTAGACCATACCGTCATCTGAGGGAGGAGCGCCATCTAGCCATTCTCAGCGAAGATACGCCACACGGAGATCACCGACATTTCCACTCCCTAAGCCATCAGTACGCAGAGCCCCACCCAAGGGAGCCAGGACCTCAGGCCCTGGAGAGTCTTCTAGGCATCCACAACCTGAGCCAAGGGCCCCATCACTTGATAATGGTCGCTCTCCTTCATTTTGAGGAGAAGGTGCACAGGAAAAGGCTACAGCGAGCAGACCACATTCCTCTATTATTTTCGAGGCTGCTCTGTCATATATTGGAGCACATGGGCTACCCTACTGAGCCCCACCTTGAGTGTCGCCATCATTGTTGAGAGCATTTCACTCTCGACAAATGGACACATTGGACATGTTATGCAACCCCTATAGTAGAGCCACCATAGGCTGAGGAGGTACCGCAGAATGAGCATTCCACGAAGTCTCTACCACATGCCCCTACACCACCTATGCCTGAGGTCACATCTACTGTTCCACCACCTGCTCTTGCAACACCTACCACAGTGCCAGTACCTGAGTGTACTTCTACTACACCTTCTGTTTCACCAGCCACATCCGCATCTTCTACACCACATCCCTTTATGACCATATCGGCCATAGAGTTTCATGCTATGATTAGTTTGTTCAAAACAATGACTAGGACACATAACGCTTTATTCCAGCAGATGGACACGATGTGTGCGCAGCTCAACCAGCATACTGCCATCCTTCATCAGATACAATAGCATATGGGTATTCTACCACCACCTCAGGTGGACATTCCTGGCCCATCAGAGCCTGTAGCTCCAACCAAGCATGCCATCATAGCCGAGGCCCCGATCCAGACTACATAGGAGGCGACCACAGATCCATCATCATCACATGATCCAACCACCAGCTGATCATCTTTCTATCTTTCGTATTTACTCATTATAGCATAGTTATAGTATTTTATTTAGTTGATTTTGTATTCTGGGATTGAATGTATTACATGCTCATATTCCATATGTACTTTTCTAGGGTAATATATAGACATGATTTTTACCTCTACTCATTACTCGTTTGTTTTTTTGAAGCATGTGGTTTTTCCTATACGACTCACATCCAAACACATTCAAGAGGTACCACTTCCTCTCTCTATTTTTAATCGTTCTTACCACATTGAGGGCAATGTAGATCTCAGTTGGGGGGAGAGTTGAAGAAGAAATTTTTGTTAATAATATTAGGTTAATTTACTTATTTAGTTGTTTTGCTTAAATTTTAATTTAAAAATTTTTTTTTTTTTTACTTTACTCTCCGTGTTTATTAAGGAAAAATTCTCAAAATGAAATGAGAGAAATTGAGTTCTTGTCTTTTTAATTTAAGTTTAGAGTTAGTATTATGCTTATTGAGGTTGATGAATTATTGAAACTCCTATTGAATTCAACCTTATTTCTTCCACTTTAATCTTACCACACACTGTGCACACTAGGTTCCGTTTATAAGATGAAAAACTTTTTCACCCATTGACTTAGGAAAATTTCGACTTGGTTTTTATTTAACCTTGTTTTAATAGTGTTGGGACACCTTGTGAAAGGCCAATGAGCCTTCAGAAAAAAAAAAAAAAAAAAATAAGGTGTTATGCTTGCTTTGAAACCCAAGCAAGGTCCTAGGGGTATATGGTGAAAATCTTTAAAACTTGGTGCCCTAAGCCTTGATTGGTTGGGAGTCACCAACCTCAATGCTCGTTACAAGGGTGGGGAGTGGAGTTTAACATATTGTAGGTGCTTGGGTATTAAATTTCAAATTCAAAAGTCCGAGGTAAAATTTGAAGAGTTAGTGGTTGAAAGATCCTTAAAGCTTGATGCCCTGAACCTTAATTGGTTGGAAGTCATCGATGGACCTCCGTTACGTGGACACTTTAGAAAACAATACCTTGAGCATTGCACTCCTACAATGAAAAAAAAAATTGTGAAATAAAAGAGGTGCGTTCCTAACCTATTTGTTTTGTTGGTCAGTTTACTAAGGACTGAAAAAGAACTAGGTTGAGGGGGAAAGAATAGTTTGGCATACTATTTTTGAAAACTAATAAATAACACGTAGATTTTTGTGGAAGAGTAAGGATTGACCCTTTAGGAGTGGAAATTCCTCTGATACTTAAAATTTGCATAATGTCTTCTCTATATGAATTGTGATTAGGCAAGTTATTTGATAACACTTGTTGAAGTTTGAGTTTTATATCTTTAATGTTCCATGTGAGAGTTTGATCAGTCATGCCACTTGAAATTTTTTGGAGTGATTAACATGATTTTGTAAATTAAGTACTGCCTAATTTTTGTTTTTCTCTTCTTCATTGCTAAGGGACTAACAATATGTCAGTTGGAGGGAGTGATTACTACTTAAAAAGTGCTATTTTATAGCCTGAAATTAACTCTTTTCAAACGCTTCTGAGTAGTAATTAACACATTTTAACCCAATTGTCACATTATGGACCTTTGCAAGTATACTAATCAAATTTTGGTAAGTTTTGGTGTTGTTAATAGCTTTTTATCATTAAAATGAGCCAAGAATGAGGAAGGACTTTGTTCCGTTCATAGCAAAGCTAGTTGAATCTCAAAACATGAAGAATTCAAGTCTTGGAGAGCTTCGAAGCCTTTGCCAATTCAATCAAGTGAGCAAGGAGGAGAATCAGAGAAGGAATCTAACATTCATCAGTTTCACAAGTTACCTTTCAACTTGCAAAATTTTCGCAAGTTCCTCTTTCAACTTGCAAAACTGGTGAGGAGTTTGTATTGCAGGACAGAGAGCAACAAAGCTGAAGGAATTTCGCAAGTTCCTTTTTAACTTGCGAAATTTTTGAAAGTCCCTTCTTTAACTTGCGAATGACTTGCAAAAGACTTGCGAAATTTTCTCAAGTCCCTTTTAACTTGCAAAAATTCCCCCTGTGTAAATTTGGGATATTTTCCTGTCGTCTCCATTAGATTTTTATTTCAAGATATTTTGTGTAATTACCCACTCTCTCCTTGTAATCAGCTGAAGATATTTTGTTTTTAGATTTTTTAGGATATTTTAGTGAGGGGTTGCAAATATCTCTCTATATATGTCTTAGAATATCTCCATCTTGATATTTTGAACTCTCAAAAGAAGTTTTTGGGGATCACTTGTACATTCTTATTAGATAGTAAAAATACAGAGCTTTGCTCTGCCTTACCTTTTCATTTTGTCTTTCATTTTCTTTCTAGCCAAACACCCTCTGAGGACGTTTTCTCAAAGGATGAGTGGCTAGACTTTTTCGTTTCTTGGACTAAATGAAGTTAGGTAAACTATCTGGGTACAATATTGGGAGTTTTTCTTGTTTAAGTTTTAATGAAAGGAGGTTGTGACCCATGAATGGTTTCTATTTTTCTAGTTAACTTAAAATATCTTAAAATCGTCTGGGCCAACACTTGGTAAGCATTTGGACTCAGCCCATAGAGATCCATTAAGTTATCTCTTGCGAGCCTCTGGGAGGTGGTTTAAAGGTAGGAGTGCTTAGAATAGCCAACACTTGGTAAGCTTTTGGACTCTTCGAAGACATCCATTAGTTATTTCTTGCGAGCTTTTGAAGGGTATTCCAAGGTTAAGGACCTCTTTAAATGGCTAACTATACCATTCCAAGGTGAGAGGTATGAACCATTCCAAGGTGAGTTAGTGAGAGGTTTTAGGGTTGAAACCATTAATGGGAAGTAACTGTACCACACCGGTTCTGGAAATAACTACATGTTAAATCTCTAATTCGAGGAAAAGATCCGAAATTTTCTCTTTTTGTATAAGGGACCTGAACTTAGTCACCTGCAAGTCCAAGAAACCTTTTCTTTGTAATTAATCACAGTTATTATTTTGATTAGCTTAAACACAATCTTTTTCAACCAAATGATTATGTTTTCTTTTAAAGCTAACTGGTAAAAGGAAAACCATATTTTGAAACTAATATCATGTGTGATATGAAAATCCATCCCTGTGAATGATCCTAGAGCCACTATGCTATGCTAGCTATGCTACCCTAGTATATGATGAATCAAGTTTATAAATTTTGTTGATAACTCCCATCTGAAGACCGAATCAAGTTGTACACCATTTAGGGACGAATCACCTATTTTGTATAATTATGAATTAAACCTTGATTAAGGTTAAGCAGGATTAGTTAATGACTTAAGCATGCTTATTAGGTTCTTAGGGGCTGATTACAGTTATGAAAACCTAAAGGACTAATGGGCAGTTATAGGTTTAATATTGGATAACTTGAAGGACTAAACAACAATTCTTGGAAAGTTGAGGTTGGTGGCAGCCTTATGACTTGCCACCTCTTGCTTGGCTGCTTGGGGATCGTTTATAAGGGCTGGCAGCCTCATTTTATAGCCTTGTCTTTACAACAACCTGGGTTAAAGAGAGAATCTAGAGAGAGAAAGTGAAAATTTGAGGTAAGGAAGAAGATTAATTTAGTAAGTTTGGTATGTTTGGGTTCCTAATGATATTTTTTAAAAAATTAATAGTAAAGTTTGTGAAAAAATTGAGTGCAATTAGTTATAAACATGTTTTAGTTATAAACCATAATTAATTAAGTATTAAAGTGTTTTAACTTAAGTATTTTATTGATGGAAGAATCAACATACATGTTTGTTTAGATTGGTTTAATTGAAAAATAGGTTAGTAAAACACGTGATTAATTAGGTTATTTGGACACTTGGGACACTTGGGACTTGCTAATGGGTTAGGTTTAAGGAAAATCAAAACAATTAGTGTTTGGTAATTAATTGGGGAATATTAATTTGCATTGTAAAGATTGTTTAATTCAATTCAAATTTGATTTGAAAACCTATGGGCATGTAGATTAGAGAATATGAGAATTAAAAATTAACAACAATAAGTTGTTAAAAATTAGTAAGAAAGGAAAATATCATAAGTTTTAATTGTATAATTTTCATGATTAGGAAACCTAAATTATGTTGTTTCATTTCAATTCCTTGTAATAGGTAAAAACCGCCTATATAAAAGAATCACAAATGGGAAGTCGGTGTAAGGTAGGGAATTTTATGTCGTTCCATGGTGTATCTTGGTTTCTTTTCTTGAAACATTTATTGAAATTTCATGTCATTTTTATGATTTCATAAAATGGTTTTTAACGTGTCATTGCATCTCGGTTTATTGTATTGAAATGTTACAATGATATTTGAACATATATTGGTATCAGGATTCATGGTTTAGTATTGAGGAAATGGTTCATGGTGTGGTTACATTGGAAGAACGATATGAAATAATTACAAATGATATCTAGAGAATTGATTGATGTGTGGGAAATGTTTATGTGAAGCTATAGGCACGATCCTTTGATATATTGTTTATGTGTGACCATGGGTCCTTGGGTGGAAGTCCCTAAAGCCTTCAAAGAAGACACTCTGATGTTAGTGTATGGGGTTGGTCCTGTCCTTGGGTTTTAGTCCCTAAAGACATAGGATTGGTCTTGCCCTTGGGTATGAGTCTAAAAAAACACGGGGTAAGACTTACCCTTGGGTGATAGTCCTAAAATAGTCATTATTATATTAACCAAGCATCTTGTGGAGCATTGATATCTGATGTGTACATTGGTGGGGATTAGTAGTTTATCAGTTGTGAAAGGATGGATGAGGAAAAACAGAGATGAAACCATCAAACACATGCATACATGTTTGACATTATTGCATATTTGTTAATGGTTATAAAATGTTTATCATGTATGTTATTATACGTTTAATTCAAGGTTTTTTTAAGGGTATGCTTAGGATGGTTATAAACTTTCCTACTGAGTTGTGAACTCACTCTATCCCTTCCACCTTTAGATTCAAGTTAGAAGACCTATGTTGGAAATAATGCTTGAGCATTGCTTTTTTATTGATTGGATGTTGTTTGCTCGCATTGAACATGTTTTGAGGCTTTGCCTTTGTATCATACGAAGACTAAATCTTTTTGAAGGAATGATGTAATGTATATTTGTCATGTACACTTGTAGTATGGGCTACCCGTAGTAAACCATGGGGTTTTGGTATATGTAAAGTAATGTAGTACAAGTTCTCTTTGTGAAATAGATCATATTTTGTTAACTAATAGTTACAAAGTTTAATATAGGATGTATACCTCTTTATAACAGGTTTCCATATTCTTTTTTCTCACAAAATCAAGTAGGAACTTAGCATTTATATTTTTATATCCCCAAATTTTTTTGAAAGCACTTATGTTCTATTTAAGTTTCAATTGTTAACTCTGAAACCTAGGGTGTGACAACACATCATTCCTAGTGAATTGATTTAACTCTTCCTAGAGTGTGGTAGTCCAAGACCCATCACCTAAAGCTTCCTCCACATTCTTTAGTTCTAGTTAGGAGGCATAATATGCAAGACCCATCTCATTTATTCTTAATTGTCTTCTAGTAACCACACATTCATTTACATTACCAATAACATTTGAGATTGGATGGTTTTGGGTACTCTGGATCTATGTTTACTCCTTGTTTCTTCAGAAGTGTCATCTAAAGGTACATTTTGATCCTTATTAGGATCAATGTCTCTTTAAGGGATACCATTAGGGTCATCTTTTGTGATCTCCAAATCTTTACGGTTATCCCAAATTGAATCATGGGTTAAAATTTGGCTCGTAATTATATCCTAATCATACCTAGTATCATTTATAACCACATTTGAGGACTTTTGGATAATCTATGAATTTTAATTACAAACCCTATAGGCTTTACTACTACTAGAATAACTTAGGAAGACACCTATATCAGATTTAACATCAAACTTTCCAAACTTTTCCTCATCCCTAAGGATATAACATTCACTGCCAAAAGTTCTAAAATACTTAAGGTTGGGTTTTCTCCTTGTCCATAATTCACAAGATATCTTCTTTGTTCCTAGCCTAAGAAAAATCTTATTTGTAGTGTAACATGCTATATTTATAGCCTCTGCCCAAAATTGCATAATGGTATTATGCATAAGAATCATTACCTTAGCCATTTTTGGTAACACTATTTTTTTATTTTAGCCACTCCATACTATTATGGAGTTCAAGGGGCTGAAAATTCATGTTTAATACCTTTTGACTTGAAAAAGAGGTTCATATCAACATTGTCAAAAACTCTCCCCCTATCACTTCTAATCTTGACAATTGGATGACCTATTTCCACTTGTATTTTATTGAACAAGGACTTCAAGTGTTCTATGGTCTCTAACTTCTCTCTAAGAAAACTCACAAATGAGTATCTAAAAAAATATTCCACAATAAATAGGATGTATCTCTAACCACCTGTACTCTCAGTTTGCATTAGACCCATAAGATCCATGTGAAGAAGGTCTAAAGGTTTAGTGGTCTTAATTTCCTTAACCTTTTTGTGTGAACTCTTAGTTTGTTTAATTTTCATGTACTCACCACAAATGAGTTTAGGTTCACCACTAAGTCTAGGGATACCTCTAACTTTTCACTATTCACTAAGTGCACAAGGTTCCTATAGTTTATGTGACCTAGCCTTCTATGCTAGAGTTCTGTAGGATTTAGTTTTTCCCTACTACACACAAGAGGTGTTCTAAAGTTAGGATTTATCGCATAACAATTATCAATTGTCTTATATCCTATGATGACTACTTTTCCCTTTTTATTGACTACCTTGCATAAGTCTTGGCAAAAATTCACCCTATGATCTTTGTCACAAATCTGACTAATGCTTAGGAGGTTTGCATTGAGTTAATCAACAAAGAGAACTCCATCTAACTTAGGACAACTAGGGTTAGATATAATTCATCCGCCTTTCACACGAGCTAAGCTCCTATCTCCAAAAATAACTATCCTACCATTATAATCCTCAAGAGATGTGAAGAAGGACTTGTCTCCAGTCATGTGTCTTGAGTAGCCACTATCAAAATACCACTCACTTTCTAGTTTTAAGAGAAGTGAAGACTACTTGACATTTAACCCTATCTTTTTTCTCAACTAGACTTGTTTAATCCTAGGTGGTGACTTAGAGGAACTAAGTTGACTTCTAGGCTTCTTATTAGTTTTATTTCCTTTCTCATTATTCAAGATGTTATTTTGAAAGCAATTGAAGTCATTTATTAGCCTACTCATTTGAGATTCAAATCTTTTTAGGGACTTAGTGTAGTATTTTATTGAAAGTGTCTTGTTTTCTTATAGTATGTGCATAGTGAAGGATTTTTAGGAGATTCTGCTAGGTTAGGGGTAACATCTTTACATTTGACAAACACAATTTCTCCACTTGAGAGAGTTTCATTTTTATTAATGTATCACAACCCTCTTTTATCACCATGGGTTTTGCATTTATCATGTATCTCATTAAGCACTTTAGTTCCAAGGTGAAAGATCTCACTCACTGATGAGGAAGGCTTATTGCTTGTTATCTTTTAAGTAAGAGCATTATTCTTCTCAAGGAGATAATGATGTTCAGACTCAACCAATCTAATTTTCTCAAGAAAATTAGTCTTTTCTACATTAAGCATGTCCACCTTGGTTTTTACGAGCTTCAAGAATATCATGATCTTTTAAATAGTTCTTAATTAGCTTTTTATGCTCAACAACAAGATTACTCAAGAATTCAGCCTTTTGATCATCAGTAAATTCATTGTCACTATCACTATCACAACCACTATCATGCATAGATTCCATAGATGCAATAAAAGCTAAAAAGTCATTTAGACTATACCTTGCATCTTCATAAGCTATGGAAGCACTCTCTTTATAGTCTATGTCACTCCATGTTGCCTACATAGACTTTTTGATAACTTTAAGGATAGGACAATCATTAGCAAAGTGTCCTAGTCCTCCACAGTTAAAGCATTCAACTTTCTTACCTTTGAAGGAACCTTTACCTTTTTCTTTGGATGATTGTTCCTTAGGTCTCTTTCCTTTTTCCAAATTCTTGATTTTTGTAAAACCTTTTATTAAATTTCATAACCTTTTTAATTCTTTTAGCCATATGAGCCAATTCATCCCTAGTTATGTTATATGTCATTTCAATATAGTTTTCCTCTTTCTCAGAAGCCTTAAAGGTAGAGTCTTTAGGATTTTGAGAACTAAATACATCTCATATGTCTGAATGGGGCCAACAAGTTCATCAAATCTCATGGAATCGATGTCCTTGCTCTCCTTTATGGCAGTAACTTTAGGTCTAAATCTTTCTAATAGATATCTTAATATTTTTCTTACTACCTTAGAATCCAGAATAGGTTCTCCAAGGTTAAAATAACAATTAAAAATATCACTTAATTCGAAATAGAAAAAAGAAAAGTTCTAATTTTCAAGCATCCTAATATTCTCAAATTTAGTAGCAAACATTTGCAATTTAGAGATCTTTACAACAGGCGTACCTTCATGAATGACTTGAAGAATATCCTATGCTTCTTTTGCATGTTTGCAATTTTCCATCCTACGAAACTCATCTGGACAAACTTCATTAAAAATAATAAATAAAGCCCTAACATTGGCTTCACTACCTTCATTGTCGACTTTGTCCCATTCGTGTTTAGGTTTAAGTTCTCCTATTAATCTTCGTTGAGTATCAAGGATCAATAGAGGTCCCCATCCATATTCTACTAAATTTCATACCCTTTCGTCTTACATTTTAAGGAAAAACTTCATTTGAGCTTTCTAATGGGAATGGTTATTCCCATCAAAGTAGGGTGGACTATTTAAAAGTACAACACTTTTAGATTGTTCAATATGGGACTTACAAGATCAATAAAAATTTGTAGGATAAAGAATTGATTTTTTATCTTGCTCTAATACCAATTGAAAAATAAAAAATTCAATAGAGAACACCCAAAAGGGGAGGGGGGTGTGAATGGGTAATTTTAAAATTTAAAATAAAGATTGATATGTATTATCCCCAATATTTACCCTACAAGTTTTAAGGATTATCAATTTTTTTTCCTTTAGGCAATTCAAACAATATATCAAATAATAAAAAGATATAAACAATGAGGCACAAAGATTTTTACATGGAAAATCCCCACACCAATTATGGAGATAAAAAAACCACGAGGTCTAAGATTTACTAATCTTAATCCATTATAGGAAATCAAGTCACACAAATTTACCTCGTTGTTTTAGCTATTGACTTACTCTCCAATACCAACAACTTGATTCACGTCCATGACACAATAACCTTCAATTACTCTAGTAGATCACTTCAACCTCATTGAAGGAATGAAGGTCTTTAACCCAAGATTCAACACTAGAATCCTTAGAGTGAGAGATCAAGAATGGTATGACACTTTATGCTTTCTCCTTAATGAAACCCTTTCAAATAATATGATATCTCTAACCCTCAAGGGGTTATAATGGGGTAATGATAGGCAACTAAGCTGAAGAGTTCCGGTCTTAGAAGGTTTCTCAATTGAATTTACGTGAAAAAATCTCAATGGAAATAACATGACTACTCGAGCCAACTCACCCACCATTTGAGCGCCTCGAGTGCTTGAGTGATAAGGCTCGCTTGAGCAGTCCTAACTTTTTTTCAAAAGTCAATTTTAAATCATTTTAACTACAAAACAAAATCGATTCTCTTTATACCTAAAAAAAGCCTAATATTGCCACAAGCCAAAGCTTTTTAGATGTACCTATGAGAACAACAACCCTTGATCTTCAATGGAGAGCAAGTCACTATTAAAAAAGACTTCTATGACTGATTCGTGCCCAGCTGGTGTATGTCCTGTTGATTGGTGTTCAATCAACTGGTGTACTCTGATTTCAGTCCTCAGACGGGAGTAATCAACAAAATTTATAAACCTATTTCACCATATACTAGGGTAGCATTAGCTAGCATAGCATAGTGGCTCTAGGATCGTCCACAGGAATGGGTTTTCAAATTACAACTGATATTAGTTCCAAAACTGAATTTGTGTTTTTTCTTTTCAAGGTTAACTTTAAAAGAAAACATAAACATGTTTGAAAAGGTTGGTTTAAAGTGAAACTAAAAATAAAGTAATTGAAATTACTTACAAAGAAAAGTGCTTCTTGGAGTTTAAGATCACTAAGCTCAGGTTCGTCATACAAAAAGGGAGTTCTGGTCACTTGAATCTTTTCCTCGCATTGGGGATTTAACATATAGTTATTTCCCGAACCGGTGTGGTACAGATGCTTCCCCTTAATGGGTTCAAACACTAAATCCCTGTCACTGAATCATCTTGCATTGGTTCATACCTCTCACCTAGTATTGACCATTCAAGGTGATCCTTAACCTTGGATTACCCGTCAAAAGCTCGCAAGAGATAACTAATGAATGTATCCTACGAGTCCAAAAGCTTACCAAGTGTTGGCTATACTAGATAATCCTACCTTTAAACCACCTCTTAGAGGCTCGCAAGAGATAAACTAGTGTATCTCAATGGATGGAGACCATTTGCCTTACCAAGTGTTGGCCTAGGTGATTTTAAGGAATTTTAAGTTAACTAAAAAGATAAACACCATTAGCGGGTCACACTTTCTCTTCATTAAAAACTGAAACAACAAAACTTCCAATTTTGCATTCGGAACCTTACCCAGCTTCCTTCACTCCAAGAAAACAAAACGCCTAGCCACACATCATCTGGGAAAACATCCTCAGAGTTTGATTTGCTAGAAATGAAAATAAAAGAGAAAACAAAATGAGTAGGTAAGGCAAAACAAAGCTCTGTGTATTACTTTCTTGAAAAACTATACAACGTGTTGTCTCTCAGAAAAACTCCTAAGAGATCTTCTTTAAAAGAAAATTACAATAGATTATATAAAGAGACTATTCACCCCTCTTACTAACTTCCCAACCAAGGAAACTTGTCATTTGTGGGTTACAAGAAGAAAATAGGGATTTACACACAAATATCTTAAGATAAATATAAAACAAAGTTGGTGCGCAAATATCTCAAATTACAGGTGGATTTCGCAAGTTCAAATGCAACTTGCGAAAATTTTCCTGCAACTCATCAGCTCTCTGTCCTGCAGCGATTCCTTTCCCTTTCTTATTTCACAAGTTGCAAAAATCTCGCAAATTGGATTCCACAACTTGCGAAATTGTTGGATGGTTGATTTCTTCTATGCTTTTCCTCCTTGCATCCTCATTTGGTTTTGGAAAAGGGTTATGAAGCTCCAAAGCTTAGTTTCTTCATCAATTTGAGCTTCAACTTGGTTTGCCTTAAACTATACAAAGATTTCCCTTATTCTTGGGTTGCTTTGGTGATCAAAAAGCTATCAAAAACACCAAAACTTAACACAATTTGATTAGAAACGATTGTAAGGGTCTTTAACCTGCCAATTGAGTTAAAAGGCAATAACTACTACTCAAAAGTGTTTAAAAGGGTTAATTACAAGCTATAAAATAGCACTTTTTGAGTAGTAATCACTTCCCCCAACCGACATATTGCTAGTCCCCTAGCAATGAAGGAGAGAAAAATAAAAATAAACAGTATTATAATTTACAACATCATTCTGATCACTTCAAAAAATTTCAAGTGGCATGATGATCAAACTGTCATATGGAACATTAAAGATATAAAACTCAAACTTCAACAAGAGTTATCAAATAACTTGCCTAATCACAATTCATAAAGAGAATGCATTATGCAAATTTAAGTTTTAAAAGAGTTTCCACTCCCAAAGGGTCAATCCTTACTCTTCCACAAAAATCTAAGTGTTACTTATTAGTTTCCGAATATAGTATGCCGAACTAATCTCTCCCCCCAACCTAGTTCTTTTTCAAAACTTAGCAAACTGACAAGCTCCAATAGGCTAAGAATGCACCTCATTTATTTCACACATTTTTTTTCTTGTAGGAGTACAAAGCTTAAAGGTATTCTTTTCTAAATTGTCTATGTAACGGGGGTCCATCGATGACTCCCAACCAATTAAGGTTTAAGGCATCAAGCTTCAAGGATCTTTCGACCACTAACTCCTCGGATTTTACCCTGGACTTTTGAGATTGGAATTCAATACCCAAGCACCTACAGTATGTCAAACTCCACCTATTCACCCTTGTAAGGAGCATTGAGGTCGGTGACTCCCAACCAATGAAGGCTTAGGGCACCAGGTTTTAAAGATTTTCACCATATACCCCTCAGACCTTGCTCAGGTTTCAAGGCAAGTATAACATTTTTTTCAAAGGCTCATTAGCCTTTTATAAGGTGTCCCAACACTATTAAAATGAGGTCAAAGGTACCAAGTCTAAATTTTCCTAAGTTTAGGGGGTGAAATAGTTTTTCATCTTATAATCGGAACCTATTGTGCACAATCTGTGAATAGCTTAAAGTGAAAGAAATAAGGTTGAATTCAATAGAAGTTTCAATAATTCATCAACTTTAATAAGCATAATACAAATTCTAAGTCAAGTAAAAAGGCAAAAATTCAATTTCTCCCATTTCATTTTGAGAATTTTTCCTTCATAACCATGAAGAGTAGAATAAAAACTTTAAAAAAAAATTGAAAATTAAGAAAAAAACAACTAAATTACCAAAATAACTTAGCATTAATAACAAAACTTCCTTCCTCAACACTCTCCCCCCAACCTAGCTGAACATTGCCCTCAATGTGGCAAGAACGATTGAAAATACAGGGAGAAAGTGGTACCTCTTGAGTAAGATGGAGTCTAAGTCGTATAGGAGAAACCACATGATTCAAAAAAATAAAAAACAAAAAACAAAAATATGACTAGAGGAAATAAAATAAGAATATGCCAAGTATACTAAAAAATGATGGATATGTATTACTTTAAGAAAGTACAATATGAACTATGCACAAGTAATACATCCAATCCCAATATATAAAACATCAAAAACATGGGATTAAGAGTTCTACTATAATAAGTAAATACAAAAATAAAAAGATGATCAAGTAGTGGTGGGAGGGTCATGTGGAGACGATGGCTCTGTTGTGGTAGTCTGAGTGCTCTGGATCGGAGTCTCGATCTTTGCTGTAGTCGTCTTCTCATGGGGCATAGTCTGCTCTACTAGAATAGCCTCCTGAGATGGAGTTGTTGGCTCTGATGGACCAGGCATATCATGCTCAAGTGGCGACCAAATACCCATATGCTGTTGTATTTGCCTAAGGATGGAAGTATGCTGGGTCTGCGTGGCAATAAGTTGATCTTGATGTGCACATATGACTGTTATCTACTGGGCAAGAACACTCTGAGTGGTACTCAATGTCTGCAATGTATGACATAAGCCTCTGAACTCTGAAGCAGATATGGTGATAGTAGACTCAAATGGAGGAGGTGCTGATGTAGTTGATACAATTGATGGAGTCTCAGGAGTGGTAGGCGGAGCAGAAGATGTAACCTCAGGCGTGGGCACTATAGAAGGTGTTGCAGGGGCAGGTGGTATGATCTCTGTAGGTATCTCAGCCTGCTATGCCTGTGGTGGCTGCTCATCCTATGGTAACTCTGGAGGTGCTAGCATATTTGGGGCTCTTGGAGGTGCAACATAGGTCATCAAATGATTCCATTTGTCAAGAGTGAATAGCTCTCGGCAAATGCATCAACGCTCATGTTGAGGCTCAGAAGGATAACCCAAATGCTCTAATATCTGACAGTGCTGCCTAGGAAAAAGTAATGGAATGACATCTGCTTTCTGTAGCTTCTTTATGTGGACCTTCTCTTCAAAGTAAAGAAGAGAGGTCATAATCAAGTGATGAGGGCCAAAGTAAAAACCCTATGATATCCTGAATAAAGCCTCTAATATAGCTCATTTCCTCTGTACCATATGCTGAAGTGGAAATATGTTGGAGCGCAGCACCACATCCAAAAAAAGCATCCCAGGTGAAGGCTCCTTCAAGAAGAAATGAGCGTGTAGAGGTCCCCTTGGACAATATACGGACCATGTCCCTCTGAGAAAAATGAGTCCACTCTCTGTAATCTATTGGACTCATAGGCTCATATGGAATGTGTAGGACCTCTGCAATGTGTCTGGCTCCTAAGATACCATGGTGTCCATCAATAGTGAAGTGGATGACAGTAGGATCCCGGACGTGACGTATAGTCATAGACTGATAAAAGTCTAGTGCTACTCGGGGATAGAAGAAGTCCCTAGGAGTCATCAAGTGCTCCAAATGGTATCTTTGCAGTAGGTGGAATGAATCTTTGAGTTCCGGTTGTTGTCTAAAAGTCTCCATATCAAAGCATAGCTCGGAGTGGAATGGCTTGGCTCGGCAATCCAAATTTCCCTCTATAGGTGGCTGTGTAACCATAGGTCCCTTGATAATCACTTCCGGAGTCATCCCAAAAGGAATCTGAGACTCTGTAGTAGGCGGCTGAGGCTGTGGAGGTGCTGATGACTCTCCTGGACCTAAAACTCTAGCTTTCTTTACAGGAGGGCGACGAACTGATTTCTTGGGACACAAAGTGCTTGCCCCAGGTGTATTGGGTGGTCTCCTCGTCTCGTACCTGCGCTGTGGAGGGCTAGATGGCACTCCACACTTAGAATGTGGAATGGTAGAGGCCTATGGAGCCTTAAACATGGAATCCCGTGCAGGTGAAGCTCTCGGCCTGGTGTTGCGAGCTGATGGAGATGCGGCTTGGGCTCCTCTCGTCTTGGCCATGGCTAAAATGGAGAGGCTCGTGTTCCACAGTCTACACAGAGGTGCACAGAGTGGTTTTCTTTAGACACACGACTTCTGGGCTTCCAATGGAGGGGATGCTCTGAAATTTTTGGGTTTCGCAACTTAGAGGGCTTTTTCGCAACTTGGAGTGGTTGTGCGAAATAAAAAATGAGAAAATCAAAGGTTTAAATAGGAATTTAAACGACGGTTGGTATTTTTGCAAGTTGGCCTGAATTCGCAAGTTGCCCCATTTTGCAAGTTGGTTCGCAGGCTGCGAAATTGGATTTTGAACTTGCGAAATGGCACACGTGTGCCTGGAGGTGCTTTCACAGGCTGCGAAAATTTTTGTAAGTTGAATAGTGGACTTACGAATTTAAGCTTTAAGGATTTCGCAAGTTGGCCCCCATTTTCACAAGTTGAAATATTGCTCTGTTTTTTTGGCTTTTTCTCTTTCTTTGGTTCGTTAAGACTTCCCTCCACTTCCTTTGAAGTTCCTCCTAATTTTGATCATTCAAAAAGTCTAAGTTATATCAAAATAAAATAAATTTAAGCCAGGATTAAAATTAAAACAACTAATAAAGCTTTTAAATCAACAAAATTGAAACAAAAACATGGACTTTGATTAGTCTTTAGAAAGACTAAGTCCATCTACCCCTTTTTGATTAAGATTGTTGTGGCTCAAGGAGACCGACTTCCTCTTTGTCTTGATTGAAAGGCTCCATGTATGGCTTGAGACAGTGGCCATTGACTTTGAAAGTGTTCGTGCTGTTGGAATTGAGTAGTTCCACTACTCCATTGAAATGCACTTGGTGAATAATGAAAGGGCCTATCCACCTTGATTTTAGCTTTCCTGGAAAGATGTGGAGCCTAGAGTCATAGAGTAAGACTCTTTGTCCCTTTTGAAATTCTTTGTTGGAGATTAATTGATCATGCCACCTCTTCATCCTTGATTACTACCAAAAAGTGCTATTTTGTAGACCTAATTATAATGGTTTTAAGCACCTTTGAGTAGTAATCATATTCATTTAACCCAATTAATTCATTAAGGTCCTTAGTAATTGGTTTTAACCATTTTGTGGCAAGTTTACATGTTTTTATCAACTTATGAATCAATTCAAGCATGCCAAATGATGGAGGAGCTACTTGGACAAGTTATGGCAAAGCTTTTGGAAGCTCAAATTCATGAAGAACCAAGCTTTGGAGCTTCATAGCCCTTTGCCAAAATCGTTCAAAGTATGCAAGGAAAGAACAATGGAGAAGAGGAAAACAGAGCACAACAGCTGTAGTCTTCTTTCGCACTTTTGGAGCACTTCCCGAAGTCCATTTTTTATATACTATATACCATTTCAAAGCTCTGGAAGTCAAGAATCCAACGCTTCAAACCGTGCACGATTTGGAGTTGAAATGAGGAAGATATGGCCTTCGGAAGCCAACTGCTCCAGGTTATGCGAAATTCGCATAACACCTTCAAAATTCGCATAACCCATGCGTGTTGCGAATTTTCCTCTGCTTTTGCCGACTCCACTTTATATATTTTCCTTTGTATTTTGTGATATAATTTCCTTTCTTATCCTTGTAACTAACCAATCACAAGCTTTTGCTGTTGTAAAGACTATATAAGGGGTGGTAATCACCTCTTGGATAATATAGAACATAGGTTACGTTTCACACTTAGAAATATATAAAGCTCCGTTTTTCTCTCTTCACCTGTTCTTCCCCATTTTCTATTTTCTTAGTAGCCAAACAGCCTCTGAGGGCTTTTCCTCAGAGGATGATTGGCTAAAACTTTTAGTTTCTCAAAGTATGGATGTTATGTGATGGCTTGGATGCAATCCCATGGAAATTTCTCACACCCGGAAGGTAAGGTAGTCGTTTTTCATTAATGGTTCATTAATGCAAAGTTTGGTTTTTATTTCCTTTGGACAACTTCCAACGGCCAATACTTGATAAGCTTTTGGATTTCTATCCATTAGTTATCTCCTACGAGCTATTAGAAGGTGAGGTTTTCAATTCCAAGTTTTTCATTAATCCGTTAGAACCAATTTCAATGGCCATTTAAAGGTGAGTTTATCACTTGGAATGACTTTGAGTTGCCAATATTTGGTAAGCTTTTGGCTTTAGACCATTAGTTATCTCTTACGAGCCATTCAAAGGAAGTCTAAGGTGAATAACCATTGATGAAATTCACTACCATCTGTTTTGCCATTTTAAAGGATTAAAACTTGATTTGCTAAATCCATACCGGTTCGGGAAGCAAGCATCACCATAGTTGCAACCCCAACGCGAGGAGCCTATCCTGAGATTTCCAATTTGCATAAGAGCCAGAGCATAGCTATCCTATATTTGAGAAACTTGTTTTTACACCCTTTCATTTTAGTCTTTAATGTTAGCTTAGATTAGTTTAAATCTTTCTAAAACATTTACATCTTCTTTTAAAGCTAACATCCATAAGAAAATCACCTATTTTCCTAATTTGAATATCACTAGTGTTTGCGAAAACCCTTCCCAGTGAACGATCCTAGAACCACTATGCTATAGTAGCTTGGTTACTTTAGTAATAGTATTTAAGGTATAAATTTTGTTGATACGCCTTTAAAGCTAAGCTACCATGAGTCGCATCAATCCTCTGCTTTGCAATTTTGGAATTGATGTAGGCATCATTTCTCAATTCCTCCATCTCATTAAGGTCTAAGCACCTCTTCATTCCGGCTCTGTTTAAGTCCATGTTTACCTTCTTAATTGCCCACCAAGCCTTGTATTCAACTTCCACAGGGAAATGTCATGTTTTTCCATAGACTAGGCGATAAGGAGACATGTCAAGAATAGTCTTGTAAGCTATTCTATATGCCCATAGTGAATCATGGAGCTTAACAGGCCAATTTCTTCTGCTCATGTTCACCACCTTCATCATTATATTCTTGATTTCCCTGTTTGCTGACTCAACTTGACCGGAAGTCTGACAGTGGTAAGGTGTAGCTACCTTGTGCTTCAGCCCATACTTGGCTAAGAGAGTTTCAAAAGGCTTGTTGCAAAAATGAGTACCTCCATCACTGATTATAGCCTTGGGCACCCCAAATCTCAAGAAGATGTTCTCTTTGAGAAACTTGAGAACAACTCTGTGGTCATTGTGTTTACACGGGATTGCCTCAACCCATTTAGAAACATAGTCTAACCCCACCAAAATGTAAGAGTTTCCAAAAGACATAGGGAAAGGTCCCATGAAGTCAATGCCCCAAACATCGAAAAGATCAACTATTAAAATGGGGTTCATAGGCATTTGGTTCCTACGTGTTAACTTCCCAAGCCTTTGGCATCTATCACAGCTTCTGCACATGGTGTGAGAATCTTTGAAAAGTGATGGCCAACTGAAACCTGATTGCAACACTTTCATGGTTGTTTTCTGAGAGGCAAAGTGGTCTTCACATGCGCTTTCGTGGCAATGGGTGAGGATCCCCTGTTGCTCTTGTTCAGGGACACACTTCTTTATTATTTGATATGCACAATACTTGAAAAAAAAAAGTTCTTCCCAATAGTAGGCATGAATTTTTGCAAAGAAGTGCTTCCTATCTTGTGCTTTCCACTCACTTGGAACTTCTTCAATACCTAGATAGTTAGCAATATGAGCATACCAAAGAGCATCATCTAACAACATGAGTGACTCCTCCGGAAAATCATCATTAATTGGCAAACCATGGGAATTATGTGTTATAGCCAACCTTGAAAGGTGGTTAACTACCACATTCTCCACTCCTTTCTTATCTTTGATTTGGAGATTGAATTCTTGTAGTAAGAGAATCCATCTAATCAACCTTGCTTTTGCATCCTGCTTTGTCAATAAGTATTTCAAAGTTGAGTGGTTAGTGAAAACCACAATGAAATACCCTACCAAATAAGCACAAAATTTTTCTAAGGCAAAAACTACAGCCAACAATTCTTTCTCTGTGGTTGTGTAGTTTCTTTGCACTTCGTTCAATGTTTTGCTTGCATAATAGATCACATAGGGTTTTCCATCCTCTCTTTAACCAAGAATAACTCCTATAGCAAAGTCATTGGCATCACATATCACTTCAAAAGGTAGTTGCCAGTTAGGAGCCCTCACTATTGGAGCGGTTGTCAAGAACTGCTTCAGTTGCTCAAAACTCTGTTGACATCTCTCATCCCATACAAATTTAGCATCCTTACCCAATAATTCACAAAGAGGCTTTGAAAGTTTAGAGAAATCTTTGATAAACCTCCTGTAGAACCTTGCATGGCTAAGGAATTGCCTTACTCATTTTATAGTTGTTGGGGATGGAAATTTGATAATAAGTTCCACATTTTCTTTATCAACTTCAATGCATTTCTTGGAGATGATGTGGCCAAGGATAATTCCTTATTGTACCATAAAATGGCATTTTTCCCAATTAAGCACTAAGTCCTTTTCAATGCATCGGTTCAGAACAACTTCCAAGTTGATTAAACATTCCTCAAATGTGCTTCCATATATGGTGATATTATCCATAAAAACCTCCATAATACGCTGATTACTACCAAAAAGTGCTATTTTGTAGACCTAATTATAATGGTTTTAAGCACCTTTGAGTAGTAATCATATTCATTTAACCCAATTAATTCATTAAGGTCCTTAGTAATTGGTTTTAACCATTTTGTGGCAAGTTTACATGTTTTTATCAGCTTATGAATCAATTCAAGCATGTCAAATGATGGAGGAGCTACTTGGACAAGTTATGGCAAAGCTTTTGGAAGCTCAAATTCATGAAGAACCAAACTTTGGAGCTTCATAGCCCTTTGCCAAAGTCGTTCAAAGTATGCAAGGAAAGAACAATGGAGAAGAGGAAAACAGAGGACAGCAGCTGCAGTCTTCTTTCACACTTTTGGAGTACTTCTCGAAGTCCATTTTTTACATACTATATACCATTTCAAAGCTCTGGAAGTCAAAAATCCAACGCTTCAAACCGTGCACGATTTGGAGTTGAAATGAGGAAGATATGGCTTTCGTAAGCCAACCGCTCCAGGTTATGCGAAATTCGCATAACACCTTCAAAATTCGCATAACCCATGCGTGTTGCGAATTTTCCTCTGTTTTTGCCAACTCCACTTTAGATATTTTCCTTTGTATTTTGTGATGTAATTTCCTTTCTTATCCTTGTAACTAACCAATCACAAGCTTTTGCTTTTGTAAAGACTATATAAGGGGTGGAAATCACCTCTTGGAAAATATAGAATAGATATTACGTTTAACACTTAGAGTGATATACGGAGCTCTCTCATTTCTCTTTTCTCTTCCCCATTTCTATTTTCTTAGTAGCCAAACAGTCTCTGAGGGCTTTTCCTCAGAGGATGATTGGCTAAAACTTTTAGTTTCTCAAAGTATGGATGTTATATGATGACTTGGATGCAATCCCATGGAAATTTCTCGCACCTGGAAGGTAAGGTAGTCATTTTTCATTAAAGGTTCATTAATGCAAAGTTTGGTTTTTATTTCCTTTGGACAACTTCCAACGGCCAATACTTGATAAGCTTTTGGATTTCTATCCATTAGTTTTCTCCTACGAGCTATTGGAAGGTGAGGTTTTCAATTCCAAGTTTTGCATTAATCCATTAGAACCAATTTCAATGGCCATTGAAAGGTGAGTTTATCACTTGGAATGACTTTGAGTTGCCAATATTTGGTAAGCTTTTGGCTTTAGACCATTAGTTATCTCTTACGAGCCATTCAAAGGAAGTCTAAGGTGAATAACCATTGATGAAATTCACTACCATCTGTTTTGCCATTTTAAAGGATTAAAACTTGATTTGCTAAATCCATACCGGTTCGGGAAGCAAGCATCACCATAGTTGCAACCCCAACGCAAGGAGCCTATCCTGAGATTTCCAATTTGCATAAGAGCCAGAGCATAGCTATCCTATATTTGAGAAACTTGTTTTTACACCCTTTCATTTTAGTCTTTAATGTTAGCTTAGATTAGTTTAAATCTTTCTAAAACATTTACATCTTCTTTTAAAGCTAACATCCATAAGAAAATCACCTATTTTCCTAATTTGAATATCACTTGTGTTTGCGAAAACCCTTCCCAGTGAACGATCCTAGAACCACTATGCTATAGTAGCTTGGCTACTTTAGTAATAGTATTCAAGGTATAAATTTTGTTGATACGCCTTTAAAGCTAAGCTACCATGAGTTGAATCAAATGGCGCCGTTGCCGGGGAATCTTTGATAAACCTCCTGTAGAACCTTACATGACCAAGGAATTGCCTTACTCCTTTTACAGTTGTTGGGGATGGCAATTTGATAATAAGTTCCACATTTTCTTTATCAACTTCAATGCATTTCTTGGAGATGATGTGGCCAAGGATAATTCCTTATTGTACCATAAAATGACATTTTTCCCAATTAAGCACTAAGTCCTTTTCAATGCATCGGTTCAGAACAACTTCCAAGTTGACTAAACATTCCTCAAATGTGCTTCCATATATGGTGATATCATCCATAAAAACCTCCATAATACGCTCCACCATATCACTGAAAACGCTTAACATACATCGTTGGAATGTTGCAGGTGCATTGCATAAACCAAAAGGCATTCTTCTGTAGGCATATGTTCCAAATGGACATGTGAAAGTGGTTTTCTCCTAGTCTTCAACATCAATTTCTATTTGAAAATACCTGGAGTAGCCGTCCAAGAAACAATAGAAATGATGGTCTGAGACTCTCTCCAACACTTGATCAATAAATGGCAATGGAAAATGATCCTTCCTTGTCACAGCATTCAATTTTCTATAATCAATACACACCCTCCAACCTAAAGTGCGGCGTGTAGCAACTTCTTCTCCCTTATCATTTTGCACCACTGTGATCCTTGATTTCTCTGGCACTACTTGAGTAGGACTCACCCATGGGTTATCTAATATGGGGTAGATAATACCGGTTTGAAGTAGCTTAAGAACCTCAGTTCGCACTACCTCTTGCATATGAGGATTCAATTTTCTTTGAGGTTGACGAATTGGCTAAGCTTCTTCTTCCATGTATATATGATGTGTACAGACTAAAGGGCTTATACCTTTCAAGTCAGATATTTGCCATCCTATTGCTTACTTACATCTCTTGGGAACTTCAAGTGAACACTCCTCCTGAGGAGTAGTAAGAGATGAAGATATAACAACAGGGCACTTCTTATTTTCCTCTAGGTATGTATACTTCAACTCCATGGGTAATGGCTTCAGATTAATCTTTGGGGCCACCTTTTTAACAACTTCTTGTGCCTTCTCCTCATTAAACAAAGATAGAATTTCTTATATCCTCCTCCAACCTAGTAGAGTAGCAAGCAAATTTGAGGGTTCAGACAACCCTTCATCAAGATCCCCAAGACTTTCATTCAACTTCTCTTGTATTTTCTTATTACAATGCTCTTCCACTAAAGTGTCAATGATGCACACCTCTTCTGGACCTTCATCTTCTTCCGGATTGATTGGCTTCTTAGACATATAGAAGATATTGAGCTCCAATGTCATGTTGCCAAACGTGAGTTTCATGAGTCCATTCCTACAATTGATGATTGCATCTGATGTAGCTAGGAATGGTCTTCCAAGTATGATAGGAACATAATTAGTTTCCTTGACAATTGGGTCTGTATCAAGAACAACAAAATCCACTAAATAGTAGAAATTATCAACTTGAACTAAGACATCTTCAATCATCCCTCTTGGAATCTTCATTGATCTATCTGCTAGAGATAAAGTGATTGATGTTGGTTTCAATTCACCAAGTCCTAGTTGCTTATAGACAGATTATGGTAGCAAATTCACACTTGCCCCTAAGTCTAAAAAAGCTTTCTCCACTAAAGTTCCTCTAATCATCACTAAGATGGTAGGGCAACCTGGATCTTTGTACTTCACTAGAGACTTACACTGTATGATGGCACTTACTTGCTCAGTCAAGAAGGCTTTCTTATTCACATTCAACCATCTTTTGATAGTGCACAAGTCCTTCAAGAATTTTACATAAGTCGGCACTTGTTTGATCATGTCTAGTAGTGGGATGTTGACCTTCACTTGCCTCAATACTTCTAGAATTTCTTATGCATTGCTGATTTCCTTTTTCCCGTGTAAAGCTTAAGAAAAAGGTGGAGGCATGTGTTTCTTCATCACATCTCCATCGATAACCATCTTCTTCGAATCTTCATTAACTATTGAATCATGATCCTCCTTCCTTTCACTGCTTCATTTCTTCTTTCCTTTGCTTTCCTCCCTCTTCTCTGTCTCTTTTTCACCCTCTGTTTCATCATGTGGCTTGGGTGTTGGCAGCTCAACCTCTTTACCACTCCTCAGAGTGATCAAGGCTTTGACGTCCCTCACCTATAAAGATTCTCCCTCATGAGCTTCCACTTCATGGATACCCTTGGGGCTTTGGTGAGGTTGAGAAGGAAACCTTCCCTTCTTTTGCACTGTGTTAAGGTTAGTGAGCCTTGAGATTGAGTATTGGAGATTATCTATCTTCTGAGATAGATCATTTTGCATTCCATCCATCCTTTTATTCAATGTATTCTCTACACTGTCAATTATTTAACTGAGTTGAGCATTGATGGATTTCTGGTCTCCAACAAAATCTCCCACGACCTTGCTTAAATTCACTATTGCTTGCTCAAGATTCGAAGCTTGTTGAGATGCTTGGCCTGGTTGCGTGTACTGAAGTGCTCTTGGCTTCCAGGAGAAATTTAGATGGCTCGTCTAATTTGAATTGTTGGTATTTTCATATGAAGCATTGTTATTGGGCTTGAATTGTCTAATGACATTTGCTTGATCGCCGAACATTTCTCTAACAGCTGGAATTGTGGGACACTCCTCTACCAAGTGCTCATAAGATTGACAAATAGAACAAGGCATAACTTGCACTGGTGTTTTAGAAACGGCTTACACTTCACGTATTTTTTTCAGTTCTAGCTCCTCCAATCTTCTTGTCATAGCTGCAACTTTTGCTTTCATGTCAATATCTTCGTTCAAGGTATACATCCCAGCCTTAGCATTAAGGGCATTTGGTTGAGACTTCATTTTTCCCACTCTCCCTTGTTCGATTCATCCCATCCTCTTGAAACTTCAGCAACGTAATTCAAGAAATCCATGGCTTCCTCCAAATTCTTACTCATGAAATCTCCTCCACACATAGTCTCTAGGAGTTGCTTCATTGAGGAAGACATACTATCATAAAAGTAGCTCACCAATAGCCATGTATCAAAGCCATGGTGAGGACAAGCATAGATAGCTTCCATGTATCTCTCCCCACACTCATAGAATTTCTCATTCTCCTTAGCTGAGAAGTTTGAAATTTGCCTCTTCAAGCCATTGGTCCTATGAGTAGGGAAAATTTTCTTGAGAAATTCAGCTTGAAAATCAGTCCAAGTTCGGATACTCCTTAGCCTTAAAGAATTAAGCCAAATCTTGGCCTTATCCTTCAGAGTGAAAGGAAATAGATTTAGCCTCATCAAGTCGATTGAAGCTCCTCCCTCTTGGAATGTATTACAACATCTTCAAATTCTTTGATATATGCGTAGGGATTCTCACTTTCCATCCCATGGAAAGTAGGTAGAAGTGGCACAATATGCGGTCTGATTACTAGTTGCTCTGTAAGAGGCACTATGCATGATGGTGCACTCATACGAGGTGGATGCATGCGGTCCCTCATTGATCTGAATGCATTGGGATTGTCCTTTTGACCATGGTGACTATGCTGATCTTCAGGTGTAGCTTCCATAATGTTCAAACACAATTCCAACCCTGTTTCGTGAGGTGTTTCACTTTTCACAAGTCTTCCTCTACTGTCTCGTATCCAATATGGCATACACAACTAGTAACAACTGTAACAAAAACAAAGATAACAAAAGAAAACAAAAGAAAAACAATTCTAGGAAAAGAAAAAAAATTAAGGTGATTCGTGCCCAACTGGTGTATGTCCTGTTGATTGGTGTTCAATCAATTGGTGTACTTTGATTTCGGTCCTCAGACGGGAGTAATCAAAAAAATTTATAAACCTATTTCACCATGTACTAGGATAGCCTTAGCTAGCATAGCATAGTGGCTCTAGGATCGTTCACTGAGATGGGTTTTCAAATTACAACTGATATTAATTCAAAGCTGAATTGGTGCTTTTTTTTTTCAAGGTTAGTTTTAAAAGAAAACATAAAGATGTTTGAAAATGTTAGTTTTTAAGTGAAACCAATAATAAAGTAATAGAAATTACTTACAAAGAAAAGTGTTTCTTGGAGTTTTTATATCACTGGGCTCAGGTTCCTATTACAAAAAAAAAGAGTTCCGGTCACTTGAATCTTTTCCTTGCATTGGGGATTTAACATATAGTTATTTCCCGAACCGGTGTGGTATAGATGCTTCCCTTTTATGGATTCAAACACTAATTCCCTATCACTGAATCATCTTGCAATGGTTCATACCTCTCACCTAGTATTGGCCATTTAAGGTGATCCTTAACCTTGGATTACCCGTCAAAAGCTCGCAAGAGATAACTAATGGATGTCTCCTTGGAGTCCAAAAGCTTACCAAGTGTTGGCTAGTCTAGAAAATCCTATTTTTAAACCACCTCCCAGAGGCTCGCAAGAGATAAACTAGTGTAACTCAATGGACGAAGTCCACTTGCCTTACCAAGTGTTGGCCTAGGTGATTTTAAGGCATTTTAAGTTAACTAAAAAGATAAAAACCATTAACGGGTCATACTTTCTCTTCATTAAAAACTGAAACAACAAAACTTCCAATTTTTGCATTCGGAACCTTACCCAGCTTCCTTCACTCCAAGAAACAAAAATCCTAGCCACTCATCCTCTAAGAAAACATCCTCAGAGTTTGTTTGGCTAGTGAGAAAAATACAATCAAAATGAGTAGGTAAGGCAAAGCAAAACTCTGTGTATTACTTTCTTCAAAACTATACAAAAGTTGGTCTCTAAGAAAAAACTCCCGATATCTCTTTTAAAAGAAAAATTACAAATGATTATGTAGAAGGTTATTCACCCTTCCTTTTTACTTTCTAACTAAGGAATCCTATGATTGGTGGATTACAAGGAGAAAATAGGGATTTAAACAACAAATATCTGAACAAAAAATCTAAAAGAGTTGGTCGCAAACATTTAGGAGTACATAGGTGGATTTCACAAGTTAAAACATGACTTGTGAAAATTTCGCAAGTTGAATTGTCCATTTCGCAAGTTGAACCTTGATTTCGCAAGTTGACTTTTGTGATTTCGTAGCTTGCGAAATTGTCTTTCAACTTGGCATGGTTGTCTTCCAATGGCCATAACTTCTTCATTTCAGTTTTGATTTGCACACTTTTAAAGCGTTGGATTCTTGACTTCCCAAGCTTCGAAACAACATATAGTATGTATAAAATGGACTCCAAGAAGTGCTCGAAATGTGTCCTATAGCTGCTATCCTCTTGAATTTCTTCATGTTAGATTCTTCTCTCTGTTTTTCGTCCTTGTATTCTTGATTTGGCCTTTGGAAAAGGACTACAAAGCTCCAAAGCTTAGATTCTTCTTATAAATAAGATTCCATTTTCTTTGCCATGGATTATACAGAGCTCTCCCTCATCTTAGATTGCTTTGGTGATCA
Source organism: Vitis vinifera (assembly GCF_030704535.1). NCBI lineage: Eukaryota > Viridiplantae > Streptophyta > Magnoliopsida > Vitales > Vitaceae > Vitis > Vitis vinifera. The sequence continues at coordinate 12,201,477 of NC_081809.1, read as the reverse complement.
AAAAGCTATCAAAAACACCAAAACTTAACACAATTTGATTAGAAACGATTGCAAGGGTCCTTAACATGTCAATTGAGTTAAAAGGTAATAACTACTACCCAAAAGTGTTTAAAAGAGTTAATTACAAACTATAAAATAGCACTTTTTAAGTAGTAATCATAAGGTAAACTAAAAATAAATAAAAGGTATACTAAAAAATGAACAAATAAAAAGAAACAAATAAAAAGAGTTAGTAAAAGGAAAAGAAAAGTCACCAAACTTGTGATGAAGATAACAAGTACTCTGGAAAGGTGATATCACTGTAAAGTGGCACCATCCTCAATAGTGGCACCATCCTCGGCAATGGCGCCATTTGATTCATGCCCAGCTGGTGTATGTCCTGTTGATTGGTGTTCAATCAACTGGTGTACTCTGATTTTAGTCCTCAGACGGGTGTAATCAACAAAATTTATAAACCTATTTCACCATATACTAGGGTAGCATTAGCTAGCATAGCATAGTGGCTCTAGGATTGTCCATAGGGATGGGTTTTCAAATTACAACTGATATTAGTTCCAAAACTGAATTCGTGTTTTTTCTTTTCAAGGTTAACTTTAAAAGAAAACATAAACATGTTTGAAAATGTTGGTTTTAAGTGAAACCAAAAATAAAGTAATTGAAATTACCTACAAAGAAAAGTGCTTCTTGGAGTTTAAGATCACTAAGCTCAGGTTTGTCATATAAAAAGGGAGTTCCAGTCACTTGAATCTTTTCCTCGCATTAGGGATTTAACATATAGTTATTTCCCGAACCGATGTGGTACAAATGCTTCCCCTTAATGGGTTCAAACACTAAATCCCTGTCACTGAATCATCTTGCATTGGTTCATACCTCTCACCTAGTATTGGACATTCAAGGTGATCCTTAACCTTGGATTACCCGTCAAAAGCTCGCAAAAGATAACTAATGAATGTATCCTAGGAGTCCAAAAGCTTACCAAGTGTTGGTTATACTAGATAATCCTACCTTTAAACCACCTCTCAGAGGCTCGTAAGATATAAACTAGTGTATCTCAATGGACGGAGACTACTTGCCTTACCAAGTGTTGGCCCAGGTGATTTTAAGGAATTTTAAGTTAACTAAAAAGATAAACACCATTAACGGGTCACACTTTCTCTTCATTAAAAACTGAAACAACAAAACTTCCAATTTTGCATTTGGAACCTTACCCAACTTCCTTCACTCCAAGAAAACAAAACGCCTAGCCACACATCCTCTGGGAAAACATCCTCAGAGTTTGATTTGCTAGAAATGAAAATAAAAGAGAAAAAAAAAATGAGTAGGTAAGGCAGAGCAAAGCTTTGTGTATTACTTTCTTGAAAACCTATACAAAGTGTTGTCTCTCAGAAAAACTCCCGAGAGATCTTCTTTAAAAGAAAATTACAATAGATTATATAGAGAGGCTATTCACCCCTCCTGCTAACTTCCCAACCAAGGAAACTTGTCATTGGTGGGTTACAAGGAGAAAATAGGGATTTACACACAAATATCTTAAGATAAATATCAAACGGAGTCGGTGTGCAAATATCTCAAATTACAGGTGGATTTCGCAAGTTCAAATGCAACTTGCGAAAATTTCGCAAGTTGAAATTATCCATTTCGCAAGTTGCGAAATTTTCCTACAACTCATCAGCTCTCTGTCCTGCAGCGATTCCTTTCCCTTTCTTATTTCTCAAGTTACGAAAATCTCGCAAGTTGGATTCCACAACTTGCGAAATTGTTGGATGGTTGATTTCTTCTATGCTTTTCCTCCTTGCATCCTCGTTTGGTTTTGGCAAAGGGTTATGAAGCTCCAAAGCTTAGTTTCTTCATGAATTTGAGCTTCAACTTGGTTTGCCTTGAACTATACAAAGATTTCCCTCATTCTTGGGTTGCTTTGGTGATCAAAAAGCTATCAAAAACACCAAAACTTAACATAATTTGATTAGAAACGATTGCAAGGGTCATTAACCTGCCAATTGAGTTAAAAGGCAATAACTACTACTCAAAAGTGTTTAAAAAGGTTAATTACAAGTTATAAAATAGCACTTTTTGAGTAGTAATCAATGACCAAACATTAAAATGAACAAAATTTTCAACATATAAACAAGACTTAGGTGGTGTTTGTTTTTTTGGCTTTTTGCTAAAAGCAATTTTTTTTAGAATTTAGGTTGTTTGTTTTTCTACTTTTTCATAATTTATTATAAACTTTTTACTAAATAGAAAAAACCAAAATATGTGGTTTTTTCTAAATAGAAAAAATAACATATTGGTTTTTCTTTACTTTTTAATACTTAATAGAAATAAAATACTATAAAAACAAACAACCTAATATTTAACACTATTAAGCATTAAGTAAAAAAACAAACACCACCACAATGTTCCAACACTTAGTTTCCAAGCTAGCAATGATTGCATCTTTAGTTTTTTAGGGTGATTCAAGCGATTACCTATGCTCTCCAATCACAAAATCATAGACAGTGTCATTAATGAATAAATAATAGGGTGTTACTATTTAGAGTAGAGTTTATAATTTACAAATCATTTTTTGATATACCAAAATTAGGATGAAAATATCGATTTTCATGGATATATTGATAGTGAGTTTTACATATATATTGGAAAATATTAATGAAAGTTTTGCCAAAAAATATTGATGAGAGGAAAATTGATGAAAACTGATATAAATATAGAGGAAAATTTCAAGAAATGATAAAGTAAGAAATAATATACATATTCAAGTTATTTCATTTAAAAAAAAATAATATATGTATAATATATTTGTGATATTTTGTGATAATATATAGTAGATAGGATAGACCCCTTGAAAGCATGACATGATGTAATAGATATGGATTTATTATCTAGTTTCACTTTTATCTATCCTTATTTCATGCAGTATATCTATGAGCATTTTGAATTAGCATCACTTGCATTATAGATGACTTGGGTGCATTAAGAGTTGCATAAAAAATCTAAGTCATGGGTTCCTCACAAGTAAATGATTTGTTCACAGTCAATTCGTAAACTTAGGTAATCCATTTGAGGTTATAGTACACTACCTTCTAATTGGAGGGATGATTAATCTTGACCACTAGAATAAGTTGTCCATAATAAGTGCACTAATGTGTATGATTTCTAGACAGGACTTCCAATGTGTCATGGTGTAAGGCAATTAGGTAATCATGACCTCACCAAGCTACTATGTCACATTGTCTCTCAACCTTGGGATGATACTTAGCTTATGCCAAAGTTAAGAGTGGCTTTGACCTGCAAGTGAGATCCTAAAGTAATAATATATTCCCTATGAATTGGATCACTATTGATAAAAATTGGTAGTAACAAGTATTCTCAATAGAGATGCCATGATATCTCATGGGATTAAGACAATGTGTCATCATAAGACATGCAATAAAAAAACTGTAGTCATAATAATTCTTTAAGTGAAATTTAGCACATGCTCTTTGTGAGCTAAAATATGTTCATTGATCACATAATAGAAAGAACTGTAACACAAGGATGATAGAGGTAGTCTTGAGAGGTTAATAGCTTTCACCTAGCTAAATTATGAATACCAGTTCATGAGGAGATTGTATATAGTAGATGTAAGTCATGGACTCGAACACTTAATGTCTCATTTTAATATACATAAATTATTAGAGTGTAGATGATTCTTTATAGTGGGATGTTGAGTCAACTTCAAAATTGGATTATGAGGGAGTTAGTACTGTTCTATGGGTCCTAATGGTCTTCGTTTGAGTTCACATACCTTGATGACATGGTTTTGGGGGTTGGATCAGTTCTTGGTTCACTTATGTGCATAAAAGTATTTTGGTAATTATGCAATGTTGCATAAGACTAGACTAATTGATTAATTGGAGCCTTGTTGAGTTAATTAATTAATTAAGACCATTTTGGGTTAGACTAAATGATCCAAGTCTACTACATAATTACACAAGACTAGGTTAATTGATTAATTAGAGCCCTATTATGTTAAATAATCAATTAAGTCACTTTTTGAGTTAGATTAAGTCATTTAAACTCAAGATGGACTCAAGTCACTTAAACCTAGGGGAAGCCTATGAATACCCCTTTAGGGATTAAAGCTTTAGACTTTTGCTTTTTCTATTCTCTAATATGCCCAAAGAAATAATAGCCTCCAACTTTTAGAGATCTCCACTATCTCAATACCAAGGCTCAAGGGCAAGTGTTTGGGTGGATGATCAAGGGGTTTGCGACACTTCCCATGACTACTGTGCATTCGACAATGTTCTTCACCACAAGAATCTGATTTAGGAACATCTAGATCTTCAGTAGGCGCTCCTAACTTGTATATCTAGATTCTATTAAGTTTTCTAATACAATTGTTTCCATCATACATAAAATCTAGCGCTCCCGAGAGTAGTTGCATGCACCTAATAAGATCCAGGGCATGAAAACGAGTAATTTGGGATTCCCATCATATAGAATTTGAAAACACATTATTATTAAAATTATTTATTTAATTTGATTATATTGAAGAATATAAAATAAAATAATAATATATGTATAAGTATTTTTTTATTTAAAAATATTTTATCCCACACGAGGTTTTGGATCAAATCTTGCTTGGTAGGTGGGAATTTTACAATAAATTAATTAATATTGCAAGTTAGTAGAATTTTCTACATAACATGCTTCAATGATTGAGAATTGATTCATACCCCCTTGATCTGTGAGCTCCCTCTTTCTTTTTTCTTGTTTTTTTTTTAATTCTTTTTAATTTTTTTACCTTCTTTCCTTCCCCTCTTTCTTTTCTTTCCTTTTCTTTGTTTGGTTATTTTTATTCTTGCCTTTACCCCTAGTATTGGAAACAGAATGACATTAAGCTATCATATTATATTTAGATTTAACTACACCCTCAATAGCTGCAAGCATTCAGAAGTTTAGGTAATGTTTAGTTCAATTTATTCATATTAGAAGTCAGCCTGAATTGGTTGAATGGGTCATGAAAAGATAGTAGAATAAAGTCCACTATGAGCCTGTTCATCCAAGGATCTCCAACTCATTGAGGTAATCATTTTTAGTATACGATGCCTCACAAGAGTCTCTTCAACCATCTTAATGTTTTCTAGATTCCAGAATACATTAAACATTTCCTTGCTAGTAGCTATTATGATTGATGTTGATGCTACTAAAGCAGGTTTGGTATAAAAAGGGGTTTGCCGGGCCATCAAAGTATATGGAAGGGAGAGAAAAATAGATCATGGAAGCAAATTTTGGGAAAAAGAGTAGTTTTGTCCAAAAGGAAAAAAGAAGGATGTGCATTGGTTTTTCGAATAAAGGGATTAATTTTGCCCATAAAATTTAGATATCCATATTAGTAATTGTTTCAATTTAATTATAATCAACATAAATTAATTTTTATAATTGTAATTTTATTTATTTTAGGGCTCTCAGACTTCAAAATTGACAGTTCAACCAACACTAGAAAATCGAGCATCCAATTCTCAACAATTTTCTAACCAAAATGAGAAACTTTAATGTCCAATCTGCAATGCATCACAAGTAAATAATCAAAAATAAAAAGTAAAAGGACCTATTTAAAAAAAAAATCAAAGCAAATTAAAACTAGAAAAAAGAAGAGTTGAGACTTTCATTCTCAAGCTCATACCCATTTTTGAAAACCAGAAAACTAATTTAACATAGAAGAAAAACAAATCCACAAGAAATTTTGCAAGACAATAACAAATTTACCTAAATGCTACAAATTTAACGTGGATGTAACAAATTCATCTGCCCAACATAAACCTAGATTTTCTTCTAATAGATTAAATTTAAAATTAATGTTTGAAAAGCATGACCATCACCTGTCATACTTTTAATAGGAAAATGCACTCTTCATAACAAAACCTACAAATTGGGGTTGTTGGTTTGGAAGGCATGTGCAATTGGGAATGAAGGCAAATGATGATACTTGCCGATATGCTATATATCTCCTATCAGTTAAAAGCATACAACCATACAACCGGGGGGGTGGTTTGATTGCTCCGATTACTTCAAACAAAAAAAATATAATTTAAGGTAAAGATACAGACAGCCACACGGTAGGACTCTGGTCAAGTATCTATATCAAAAGTAATGCCATCTTTATTACAATGCTTTTATTAGGATTCTCAATCCCAGCAGTGACATTATTGACAGCCATTGCAAGACATGATATGAGGGTTCTATTGAGCATCTTTAGATAAGAGATTATTGTTTTCAGCCGTCCGAGCATTGCGAAGCTCATCAACACAGTCACCTCTTTCAAAAACAGCCGCCGCTCCCATTCCTGTACCTGCAGTTTTTATGTTACCAACATTGTTGATTGTCAGCCAAGCGTGAGTACCCAATACATCAGGGAGAGAGAGAGAGAGAGAGAGAGTACCTATGCACATCGACACCACTCCAAAGCGACAGTCTTTGCCACGGCGCTTCATCTCATGCAATAGAGTACCAACACAGCGGGCACCTGTAGACACACACAAGTAATTTCAAGAGATAGCATACAATCATATGAATGATAATAGGCTCCATGTAACATTCATGTCTTGCCAACCCATGTTGAACCTATATATAAATTGGGAAGTGGACAAAACCTTTCCCACTCAGTGCAAAGATACATGTTAGCAGAAGAGAGATTAGGTAAAATCTCAAATTCTCAGGAACTGAAGTAAGATTCTTTGAAAGGAAGGATGCAAGGCACTCCATCCTTAATAAGAAAGAGGGTGCAAACACTTCCTGAACCAACCATATCTTGCTTGCATGCATAGAATAAAACGGAGGTTTCCCATATACACAAACCCCATCTTATTGAATCGCAGCAACAGACTGTTGTTACTTCAGGTTTTTATACAATGAATGGTCAACATTGCAAAGTAACTATCTGGGTGTTGAATAGCCATGTCTTTGCAAATGACACCATTTACTCAAAATTCCAATAAAGGATGTATGTTGGTTTTTGATGACGGGTGGTTTCCTATGAAATGGTCAGAGAATCATAACAGATCCTGTGCTCTGTTATGTGTTATAAATTCCCCTTATTGATGTTTAATATGCACAACACTTCTTGAAATGACATGCAGTCTGGCATTCCCCTTATTGATGTTTAATATGCACAACACTTATTGAAATGACATGCAGTCTGGCATTCCCCACCAGCATGGATAATTATAAAGCTAGTGCACCAATATTTTTAAAAATGTTAAGAACAATGTGGTATGTGATGCTGCTATTTTTTTTTTTCCTGTTCTTGTATGATCCCCTGTTATAACTCTGCATAAAAGGTCAGTCACCATGTGAAATATCTTAATCTAGCAAATAACTTTAAGTAAAAAAAAAACACATCTCCATCCATATATATGCTCAACAAACACAAAAACATGCATTTACATATATGCCCAACAATGAAGAGGCATACATAAAGTCGCAAAAAGGAAATTGACAATGAAATATTTTCATGTGTACCCACTCTCAATTTTAACTAGGTTCCAGATAAATCCATCCAAATTTATTCAGGGGTTCCTCTAATGGGGAGGGATGCAGGGAAACTTACTAGCAAAAGGAGGAAGTCATTACTAAACAGTCTCCACCAATATCAAGAATATAAATCTCAAGAATCTAAAGCATTCACTCAGCCCCAACTTTGAATAAAGCCCACCCTCACCTTCCCCCCATTAACTCTAGTTTTATCAAGTAAAACTGCATTATCAAATAGAAGATATTGTGCAAGATCTCTGCTGAGTAGTAGGTATATCCACAGTAGATGCCAAAAGATGACAAAGCCTTAACCCAGAATATGAGGCCACCATGATTCAGAACTCACTTCCCTCCATTTTTTTCTCACAAAGCTACTACCCTATCACAGTTGTCCTATCAACCAAACCCCAAGACCACAAAACCCAACTCATTCTCTCTTCTAGAACCCTAATTGTGCTTGTTTTAGGCCAATACCACACAATAAGCAAGTGGGATCCATTTATGCAACCACTGGCATTTTTGTGTTTCCAAGTACCATCCACACAAAAAATTTAGAAAGGGTCCTTAAAAATGAAATAAGAGGAATAAAGAAAAGTAAATTAACTATTTCAAGGTGGATGTCTCAGAATTTTCTGAAGAAACCATTTACTCTATTGGATTATAGCTCCTAATTGTTCAATGACATGAAAATTCAAAATTTCAAAGCTTTCATCATTTATGTTGGATTTTAGCCCAAGAACAACCTATAAATAATGTAAAGCATTATCAAATAATTCCAACCTGATCCATGCTGAGTCAGAAACAGATCATCCTTACAAATCATATCATACTTTAAGATGCTTTATATTAAACACATTACTAAAACAGCAATCCAGGCATGTGTTTTGATAGTTGGGCATATGTGAATATCATTTCCAAATAAAAAGGATTGAAATAGACAAGAATGCAGATAAGCATTATCAAAGTATAAGTTGGAATCTGTGTTGTAGATACCTGTTGCACCCAAAGGATGTCCAATGGCCATTGCACCTCCATTGACATTGATCTTCTCTGGATCAAGATCCAGCTTTTTACGGCAATATACAAATTGGGATGCAAAAGCCTGCAAAAGAAGCAATGAAATCAAAGATTATATTTCATAAATCAAGACAACTTTACAAGGTTCAAAGAAAATCAGAAATTGTCATTAATTGTCACCTCATTTATTTCAAAAAGATCAATATCATCAAGTTCGAGGCCAGCAGATTTGACTGCAGCTGGAATTGCAACAGCTGGACCAATACCCATGACGGCAGGATCCACACCAACAGCAGCAAAGGTCCTACATGAGTAACACCATGTAATTTCTTTTAAATTTGAGTAATAATCTCACTAGTTATGATACAGGAAATCATCCATGAAGATGATAATTTTGAGGTCACAATAAAAAATTTCTTTGTTGTCGCATGTGCAGAGGAAATGCAAAGCCACTTAAACACTCTTTTTTATTTGGTTACATTGGAGCCCAAGGGATGCAAAGTTTATTTCTCACTCTTGAATTTTCTCCTAATTCACCAATCTTTCCAGGGTAGGTGGTTTGAAGATTAAGCTAGTTGAAGGGTTCTTCTTTGGAAGCTAGCTTCACCTTGCACAATTTGGCTCATCAAAATGGGAGTTTGAAAGATCTGAACTTACAGTGCCATAAATTAAATTGGTTCTTTTAAAAAACTAGCATAACCATGCTCTTCAAGGTGAAAAGAATTTTAGAAGAACACCATCTTAAGATGTGATGGTATCTAGGATTTTGTATGACATTTTTGTATATTGTTTAAGTTGTGGGCACCCAAGAACTTCACTTTCTCCTTTGTTTGAATAATATTAAATTTATCAAGATAATAAGGACGGTCCCATGTAAGATGTGGGCTTCACAAGTGTAAAGGAGCATTTTACATGGGTATCATGACAAGGAGAGGAAACACAAAGGAGGGATAAGACATCAAAACCCATGAGGGAAAAAGAAAAGTGAAGCTCTGAATTTCCACCCTATGGGACCATGCTGATGAAAAGAGCAAAAAAGAAAGTCTTTCCAGACCAGATTGTCCAAGAGAGAAGTGGAGGGTGGTTCAGGGGTGCTGAGATGGGAATGTTTTGGGATTTGATGATTCCTGTTTCTAGCTAGCACTTCCTCAGTTAAACATGGGATGAGCCATCCAGGACTCAATGCCAGACAATCTATGTTTTTAATGTCGTATTTTGTCAACTTGCACAAACTGAATTAATGTATTTGAAAATATATGTTTACATTGGATTTTTTTTCCAGATGATATGCTTGTGCAGAGTGTTACTGTTTTATTGGAGTAAAACTAATAACATAATGTCTGTTCCTAGAAATAAACCATCTCAAACACATTTATCTTTGTAGCCTATTTCATTGATCTAAGGATTTTTTATTTGTAGGTTACCAATGCTTCATAACAATATTTAATGTGATAACCCTTCCAGTACCAAGATTTGATACCATATTTATATAAACTAAAGACCTATACATACAATTTTCTATTTTCAATTGGTAATGTTCTAGAGTAATATTTATTGTCAAGCCCCCCTTTTTATACCAAGAGTATAAACCATATCCATATAAGCTAAAGACACCAGAGGCATTTACCTAAATTCATAAATATGTACATATACATCTAAGGATTTATATACCTGAATACACCAAGAATAGGTAACCCTTTACGCATTGCAACACTTCTCTTCATGAGGAGAACAGCTCCAGCACCATCACTCACTTGGCTAGAATTCCCTACACCAAAAGCACCAAATAGTAAAATGGAATGGAACAAACAATCATTTTGAAAGAAAGAAATTATATATGGCCGTCTAATACCTGCTGTGGTTGTCCCATTTTTCTTAAATACAGGCTTCAGCTTTGCAAGATCTGACATTGTTGCGTTAGGTCTTATTCCATCATCCACAGAGATTGTGACAAGTTTCTCATCTCCAGTTTTAGGGTCAACAATCTTTTTAAATGAAATGTTTATCAGTGCCCAATCAGAGATTCAAGACCAATCATATACATAAAACTTAAAAAAAAAAAAAAAAAAAAAAAAAAAAAGGAAGAAAAGAAGATGTCATACTGCCAGTCCTGCACTAAAATAATTGTACCTTGGTGGATACTGGGATTATTTCATCCTTAAATTTCCCAGTAGCAGTTGCAGCAGCAGCCCGCTTATGAGACTCAACCTGACAACATAAATGTAATCAGAAGAATAACAACATTGAACCAAAAGGCAAAAACTCCACTGATAATTCATTCAACTCACTGCAGCCTGGTCCTGCTCCTGCCTTGTTACACCAAAACGATGTGCAACATTTTCTGAAGTAATACCCATGGGGAGAAGACAATCTTGGGCTTGCACAAATTCCTTTACCTGGCAGAATTAAAGAAAGAGTTGTTGGCACTCTTAGGTCAACGAAATGTTCCTGAAAAGAATCCTACACTTAGAAAAAGTAACAAGAGATAAGGGGGAAGCATACCTTAGGGTTGATTGACCCTTCCCAAGCCATTGGATTTGCTGTCATGGATTCCAACCCTGCCCCAATGCCTAAACAGGAAGATATTAAACTTTAATGTATTTTGTTCACATATAGAAGTATGGGACTCCTCGGTAAAATATGTACATTCTTACCAATGTCATAAAACCCAGCTTTAATTGCAGCAGCTACATCAGCAACTGCCTGAAGACCAGATGAACATTGCCTGTTCACAGTTCTGACAGGCACAGTTTCTGAAATCACAGATATAATATTTGTGAACAATGAAATGGGTACAAAACCAAAAATATAAAGGATAGTTCAAGGAAATATACCAGGGAAACCAGCATAGAATGCAGCCATCCTGCATTCACTTGCTCTTTGGGAGCCTGGCGCCAATACTGTACCAACAACAATGTCCCCAACTTCATTTGGGTTCAGATTGGTTTTCTCTAGCAGTGCCTGCATCAGGCAGTAATAATAAGAATAACATACTTAAAAACTTAACAATTACATCTCAAGGGAATAAAATTAACCAGGAAAAAAAAAAGAGCAATTAATGAATATAACAAACCCTCAAAACAGGTGCCAGCAGATCATCAGGATAAGTATCCTTGAAGCCTCCTCGTTTTGACTTGCATAAGGCAGTTCGATATGCCCTGAAAAACAAAAGGCATAAAATAACTAAGGACAAAAAAACTCGATTGATCTAAAACATTAAATAGTTCAACAGATTACAGAACCATAAATAGTTCTTTTGCAAAAGGAGCAACTCACGCCACTATCACAACATCATCTCCAAAAACTGATGTCCTCTGGTATGCAGCACTATCCCCAGCCACACAAACCGATGCCTGATTGCAAAGATGAAACTCAATTCATAAGAAAGGATGAACATTTTTGTTTAAGAATTATTCGAAACAAAATCAACAATGCTCCCTTTTATTTCTTAGATAGGAAAATAAAAGAATTATGGTACATTTAGTTGGATAGATAGGATAGGATGGGATATACATATTTTAAAATATCAATTTCAATGAGATATGATATCCTTGAATATTATATCCGATGGAAATAATATTCTAAGATATTATATCCCATGGAAATAATGTCCTACAATTACTTTTAGTTTGTAAAAGGAATAAAGAAATGAATGAAAAACATATTGCATTTCAATATGTGGTATTTTTTTTTTTTTTGAAGTAAAAATATATTTCATTCCAATGTTCCACCACCACCGCCGCCGCCACCACCACCACCACCATCATCATTAAAATATTTAAATGTTGTTAAGTATATAATATAGTATCATTTAAGGTTGTATTTTACACTCTTTTTTTTCATTCTTTTTCTTTTTCTTTTTCTAAACTAAAAATTTAATTTCTTTTAAGCAAAATTTTGTGTTTTGCAACATGACTAATTAAAGCAATTTAAAAAAATAAAGAAAATGAAGAAATTTACAATCCATGGACATGTAGATCTCATATCTCAATTTAAGATTATTATATCCCATATAGAGGATATATAAAAAAGAGGTTGAATAAATTATCTCATGATTCTCATCACCTATCCTATCCTATCCTATATTTGACTATTAATGAGTTGTGATAAGTGATGAGTTAATTTGCCTTATCCTATGATCAACCAAACATGAGAAATGATATGTTATCTTATTTTTTTATCTTATTTGTATCAAGCTAACTAAACATGATCTTAAAGTTTAGAATCTTTGATTTTCATAATTTGAAACTAGAAGAAACTAAAGCCTCCTGTTAACTAAGAAAATATCACTATTTATGCCTACCATGGAAAAGAGCATTCATTGCCAACCATCACAACATAAGTTTAAAATCATGGTATATCATGAGAATCAATTTGGAAGTATTGACATAATAATATAACATGGAAATTTTCAATAAAACTTTGGAAAATGTCAAAACAAAATATATTTTGAAGTGGCCCACAAATTTTTAACAATTAAACCATGATTTGACTATAAATGAACAACAATATTGGAAACATATGCACAGATAAAATGCGCTGTATAAGTATGCAATGTTAGTATATAAGCATCATTGTTTAGCATCATGTCAATTCTTTACAGGCAGTCAACCATCAAACAAGATAATATAGTGCCTAAATACAGATCATTAAGAGATGAGAAGTTTAGCATAAGCAGCTGATCAACACTAGCACAAAATGGATCTCATAGAAGTTCAAAGCTTGTAGAAATAGAGGTGTCTTATTCTGTGAGGCAAGGATGAACTGTAAACTGATAACCATGTTTATCATACAAGAATTGTGTTAATGTATCATCTCAAATCATCCCCACAGCCCACAGGTGCTTTCGGGAACATCATTTTTTTTTTTGGATGGAAAAGACAAGCCAACCAAAGTTGCACCAGAAGAAGGGATTGGATAATCATGCCAAGGGCATATAGAAGAAAGTAACCGAGGATCAGCAAGTCTACAGAAATGGTTTTGGGCCACTAATATACATTTACGTTCATCATTGATTTTGTATTTTGCATACTGCTTTCGCATGCATTCAAATTTGGAGCTTATTATAAAATCCCAAATTCATTCTAGGAAAACAATTAAAATATCAGAAGATTTTGTAGATCAGGCTCTCTTATATATGTCCAGTTTTTCAAATGATACCCACCCAATATATCATTCTTCATTACTATTCAATTAGGCGATATTTAACTGACCAAATTTCAATCGTTATACGAAATTCAAACAATTGAAACTGATAAGAAAGAGAAATATTTTATCTTTCAGATTCACAAGTAGAAGATCCAGCCCCAATACAGAAGAAAACCCTCCAGTGAAAGAACATTAAACAGGTAAACAAAATCAAAGCTGAAAGGATTTAGCAAAATCTGGTACGCAAGAGATCCCAAATCAGAATGATCGCATGCGAACACATTGAAAATCGAAGGAAAAAAAAAAAGTCAACCAACATCCAAATTCACCAAATCCCAGCTACAACACAACTTGTCAGACCACCACAAAACTCCTAGATCACACAGAATTTCTACAAGAAGATCAAATGGAAAAATAAAGAATCAGAAAATCAGAAAATTCGCATAGAATTGGACTCACGGATAGAGAAGATTCATCCTCGGCTGCAGAAGAGGAAGGGGAGAGATGCTGAAGCAGAACTCTCTGTCTGTTGATGGCTTTCTCCATTTCTCTCTCTAAAACACTATTTCCTCTCTCTCTAAAACTGGGAAGAGAAGGGAAGGGCGCACAGTGATGTGTATATATAGACGGAAAACTGAATTTAAAAAGAAAAAAAAAAAGCCAATTACAAATTATAGTCTAATAAATGGAAAAATAACGACAAATAAGAGAGATAAGATTTAACCTCCAGAACTGTGCATGATTTTCCTGTTGTAGAAGGCGACGATGATGATGTGACACACCATCATCCTCATCCTTAACGCGTGGCCGCCCCCTTCTCCATCCTCACCTCCGCGCGTCTGATTGATCCTCCTCCTTCTACAACTCTAAATTATTTTCCCATTATTTACTAAATATTAAAATATATTAATATTTAAGTATCATTTATCAAGTAGATGGAAATGATTATATTTTCTTTATGTGAATATTTTCTTGCAATGATTTCTAATAAATAAATAAAAAAAACGTTTATGTGAGAAAGGGTATTTATACTAATTCTTAATTATTGAAATTTTAAAAATATCACTAAATAATAAAAATACAAGTTTAAATGAAAAATACCTGAGTGGAGTGAAACGAGCGTCTACTTTCATATTTGCTTATTTTCGGTATTTGCCTATTTTTTTCATATTTACCCCTTTTTTTCTTTTGTCTTTTAGTCAATATAGGTTACTACTACAAAAATTATATTTTATATTTAGTTATGAGTTGTAATAATATAAAAATGGTAAGAGATTAATGATTGGATGTAACGCTAAAAATGGTTTGCAAGAATATAGGGAATAATTTTGATCTTTTCCGGAGGAGAAAAATCTATCAGGAAATGCCAAGGATGAAAGATGATGATGGTGCTAGACGCGCTTGAGAGGGCGTCAGCTTGGCGAAAGTCGGACTGTTGGGAATGCGTGCCCGCTTGGGGAAACGAAAAATCAAGAAAACGAGCCCCAAAAAATAGTGGTTGATATGTTCGCAAGTAGCAGCCAGCAACGTAAACTTGAAATTTGAAAACGGGCAGGTAAACTATTTGAAGGGTCGGGCAGCGTTGACCGAGGTTGACTACCGAAAAAAATCAAAATATCCTGTCTGGCTTCTCTGAAAAGCGATATTTGGCCGAAAAATCGCGAAATTTCAAACTAGGTATATAAACAATCTCCTTCCACTTTTCAGAAATTATAAATATATATATATGAACAATCAAACGGGAAACTTATGTTTTAGGGTTGTGATATGCAAATATTATCCAATTGGAAATCCACCTACCTCAATTTTAAGTTAACTCTATTAATCTCTAAAATATTTTGAATTCCATGCAATATGTGTTGATGTGTTTTTTAATGCCAAATTTACCCTCTTCCTTTCCACTAAAGCCTCCAGGTTAGCGTCTATGTATAAAATAAATAAATAAATAATTGTCTTCACTTTCTATCCCAAAATCTTTTCCATCTACTCATTCATCTACCTCATCTTTCTCTCCTTACAGAAAACTCAAAGCTCGTGACCCTTCTTCAAATAATCTTTTGAGGCTCTTTCCAGGTAATAAAAAAAGATTCACAATCCACTAGTATCTACAAATCATAGTGAAGAAGATTAAAGAGCACGAAGCAGAGATGTGACATCCATTCTCTGCTCCTTCTGTATTAAACCCTAACCCTGATTCTGAAATCTGAAGAAAAAATGGGGTTAGAAGGATCAAAGAAGCATAACGGTTGGGTTCGGAATCGATTTGCTTCTGACCCATTTGGGATTTGGGGTAGTAGAGAAAAACATAGAAATGGATTTGGATTTTATGAATTGGATGTGGAGAATTGGGGAGTGTTGACCAATGAAATAGAGGAATCTAGGTTGGAAATTGAAGGGGGGTTTTATTCTGGTTGTTTTATTAATGCTACAAAGTCTTTGAGATGAAGCCATTGATGGAGAAAATATTAACAGAGAACGCTTACCTTGGGTTATGGGTTTTGAGAGGGTAAGGTAGGAACCGTTGGGGCAGATGGAAACCAGAACGGAAAAAACGAAGGTTGCTTTTTTTTTTTTTTGTTAGGGTTACGAGAGATACCGGAATGAGATCCCACAATTAGGGCTTTAAAGATTGGAGAAAGTATGGTATGGGCTTCGATGTGTTTCGTGGAAGCAACCAGTCACAGAGGTGCAACAGTGGCAGAGTTATGATGTCGAGTAGTAGCTAGTGTTAGCTTTTTTCCTATAACGTGTGGTCATATATAATTACATTTGTGTAAGTATTATTTAAGGGTATCAATTGATAGATTGAATCAATTGATTGGGCATCCAAGAGTCTTATGTATGGAAGACTTAAATTAAAAATGGGGAGTTAGAAAATTTAATTTATATGAATGTGGTGTTACAACTTTTGTGACTCTATCATTATGAAATTTATTTGGTACATTATGTTTACGAGTAATGGAGGAAAATGGAAAAATATAACCTATGCAATTATAGAGATGCATTCAAGTTAATAACCCACCATTACCCATTAATTTGTACATAATGGGTGTAAATAATGAGTATAACTCTCATATAGTCTTTGATGGGAAGACTAGGAGATGTACAATTTTTTTATAAGTTGAGGTTCCAAGCCACACTCTCATTCTCATGTCCTTTTATTGTTTTATTTTTAACAACATACATCATACAAGTGACTCATCCACTATATGAGAGTAGTGAGTTGAAGACCTTGACAATCCAATTCACAAGGTGACTCAATCTCACTTCAAAAGTGTTATTGGTATTATGGATCAATGTAAGAATATGATTATTATTTTAGTAGTTATTTTTATTTTGTTTTATGTATCCAAAATTGTTTTTTAAAATAATTATTTCAGTATAAAGTTTATAAATGTTTGGTTAACAATTGGTATCAGAGCCAACCAATTTTGGATCATAAAACATATTTTTTTCATTTTTTTATTATTGTTTGATCTTATGGACAACTAAAATATATATGATATGATGCATATGAATGATGTAGTAACACACATTTTCAATGTTTCATGATTTCAATCATATCTATTGCATGATTTTATGAAAGTTGCAAAAATATGATTAGTAATTTAAATGTGTGATTATGGAAATATCAAGAAATAACTTTTCTAATATATATGTTTATTTACTTGTTTGTTTAAGGATGATCATATATATATGTGTGTGTGTGTGTGTGTGTGTGTTGTTCAACTTATGAAACAAGTGTTGATCATCCCAATAGAAGATCATCACCATGTTTGATTATATGACTAGAGTTTAATAATAAAAGGTTGATGAAGTTTTTACCCAACGGTATTAAGCTTCTTTACGTTTCAAAACTTTTATTTTAATAATTATGTCATATCCATATGATTTATGAATTATTATAATTCAACTGAACAGAGGGATTATAATAATGTACTTTTGAATTATGTGATTGTAGTTCGGTCCAACAAAAGAACTATGATATAATCTCTTATGTTTATGATTAATGTGATATCTAACTTAATTTTTGTTGTAGTTAGATTATTGTAAAGTGTGGTGTTAAATATTGTCATGACATAAAATAATTTTCTTTTTGAATTAAATTTTATTTTGCAGCAATGAATCCTACTGCTATTACAGGCTATTTGTCTGGTATTGAACAATTAAGTGAGGCAAATTTAAAAAAATGGAAGGAACAAATTGGAATTGTTATTGGTTGCATGGATTTGGACTATGCCTTAAGAGAGCCTACATCCACAAAGCCTACTTCTGAAAGTATTAATGAACAAAAGGCTTTATATGAAAAGTGGGAGCGCTCTAATCGCATGAGTCTAATGATTATGAAAGGTTCAATCACTTTTGCAATTCGTGGAGCAATCCCATATTTAGATAATACAATGAGCTATTTTAAATCAGTTGAAGAACAATTTTTAGGAACTTCCAAGTCCTTGGCAAGCACTCTTATGATCAAAATGATAACATGAAATATGATGGTCATAGTGGTGTATGTGAGCACATCATGAAGATGAGTGATATGGCTTCTCAATTAAAAGGAATGGACATGGCAATTTCTGAAGGTTTTCTTGTTCACTTCATAATGACTTCCCTTCCTTCACAATTTGGTCCTTTCAAAATTAATTATAATACTCAGAAGGATAAATGGAAAATGAGTGAACTAATTGTTATGTGTGTTCAAGAAGAAAAGATGCTTAAAGTGGAAAAACCCGATATGGCTCACCTCACTATTGGTCTAAATAAAAAATCCTTCAAGAAAGGTAAAGGTAATAAAAAGAAGCAAGGTAATGATGTATCTCACAATGGGCAAAAGGACGAAAATAAGATACAATGTCATTTTTGCCACAAAAAAGGTCACAAAAGAAGAGATTGTTCTAGCTTTAAGGCTTGGTTGGAAAAGAAAGGTAAAAATCAATGCTTAGTGTCTTATGAATCTTATTTAGTTGATATACCACCAAACTCTTAGTGGATTGACACTGGTGCAAGCATTCACATAACGAATTCATTGTAGGGATACCTTACAAGTAAGAGACTAAGTAAAGAAGAGCAAACCATTACTTTGGGAAATGGAACATAAGTGGAAATTGAGGTTATTGACACTCTTCTTTTAATTTTGGATACTGGTTTCATTATGGATTTAGTAGATACAATTTATGTTCTTGTTTTTACTAGAAACCTAATTTCAGTTCCAAGACTTTATTCTTATGGTTATAAATTAAAGTTTGGAAATAATGGAGTTTCCTTATTCTATAATTCTTATTTGGTTGGCTCTGGCACTTTACATGGTAATCTTTATTCATTGAATTTAGATTGCAAATATTCACAGTCTCTTTTATCTTATCATGTGTATGAATTCTCTAAAAAGCGAAATCGAGTAAATGAAAATTCATCCATATTGTGGCATAAGCGATTGGATCACATTTCAAGAGAAAGGATGGAACGTCTTATTAAAGATGAAATTTTGACTTCACTTGATTTTTCTAATTTACCTAGTTGTGTTGAATGCATAAATGGAAAATACACTAAGGTTAAGAAAAAGGATGCCTCAAGGGCTACTGAATTGTTAGAATGTATTCATTTTGACATTCGGGGACCTTATTCAATTCCAACTATCAATGGACATAAGTATTTTATTAGTTTTATTGATGACTTTTCAAGGTATTCTTATGTGTATCTTATTCGTGAAAAATCTGAAGCATTAGATGTTTTTAAGATTTATAAAGTTGAGGTTGAAAATCAACTCAATTGGCGAATTACAAGTGTAAGATCTGATAGAGGTGGTGAATATTATGGTAGGTTCACCGAATCAGGTCAACATCTTAGAGCTTTTGCCTTATTTTTAAGAGAGCATGGTATCATTGTAAACTACACAATGCCTAGAACACCAGAGCAAAATGGTGTAGCAGAGCAACGAAATTGTACTCTAATTGACATGGTGAGAAGTATGATGAGTAACTCAAACTTGCCTGAATTTTTGTGGGGTGAAGCATTGAAAACTGTTGTTCACATTCTCAATCGTGTTCCTGGTAAGGCTATACCCAAAACTCCTTATGAGTTATGGGTGGGTAGGAAACCGACTTTGAATTATTTACATGTATGGGAATGTCCAACTGAATCTAAAATTTTTAACCCACAACTAAAGAAATTGGATTCTAAAACCATAAGTTGTAATTTCATTGGCTATCTTGAAAGATCAAAAGGTTTTAGATTTTACTGTCATGGTCAAGGCCTTAAAATTGTTGAAACTAGACATGCTGTGTTTTTAGAAAATGAATATTTTAGTGGGAGAACTCAGCTTAAAAAGTTAACCTCTAATGAAGTATCAACACCAATGATGGAATATGGTGTGACTCAAGAGGTTTCTTGTAATGAAAATGAGAATGTCCCAACTACAGAAGTATCTTTACGTAGATCACAAAGAGAGAAAATACCTACGATATCAGATGACTATGAAGTTTATCTTAATGAGTGTGATTATGATGTTAGCTTGGAAAGTGATCCTACTTCTTATGATCAAGCCATCAATAGTGAAAATTCAACTCTATGGCTTTATGCTATGGAAGAAGAGTTGAAATCAATGAAAGATAATGAAGTTTGGGATCTTGTAGAATTTCCCAAAGGAATTAAAACTATTGGTTGCAAATAGATTTTTAAAACCAAACATGATTCTAAGGGCAATGTCGAAAGATACAAGGTCAGGTTAGTTGCAAAAAGATACACTAAAAAAAAAAAGAATTGACTATAAGGAAACATTTTCTCCTGTTTCCAAGAAAGATTCCTTAAGAATAGTCATGACTTTAGTAGCTCATTTTGACTTAGAGTTACATCAAATGGACGTTAAAACTATCTTTTTGAATGGTGACTTGCATGAAGAGGTTTATATGGATCAACCTATGGGTTTTCAAGATAAAGGCAAGGCACATATGGTATGTAAACTTAAAAAGTCCATATATGGTCTAAAGTAGGCTTCTAGACAATGGTATCTTAAGTTCCATGAAATTCTCATCACTTTTGGTTTCAAAGAGAATCTAGTGGATCAATGTATATACCTTAAGATGAGTGGGAGCAAAATTTGTATTATTGTATTGTATGATGATGATATGTTGCTTGCTAGCAACAATATGAGAATGATTTTTGAGACCAAACAATTTTTATCCAAGAATTTTGATGTGAAAGATCTTGGTGAAGCATCCTATGTGATAGGAATTGAAATTCATCGAGATAGGTCACGTGAATTATTAGGATTATCCCAAAAGAACTATATTGAAAAAGTTTTTAAAAGATTCAACATGCAAAATTGTTCTAGTAGTGTTGCTCCCATTGTGAAAGAGGACTTATTTTGTGAACTTCAATGTCCCAAAAATGATATTAAAAAGAAACAAATGGACAAAATTCCTTATACTTCTATAGTAGGGAGTATCATGTATGCTCAAGTTTGCACTCGACCAGACATAGCTTATGTGGTAGGCATGCTTGGTCGATACCAAAGTAATCCAGGTATTAATCATTGGAAAGCAGTTAAGAAAGTATTGTGTTATTTGCAAGGGACTAAGGACTACATGCTTACATATAGAAGAACAAATAATCTAAAGATTATTGGTTATTCTAATTCTGATTATGCCGGCTGTAAGGATACTAGAAAGTCTACATCTGGCTATATTTTTATGTTATCAAATGGACCTATTTCATGGAAGAGCCATAAACAATCATTGATAGCTTCTTCTACAATGGAGGTAGAATATGTAGCATGTTATGAAGCCACATGTCATGCAATATGGTTGAGAAACTTTGTCTCAGGGTTTCATGTTATTGATTCGATAATGAGACCATTGAGAATATGTTGTGATAATAGTGTTGTTGTGCGATTCTCTAAAAATAATAAGACTATAGGAGGATCAAAGCACATTGATATTAAGTATCTGGTTGTAAGGGAGAAAGTTCAAAATGGACTTGTCTCTATTGAACATATTAAAAATACACTCATGTTGGCAAATCCATTGACAAAAGGTCTTCCACCTAAGCTTTTTATAGATTATGTTGCACGCATGGGCTTGGTGGCAAGTTTGTCAATTTTAGATTGATTAAGAGTGTAATGTATGTGATCGCATTATAATGAGAATAAAGTTCTTGATTATGATATATTGATGATTATTATGTTACTTTTATATATCCATTTTGTGCACAATCTAGAGGTTTAAAAGTTGATGGGACCATTATGTGAATGAATTAGCATTCTCACCTTAATGTTGCTAATGTCATAAAAGTCATTGATTCATGTTAATGGAGGTGCTAGTACTATAATCCTTGAAGAATATTGGATCGTTATGTGATCCAATCATTTCAATGATTTGGTGTTAGTGGTTCCATGAAACATATTAACGTAAGGGATGCCTATTTTTGAGAAATTGTTATGACCATATTATGTTTTAATCTATTACAAATATAATTATGTACGCCAAGTGGGAGATTATTAGTTTTTTTCCTATAATGTGTGGCCATGTATAATTACATTTGTGTAAATATTATTTAAGGGTATCAATTGATAGGTAGGTGAATCAATTGATTGGGCATCCAAGAGTCTTATGTATGGAAGACTCAAATTAAAAATAGGGAGTTAGAAAATTTAATTTATATGAATGTGGTATTACAACTTTTGTAACCCCATGATTATGAAATTTATTTGGTACATTATGTTTATGAGTAATGGAGGAAAATGGAAAAGTATAACCTATGCAATTATAGAGATGCATTCAAGTTAATAACCCACCATTACCCATTAATTTGTACATAATGGGTGTAAATAATGAGTATAACTCCCATATAGTCTTTGATGGGAAAACTAAGAGATGTACAATTTTTTTATAAGTTGAGGTCCCAAGCCACACTCTCATTCTCATGTCCTTTTGTTTGTTTTGTTTTTAACAACATACACCATACAAGTGACCCATCCACTATATGAGAGTAGTGAGTTAAAGACCTTGACAATCAAATTCACAAGGTGATTCAATCTCACTTCAAAAGTGTTATTGGTATCATGGATCAAGGTAAGAATATGATCATTATTTTAGTAGTTATATTTATTTTGTTTTATGTATCCAAAATTGTTTTTTAAAATAATTATTTTCACATAAAGTTTATAAATGTTTGGTTAACAACTAGATGTAATGAAAGACGGTGAAAAAAAAGAGCGGAGGAAAGTTGAAGGCAGAAGAAGCCTACAATCAAAATTGAAAAGGAAACTTGTGTTAACGTGGATGTTGACATAAAGATTAGTTTAGGGCAATTTGTCCAAAAAAAAATGAGTCAACCCAAAATGCACAAAAATCATATTATTTTTCACATTAACAGTTACATCTCATATTTTCAATTCTTAGGTTCAAAAAACCCAATTATTCCCAAATGGCTGACCCAAAACACAAGTTTCCCAACAATCTCCATCAACTTTCCAGAGATTGAAATTTTCAATGGAAAATTTTTGTGGCATGGAACACCATTATGCACAACCCACAGTACGCCATTGTCTTCTCGATTCGGTGTGACATGATTTTCAATAATATATATACATATACGACTTACAAGTTCAGAAATTGACCCAAGGTAGAAGATTGTTCAAAATTGAAAGAGGTATTCAAGAGAGTTGAAGTTGGGTTTCTCATATTTTCAAATTTTTGTCTTCTTTACATATATATATATATATATATATATATATATATATATAACATGGAAAAAGAAAGTGGATATTCAAATTAAAAACCTTTGTATTAATACAAAACCTTTTTTCAATGTCAAGTGGAAAGAAAGAAAAGAAATAAAATAATATTTTTTTTAAATAAGAAAAAAAATATTTTAAAATAGGAAAGATATATTTTAAAATAAGAAACTTTTTATTAAAAATATTTCTTTGAAAATAAAATTTTTTAAAGGGATCTTCAAGACCCACTCATATACATTGCAAGGCATGTACGTGATACATTTTAAAGTGGAGGCATTTGTTGACATCAAATTTTTTAGTGAAATAAATTATCACTAAATTGGTTTTTAAAAAAATGTGACTCCCAAATTGATAAAATTTGGGATTGAAAAGTGATAGGTATCATATACATTTAACACATGACATACACATTTGACACATGACATGAATTAAAAGGGTGACACATAATAAAATTTGAAAGATTACAAAATTTAGTCTTTCAAATAAAATTAAAATTTTCAATTGTAGTCAAAAGAGAATTATACATATATATATATTAACAAATTCTTAAAAGAACAAATATTCCGGTTGAGGTAAAAAAAGAATAAAGAATAAATAAATATTTTTTGTTGGAAAATTTATTCTAGTAACTAAAATCAAGCAACTAAATTTTAAAGAATTCCAAAATTTAATTCCTTAATTTCACCTATAAATAGAGGTGATTTCCTTCAATGCAAGGACTTCTTTGGATCGACAAAACTAATCCACATGGGTTCACAAAATATCCTTGCATCTTCATAGTCAATGAGTTCATTCAGGAATAAGTCACTTATGGTCATAGATTGATATTTGAAATCAAAGAAAACGTCATCGTGGTCTTCTAAATTGTGACCAAGGTGAAAGAATCAGAAAAATATATTCTTTTATAAATAATATTACTATAAAGATTGTACCCCACAACTTATCAATTTTAACAAAAATATTTTGTTTCGCATATTTTTTCTATTATTTTGTTTACATCATAAGACTTTCACAAAAATTATCCATACAAGGATAAAAAGATGGAAAAATAATAAGATATGTCCATGTTAGTTTGAGTTCAATTTGAGATTTTTCAGGACTGCACCTATATCGATCAATCATTCATCTTGTCAGTTCAATTTTGGGGACTGTACCTATATCAATCAGTCATTCAACTTGTCAATTCAATTTGAGTTTTAGGAACCGCACTTATATCGATCAGTCATTGTCTATGTTAGTTTGAGTTTAGTTTGAGGTTTTTCGGGACGCATCTATATGGATCAATCATTCATTTTGTCAATTCAGTTTTTGGGGTCACACCAATATCGATCTACCATCTTCTTATCAGTTTGGGTTCAGTTCGAGTTGGGACCGCACCTATATCGATCAGTTATTCATCTTGTCAGTTCAGTTTTTGGGGTCGCACCTATATTCATCGACCATTTTCCTGTTAGTTTGAGTAGGGACCGCACCTATATCGATCGGTCATTCATCTTGTCAGTTTAAGTTTTCGGGGCCGCACCTATATCTATCAACCATCTTCTTGTTAGCTTGTGTTCAATTCAAGTTGGGACCGCACCTATATCAATTGGTCATTTAGCTTGTCAGTTCAATTTGAGTTTTAGGGACCACACCTGTATCGATCGATCATTGTCCATGTTAGTTTGAGTTCAGTTTGAGGTTTTTCGGGACCACACCTATATGGATCGATCATTCATTTTGTCAGTTCAGTTTTTGGGACCACACCTATATCGATCGATCATCCATCTTGTCAGTTTGGTTTTTGGGACCACACTTATATCGATGTCTTTTTCCTGTCAGTTTGTGTTTAGTTCGAGTTGGAATCACACCTATATCGATCGGTCATTCATCTTATCAGTTTAGTTTAAGTTTTTCGGGACCACACCTATATCAATTGGTCATTATCTTGTCAACTTGAGTTTGAGTTTTTCGGGGCCGCACCCATATCGATCGACCATCTTTTTATCATCTTGTGTTAAATTTCAATTTTTGCGATTGCACCTATATCGATCGGTCATTCAGCTTGTCTTGTCAGTTTAAGTTTTCAGGGTCGTACTTATATCGATCGGCCATCTTCTTATCAGTTTGTGTTCAATTTGAGTAGGGACCGCACTTGTATCCATTAGTCATTCATCTTGTTAGTTCAGGTTTTAGGACCACACCTATATCGATCGGTCATTCATCTTGTCAGTTCGGTTTTTGGGACCGCACCTATATCAATCAATTATTTCCATATCAGTTTAGTTTTTGAGACCGCACCTATATTGATTGGTCATTCATCTTGTCAGTTCAATTTTTGGGATCGCACCTATATCGATCGGTCATTTCCATGCCAATTTAGTTTTCGAGACCGCACCTATATCGATCGATCATTATTCTTATCAGTTTAGTTTGAGTTTTTTAGGACCACACCTATATCAATCGGACATTGTCCTATAAGCTTGAGTTTGAGTTTTTCGGGGCCACACCTATATTGATCGATCATTGTCATGTCAGTTCGAGTTTAGTTTGAGTTCCTAAGGCCGCATCCATATCGATCAACCATCTTTCTATCATCTTGTGTTAGATTTCAGTTATTGGGACCGTACCTATATCGATCGGTCATTCAGCTTGTCTTGTCAGTTTGAGTTTTCGGGTTCGCACCGATATTGATCGACCATCTTCCTATCAGTTTGTGTTCAGATCGAGTTGGGACCGCACCTATATCAATCGATCATCTTTCTATCAGTTTGAGTTTTCGGGACCGCACTCATATCGATCGATCATTTGTCTTACCAGTTTGAGTTCAATTTGAGTTTTCAAGGCCGCACCTATATCAATCGATCATTTTCCTATCAGTTTATGTTCAGTTCGAGTTGGGACCACACCTATATCAATTAGTCATCGTCTTGTCAATTTGAGTTTGAGTTTTTAGGGCCACACCTATATTGATCGGTCATCTTCCATGTCAGTTAGAGTTCAGTTTGAGTTTTTAAGACCACATCTATATTTATCAGTCATTTCCATGTCAATTTAGTTTTGGGGACCGCACATATATTGATCGGTCATTGTCATGTCAGATCAGTTTGAATTTTTAGGGCCGCACCTATATCGATCGGCCATATTCTTATCATTTCATTTAGAGTTTAGGACCGCACCTATATTGATCGGTCATTCATCTTGTTAGTTGAGTTGAGTCTTGTTCGACTTCGAGTCGTGCCTACCTAGTTGAGTCTATTCGACCTTGAGTCATACCTTATCCTTCATTTGAGTTCTTTTTCCGTGTGTCGATCACTCCTTATCTTAGTCATCCTTGTACTACTCATGGTATCACGGTCCAATGTTATTCATTGCATATACACTCTTCGTATCATCCACATCTTTGGCTAGAGTCTCACCTTCCTAGTATGTGCCCTTGATCTTGAGCTTATCGTGTTATGTGTTTAGAACAAAATTCGGGATTTTTTCCATTCTTCGGTATAGTTCACTTCATTCCATTCGCTTCTCACGTATCTATGATCCATTCATTTCACTTGTGATTTTTACCGAAGATAGCCATATTTGTAGACCCTCATTTTAGTCTAAGTCTTTTTGGTCGTTTTTGGAGCATATTTTTACCACCCCGGGAAGAGTTGGTAGCTGGTTTTTGGAGTGGGGGCCGATTTTAGGAGAAGTCGAGCATGTTGGGACGTGTGGCAAAGGATTGCCATCTTGCCATGGTGGTGGTTGAGAGAGGGACTTCTCTAAATAAAGGATGATGACTGGCATAGTGAGCTTTAGAGGATGATGGTAGGAGCAATGGAACGGGTGAGAGGACGAGGAGAAAAAAAGAAAGAAAAATAAATGAGGGGAAAGATGAGATTAAAAACAAAGGGGTGAGAGCTATGATGGGAGAGGCTTTTTGGGGAGGATTTTGTAGAAGCAGTTGGTTGCTTGAGAAACAAGAAAGGCTTGAGATGATCAATTAAGGAAATGGTGGTTGCTAGAGGGGAGCTATCCCAGCTTTCATTCACTACTTAGACACGACTGCTATGCTATTCTCTCATTTTCTTTGATTTCACTTGAGGATATCATGAGTATAGGTTCATCTGAATCATGGTAATGTTCTCTGTCATTCCCCTGTTCATAGTCCATGGATTCACATTTGAAATAAGGCTCAATATGTTTTTTATTTAGTATTTCCTGTTTGTTTCTTGGGATTTACCTTGTTTTAACCTCTGCTCTTTCTTCTTCCATACATGTTTTTTTTCTTTAAATTTGTGAATCACATGTTGGGTTGTGTGAGGATGAGAGGGAATGGAAGTCACTACACTAAAATCACATTCTAGAGTCATCAGTATTTCTTTGAGAGATTGCAATCAACTTCAAGGTACTCTGTTCAAGAAAGTCTGCTAGTAAATCTAGGTGGATTAGTGAGATGTATGAGCATTCCTTTGATGCAATAGAGCTAAATCTAAACTTAAGAGGAGAAAATGATTTCGTGGTGGGGGTTTCCTGAGATAAGGAATCTTTTGTACATAAATGGGTCTTATGGAGCTTTTAAACATGGCTTGGTGACTGAATCTGAGATTTGGAATGCTAGGAAGAGCCCATGCATTTTACATCTATTGAAGTGGTGGAGTAGATATCATTAAAATGTTCAGTTGAGAGAACTTGTTAGGTTCCAATAGCCCTTCACCAAACGCAAGCCAAGCCAAAGTTGAAGTTGTTGTTTTTAGAGATTACACAACACACCTAAGAAAAGTTCAACCCGCATTGATGTCCTCTTGATGTCCAGATGCCACTTAGCAAAACTCTCAGTGAAGAATACTGCTGAATCTGGCATCATAAGTCTTCATCTCAAAGCTAAATTCCAGGGGCAGTGTGGCACTTGGGCCAGAACCTGGATTGAAGGTCCTTAATGTATGTTCAGCTCCAAGAAACAAAGAACTGAAACCATACAAACAGAACCCTTTAAACAAAATGTTGGTATTTCTACACATTCTACTTACCCATCTGTTATTCTATCCAATTTTGAAGTTCCAATCATATCGCCTAGAAAAAGCAAAGAAGAAATTCAAAGGGAACTCTTGGGCTTGAAATGAAAGGTTCTTAGTCTTAGAAGGGTTCATAAAAAGTTGAAAGGTGCAAAAAGAGCTCAATTGATCCTACAAAAGGCTCAAGACGGAAAGACACTTTCATTCACTACTTAGACGGAATTTGTGGGCGACTTTGAGTGTACATGGCCATGTTCTAAAACATGGATTGGAATTTACTGTTGATGTGAAGACTGGATTGATAATATTTTCTATTCTTTTACCTACTGCTAATTCTCTCCCATATCCACACCACTTCTCACCTCTTACCTCATACCCAATCTACCCATCTCCTCAACCTTCATACCCACCATACCCATTAACATGTTCACCATCATTAGTTCATTCCACATTTTAATACCCACTAACCCACTCATTTCATACCCCCATACCTATACCATACTCACCTCCATTCCTCTTCCTAGACCCCATCTTTCTCACTTTAAAACCCACCCTCTCTCTAAAAAATGCGTGAAATCTTTCACGTTCAAGGTGGGCAATGTAGGAACCAGATCGAAGCCAAGTTATGGGAGGTGGTCTGCATTGAGCACGACATTGACTCCATCGGGCGCTACCAAGGCGACATGGAGCTACAACTAGAGCAAGTCAATGTGTACTACAACGAGGCAAATTGTGGAAGGTTCGTGCCCAGGGCAGTGCTCATGGATTTGGAGCCGGGTACCATAGACAACGCCACACTATCTATTCACTAGCTTGTTGAAAATGCAAATGAGTGTATGGTTCTAAATAACAAAGCTCTACAATATTTGCTACCGTACACTTAAGCTCACCATGCCCAGTTTTGGTGACTTGAACCATCTAGTTTCTACCACAATGAGTGGGGTCACATGCTGCCTCTACTTCCCTAGCCAACTGGATTCATATCTTGACAAGCTGGCAGTCAACTTCATCCCTTTCCCAAGGCTACACTTTTTTATGGTTGGGTTTGCACCTCTCACATCTCGTGGGTCTTAGCAGTACCATGCCCTTACAGTCCCAGAACTTACCCAGCAGATGTGGGATGCAAAGAACATGATGTGTGCAACTGATCCTCGCCATGGTAGATACCTCACATCATTGGCCATGTTTTGAGGAAAGATGAGCATAAATGAGGTTGACGAGCAGAATGATTAATGTACAAAACAAGAGGAAACCATTGAAAAGATTATGGGAACCCCAAGGGAGCTGCCATTCTATTGAATTTTTATTTGAAGAACATCTTCTTTTGCTCAATCCACCAAAAAATCATCAGCGAGGAATATTGAAGATGAATATTGGCAAAATTCTATCGGTAAGGAGCTCCAAGGCAAAATCTGGTTGTGGGACCCATCTCATTATTTCATGGCATGCATGGCCACCTTTTGGTGGGTCATTTTTTTTTAAAAGAAATTCTTGCCCTCGTTTTCTCATTTCTTCATCCTTATTTTCAAGCTTTATTTTTTCAAAAGTCCAACTTTCAAATAAATCATTTAACCTTTTTACTCTTCCTTAGAGTTCTAGGTTACCAAAAAAAAAAAATCTATTTTTCAATAAAATTAGTTGCCATTTTCTTTCCAGCAAGCATCTTTTCACATTTTCATTAATTTTTAAATGTTTTGAAACAAGCGTGAATTTAATTCCGTAATTCCAAAACAATGGAATTTGTGGGATTAATTCATACAAAATCAATTAAGCTTTGGTGGGGGCCCTACATATGAGTTTTCTTTTTTGATTGTCAACTGTTGTGCTTAATAAATATTGCTTGATCTTTGTCCTGATCTTTGATATGCATGTGATAATTTTATACTTGAGCTAACCTTGTTTCCATGATAGTGCACTATTATTTGCTGCTAAGGTACGATCTCACTCCCACTTTGCTTATTCTTATACATGATTCACTTTATTATTTGATTATTTCATTGGTATCCATTGATTTCCTTATTAATTGTCACACTTGTCTTACCTTATTTAGTAGAGACCTTATTATAGGGCTTAGAGGGGTGCTATGACTCACCATCGTACCTTCCCAATAGGTAACTTGACCCCCATACCCGACTTTGGTTTTCCACAAACTGTCTTTTCCAAATAAGGAGTCACACTTAGAGTTTTCTTTCTTATTTTGTTTTCCCTTTAAAAATAAAACAAAAATAAGTGACAACTTAAAAAAAAAATTCAAAAATCATTTTTCAAAATCAAAAGCGAGTCGCGTCATTTAAGTGGGAAACACACATGTGCAGAAATGCGGGGTCCATATAATGATATAATGCTTATAATATAATATATTAATAATTTATTTTCATATTTAAAAATTTTAATTTTGATATACAAATAACAACCAGATTTTTTATTATAGTTATTATTAAATATATATTCCCAAATGATGACAAAAACAAAACACCTTATTTTACAATTTCTAAATTTAAAATTTTATTTATTTTAAAATTTTAAATGACATGGTCAAATGGATTGAAGATTTTTAGATATGCCAAATACGTTGTCTTAGCCATATAGAAATTTCACTAACCATAAAAAATATGTCATTTTTAAAAGTTTTAAAATTTAAGATAAAAAGTAATAAATTTTTTTATTTTCATGTTCATAATATTCAAATTAATTTTTTTTGAATTTTTATCTTTAATAATTTTACTTGGATGAACTTTGTTTTGAAGAAATTTAATAAAAGTTGTCAATTTATAATTAAAATTAGAAAATTAGATTTTGTTTTACCTAGAATTAGGTTTTGATAGTAATTTTACAAGATTAAAATGGGGATATTTCGTTAATTACATTGTAAATTTAAAGTAAAATGGAAACTTGAACCCCAGTCAAATTGCACACCTTTCAAGCTACGCACCTCCTCCCTTTAACAAATTGGACCTCCTCCCTCTTAACAAATTGTGTACCTTTCCAATTTCCTCTCTCTCTCTCTCTCTCTCTCTCTCTCTCTCTCTATATATATATATGTTATCTTAAGCTTGCACACCAACACCTTGAACCACCTACTCAATCTTTCTTGTTTGGTTTTTAATATGTTTCAAAACTTGACCAAGTTTTCTAAGTCATATTTTCCCTCTACTGAATAACGTTAAACACTTTAGAAACTTTCTACTATAAAAATCATGGAACAATCTAATAATCAGCTAATAAACAAACTCAACCAATATCAAATCATCTCGATCCATAATATTAGAATTTTGCATTTTATTTATTTCATCAAAATGTTATACATAGTGTTCAAGTTATATACAAGTATAACTATTCCAAACAATTGTAGTTCTCTATTTCTATTATTTTTACAAAACTTTCTAACATCTAAAACACCTATACTTCAAAAATTTAGTATTCAAGGATTCTTATCAGCAACATATATAGAAAATCAACTCTCCCTTTCTCTTTGAACTCTTCAAATTGTCTTGGGAAAAAATGATTTTAAATTAAGTGGGTGAATTACAACTCTCTAAAAACGGGTTTAATAAAATAAAAGAGTTTATAATATGATTATTTCAAAATGTTTTGCATGACTCATATCAACAATTCAAATAATCTAACAATACATTTCTTAAACCTTTTTTAAAATATGCACAATCATATCACATCTAACAATAGATATCACACTATATATATACATTTCTTAAACCTCTAAACCCATTTCCACAACTTGTAATAGTTATGTCGATACATAAAGTATTTTAGGGCTCTCACCTCGAGACATGCATCTATGCCCTCCATTAATCCAAACATGGATCTTCCCGATGATGTTTTGAGTCTTTCATCCTATGGTATTTTACTCTTTTTTCTTTTGGGACTTTTACTTAGGAACCACTTCTCCCCGTTGATTTTTATCTTCTTCCAAGCCACCTATCATGGTGCCTTACAAGAAGATATGTCAATACTATCAACACTTTCAATATTACTCATGTTGTTTCAACAAGTTAGTTCCAACAAAACAAAGTACATCTGATTACAACAGAGTATATCTCAATCATAAACAATAAGTTTTAATTGAAATTTGTCATATTTAAGTGTCAAACATAACTAAAATTTCCAAAACTTCATATCTCGATTTATTTTAAACATCATGTATAACAAATATGTTTACTCAAGCTCTATATAAAGAATTAAAACAAGTTTTCATACAACATGCACTTTCCTACCTCTTTTAGAAATTTAGTAAGGTTCACTCTGATTTCCTTCTCAAAGAAAGTTATGTTATTCCTACGTTTTGATTTTCCCAAAACAAACAAAGGTTAAAGCTAGCAATTATTTATTCACAAAAAGCAATTGTTAGATGTTTAATTTTAAAACAATTTTAATGTTCCTGACTTAATCGATTTTTTATATCTGTAATTAAGCCCTTTTTAGATGAAGTTTTAAGGGCAAATGGCTCTATCCGAGTCAAGCAATTAGTCACCAGTAGTTGAATTTTTAGCCACCCTCTCCAAGTTCTAATAATGCCACATGCGCATTTTCAGGTTCGTTATTGTAATCAAAACCAAGTAGAAAGTACTTGCCAACTTTCCCACTTTCACTTTGAGTTTTGTTCTGATACTGTATAAGTCCACAACTTCTATTATTATTATTATTATTATTATTTAAATAAAAAATAAAAAATAAAAAATAACTTTCTCATAAAAAAGCATCATATATCATTATCGTTACAATAATATTTTAAGTTGATTCGAAGATCTTAATAATGTCATTTTACGGGATTTGATAATGTTGCAATTTTTTTAAAAAAATAATTTATTTAAATAATTGTGAGAAATCATTTTAGTGAGCTTGGTTGCAACATCCATTTCACTAAGGCCATAAATGGACGTGGGCAAATAATTATTGGGCCTACGACCATTTGCAACATCCATTTTATGAGGCCATAAATGGACGTGGGCAGATAATTATTGGGCCTACGACCATCTTTTCACTCTCAATTCCACCATACTCGGAATCGGAGCCCCTCTAATGCTCCTACTCTGCTCACAAATCATTTCCTCCACCCAAACCCAATCATCAAAAATTATGGACAAAAAAAAAAAAAAAAAGTAAAAATCAATGCAAAAATTGATAAGTGATTAGAACCCAACAACAAAACCTTTTGTTGCCTTTCACCGAGTCGAGCACATAAATGAAGAAGCTGCAAGCTTGCTTTCCAAAAGATCAGACTCCACAATTGCCAAATCTCCATTATATCAAGTCATTAATCTTTATCATGAGAATAAACAAAATTAACTAACCCTTAATCAAAATCTGGCCATTAATACAAAATATGTTTATGAAATAATGTGCATATTTGATTTATTATATTGTCCATATCTTAGGATATTTAGAAATGACAGTTCATCCTAGGAAGAAGATCCATCTTTTTGTACCTCACTATAATGCATGTGTAGACACACGATTCACTATTATGGACTACGCCATATGGGACATGGTCATGACGTGCATGCCAATCTAACCAAGCAACTAACTAAAGCATGGTTAAGATTAAATAAGCAACCATATTAACAAGGCATTTGAACATGTATAATTAGTTTATCAACTAATTAAATACTATTGAAGCAATAATTAGCAAAGTAATGGGAATCTAGACAGGGAGCATGATGGATTGATTAAAAGCCAAATCATTATCACTATGCACTATTTAGAACCACTACCAATAAATTTCTGAACATGTGGTTTAAAATAAATTTTCAAGTGATAGATTTGACATGATTTTCTTATATTTGAGAAGAAGTTTTCCATTTTTAATAAGCTCATCTCATGGTGTTTGTTGAAAATTATTCTTATTTTATATTTTCCACAATAAAATTAAACACGAGAAAATAATTTTTTTTAACAATTTTTTTTATAGTACTTTTTGATAATCAAATATAACATAAGGTTATATTTGTTCTCAAAAGATACCAAAAAAAAGAAAAAAATTAAGGAAAATGATTCTCGTATATTTGGTTTCTTTATGAAAACATGAAAGAAAATCAAATATAATTAAAATAAATTAAAATTTTATTCATTTTTTAATTATTTAATCTTTTCATGAAGAGAAGAAATATGTGAAATGAATTTGAAAGGGTAAATAAAAATAATTTATTCACTTTAAATCTAATTTTTTATTTTTTTATTTTTACTTTTTCTTTATATTTTTTTTCCTTCGCATTTTTATTCAAAGTTTTTGGGAACCAAATACTGTTTAAAAGAAAATAAGATGTAAAGTTAGAAGAAAGAAAAAGTAAAAAAATAAAATTTAAATTTAAGTTTAATTAATTAATTTAGTATGGTAATTCAAATTTATTTAAATTATTTTAAATCTTTTTTTTTATAAAAATTAAATAATTTAAAAATATGTAAATTTATAGTCATTTTAATTATATTTAATTTTTTATTCATATTTTTTATAATAAAATTAAGTATGAAATCCAAACATTTTTTTATGGAGTATTTTTCCCAATCAAATATAACCTTAATGTTACTAAATTTATCTTTTCCAAAAGTTAGAAAGCTTGGACAAATCATGAAGAGGACCGTTTAAAAGATTCGATATAATAATAAAAAAAAAAATACATTTTAAGCTTGCCTTTCATTTAAAGTTTTATTTTTAATCGTAAAACTAACCTGGAGAAATGATTAAGGAAAATATGCTACAAGCAATGAAGAAATGAAGAATGAGACATAGTCAACAAAGCTGCCCGTTATGCTCCACTATGGTTATCAGTGGAGATCATATGGGTTGTGGGTTGGTGACATCCAACACGTCATCCAGATGGCTATGCCCCTTTGGCCACATGGTGTTTTCCACTTCGAATTATAAGCTAGAATACTCCTTCACTCTACTGTAGATTTTGCATGTCCACTCAGTGTCAACAGCTATAAATAACTGCCTGTCTGCACCCACTCTCACACAAAAGCTTCTCTACTATCGCTTTTGTTTTAAACTTCATTTTTCTCAGGCTTCTTTGCTGTTTCTACATTATCATTTAACATGGCTTCGAAGTCTCTGGCTCTTGTTCTTTTGCTTATTGCAACTTTTGCTTTTGTGTCTGAGAGTAGTAGGATTGCAAGGAAGGACTTGGGTTTGGATCTTGGCGGTCTGGGAGGTGGGGTTGGAACAGGGTTGGGCGTGGGTGTGGGCTTAGGGGGTGGCAGTGGCTCGGTCTCTGGATCCGGTTCTGGATCTGGGTCTGCGTCTGGGTTGGGTTCCATCTCTGGATCTAGGTCTGGTTCCATCTCTGGGTCAAGGTCTGGGTCAGGTTCAGCCTTGGGGTCAGGTTCCGGTTCAGGTTCAGGTTCAGGATCAGGGTCTGGTGCGGGTTCTGAAGCGGGTTCTGAAGCCGGTTCCTATGCTGGATCCAGGGCCGGGTCAGGATCTGCAAGCGGTGAAGGATCAGGATACGGGTCAGGCTATGGCAGGGGAGGTGGCAACTGAGAACATGCACTGGTGGTAATAATAGATGATTCATCATTCTGTGTGTAAATAAGTTGGTGAATCTAATAGCCTTTCTGCTGTTGTGTGAGTGTTCTCTACTGTCTTCGGTTGTTTACCGTGTGGAAGATGATGCAGATCTAAAATCTCTCATTTGTATTCCCGTTTCTTATCTTTCATTTAATAAAATGAATATTTTCTTTGGAAAAATCATTATAGACAAAATGCTTCAAGACACAAATTCCTTCATTTTATTTGATCTGTGTGACTGTGTGAGGTTCAAAAGAGGAGAGAAAAGGAGTTCCTTATGATTACTTAAAGAAATAAGTACAACACACAATAGATTCTAAATAAGTTTATAATTAAATGAAAACAAAAGAAAAAAACTAAGAAAAATAATTTTTTTTCATATTTAATTTTATTATAAAAAAAATTAAATATAATTAAAATTTATATATTTTTTAAATCATTTAATTTTTATATAATAAAAAATAAAAAATAAAAAGATTGAAGAAGCTTATAAAAATAAATTTATTTGTGGATGCAACACTTTTTGTATGAATGGGTGGATGAAAGACAATAATTTAAAATAAAAAATAAAAAATTAGCAAGTTCATCGTGGTGTAACGGCCTTTGCGTCTTCATGATGAGTGAGCTGAATTAGTAATCCAGTAAAGTGATCAATTGATTATAAGGTCGGCACCACTTCAATGATACGTTTCCAGAGCTTCAGCGCTCCAACAAAATTTCCACTCGGCAGTTGCAACTTTATGGCCACAAAACTTTGTCCTTCCAGATTTCAGATGTACAAATCACCATTCCAACTCATAAAGCAAGAACCCACGTCAACCTCCACTTCTTCATTCTATTCTTAATATTCACACGTTTCTTTACTTACCAACCTCATTCTCTTTGACTATAAATAGTTGTCTCTAGCTAAAGAAATGATCAACAACATATATAGTAGATTAGAACTCACATCTTTAACTCATTCGATGGCCGGTTTGAGGTCTTTAGCTCTCGTTGCATTGCTTATTTCAAGCTTTGTTGTTCTTTCGCAGAGCCGAGTGGCAAGAAAGGACCTGGGTGTGAATCTGGGTGGGGTGGGAGTTGGCGCAGGCCTTGGGTTAGGAGGGAGTGGTTCAGGCTCAGGCTCGGGCTCGGGCTCGGGCTCGGGCTCTGGGTCTAGTTCTGGGGCAGGTTCAGGTTCAAGCTCAGAAGCAGGCTCATACGCTGGATCATATGCAGGTTCCAGGGCTGGGTCAGGATCAGGCTCTGGGTCAGGCCAAGGGCATGGTCAAGGTTCAGGTTCTGGCTCTGGATCTGGTTCTGGTCATGGTGAGGGATATGGGGAGGGCTCTGGCCAAGGAAGCGGCTCTGGTGAAGGATCAGGCCATGGTGAGGGTTATGGCTATTAAATGACCAAAACCAAGGAGAGAACAATAGAAGAATAATTAATGTTGGGAAGAAATAAGTGGATGAGACCTATGTTTATGTGACATCTTTATTAATAGAGCATGTTCTATGCAATATGTATTGACATCTTGAATATATATTACCCATATTCTTAGATATTAATTTAGAGTCTTCTACAAACTTTTTCACCTGATAACAATCAATATATTCAACAACTGTAGCAACAGATAGCAGAGAAGCTGAACTGAAAACAACAACCATATCAACATTACATTTGTTACATTCTGTTATGTTTAACCCTTAGTTCTTGAAACCCCGGGACACAGGCAATGGATAAATAATAATAATAATAATAATAAATTAAATATCACAACGATAATTCAATTTTGTTCTTCGAAAAAGCCATTTTTAATAAAAGAACATACTTAAAATATCATATTAAAAAAAAGAAGAAAAAATAAGAGGAAAGGAATAGCCTCTTAATGTTCAATTAGTATTCGCAAATTGCTCCACTTCACATCTTTATTTTCCGATCGTTTGGACCATTTGTGAACTGTGATGCAGCTCTCCTTGTGAGCAGATGAAACAAGCTGTGCTCACGATAGTTTTAAAAAAATTGACAAACTTCATCGTTAGTGACAGCCTTTGCGTCCTCCATCTAGGCTTAGGGTGTGATGAGTGAGGATTCGTACTCCACTTAAGTGAGTGGATTATATGGTCGCCAGCACTGCAGTGATACGTGTCCAGGGCTTCAGCGCTCCAACAAAGCTCCACTCAGCAGTCGCAACGTTCTCAGCCACAAAACTTCGTCCATCCAGATTTCAGATGTACAAATCACCATTCCAATTCACAAAGCAAGAGGCCACTCCAACCTCCACTTCTTTATTCTATTCTTAATATTCACACGTTTCTTTACGTACCAACCTCATTCTCTTCGACTATAAATAGCTGTCTCTAGCCAAAGGAAAGATCAACAACGAATATAGTAGATTAGAACTCATTTCTTTAGCTCATACGATGGCCGGTTTGAGGTCTTTAGCTCTCGTTGCATTGCTTGTTTCAAGCTTTGTTGTGGTTTCGCAGAGCCGAGTGGCAAGAAAGGACCTGGGTCTGGATCTGGGTGGGGTGGGAGTTGGATTGGGTGTTGGTGTAGGCCTTGGGTTAGGTGGGAGTGGTTCAGGCTCAGGCTCAGGCTCGGGCTCGGGCTCGGGCTCTGGAGCTAGTTCTGGAGCAGGTTCGGCTTCTTCATCAGGTTCAGGGTCCGGCTCAGGCTCAGAAGCAGGTTCATACGCCGGGTCATACGCGGGTTCCAGGGCTGGGTCAGGATCCGGAAGTAATCAAGGACGAGGATCAGGCTCTGGGTCAGGCCAAGGGCATGGTCAAGGTTCAGGTTCTGGCTCTGGCTCTGGATCTGGTTCTGGTCATGGTGAAGGATATGGGGAGGGCTCTGGTCGAGGAAGCGGCTCTGGTGAAGGATCAGGCCATGGCGAAGGTTATGGCTATGGTGAAGGCTCGGGGCGTGGAAACTAAATGACCAAGAACATAAAGAGTATAATAAAAGAATAAAATGGTCGTCTCTATTTGACTATGTGGAGAAGAAATAAGTAGATGAGACCTATGTGCATGTGAATAATAATCTTTATTAGGGCATGTTCTAGGCATTATGTACTTCCCTTCTTTAATATTACTGCGTGTATGAGCTTTTTCACTTCTTGCATGGACTTGGTTTTCTCTATATTTCCTGTCATCACAATAAAATAAATATCACAATAAGATAAATATATTTACATTGTGAATTACACGTCCACGTCACCCCAATTAATATTATCAAGCATCATCCTCTACATGCAAAATTAAGGTAGAGTTTGATCAAATTGAAAATCAAGTACTAAAAAGATTAATTTGAGTGAAAAATTGAGTACTAAAAAATTTTCATACGAGTCTCGAATTGAAAGAAAGTGTTTAATATCATATTAAGTTTTAGTGTTAATTTAATTCGACCATCCAATAATATAAATAAGTGAAGTTTGAAAATGATTTGTTTATATAAATTTAAATTTACACTTGTTATATGAGATCTTTGAAAATTTAAACATTATACATAATACTGATTAGATGAAGTTTTTAAATTTTTATTGAAGTCTCCTATAGTTTAGACTCGAGATGAAATACAAGGTGTATGTGAAATGAAATGCGATCTAAGATGTACATCAATATTATTCAAAAATCTAATTCAATCAACAAAAAATTTTATATTCTAAATATTTAAAAGATAAAAAAGTAATAAAATTGTAAAAATTTCAATATACAATTAAAAATTTCAATAATAAAAGTGTTTAAAAAGAAAAAATAAAGTCAACAAGACATGCCTTTCCAATAAGGCACATGTCTTGGCATATAAGGCACTATAATAAAGGAGTGGTTGTGCCTTGAACCTATACACCCTTAAGCACACTTTTTAAAACTATGTTCAAAACTATAAAGAAAATAAAATGTTATTTTTTTATCTTACAAAAATACAACACTATTTTTTAACTATCATTTATCTCAAAAATGGTAAAAATATGTCAAATATTTCTAGGTAGTTACCTTTTCATTAAAGGAAAAATTGTATCAAATTTTCATTGAATACATTATGATAACTTGAAATTAAAAGAAGAAAATTAATTAATTAAAATTTTATTTATAATTCTAATTTTATTTTATATAATTAATAAAGAGATTATTTAAAAGAAACTCAATTTTATTCTTGGAAAGGATTTATTATACTTCTCATAAGTTCACTACTTTAATATAATGTTTTTCATCTTAATTAACATAATTCAATCATAAATAATAAATAAAATACATGCAGATTAATGATCAGCATAATGTATCTCGTAATTTTACCCTAAAAGTATCTCATTAATAATAAAAAAAATACTGAATCATAAAATTTTCTTGATTATAATATTTTTATTTTAATAAAAACTATTCGAAGTATTTTGAGCAATGAGAAAATGCTAACAAAAGGAAAAACATAGACTCTTAGGTGACGTTTGTTTTTTTACTTAATTCTAAATAGAACCTTAATACTTAATAGTATTAAATATTATGTTGTTTGTTTTTGTAGTATTTTATTTCTATTAAGCATTAAAAAGTAAAAAAAAAACAATATATTATTTTTTCTATTTAGAAAAAGCTATATATTTTGGCTTTTTCTATTTAATAAAAAGTTCATAATAAGTCATGAAAAAGTAGAAAAACAAACAACCTAAATTCTGAAAACAAATGGCTTTTTGGAACAAACACCACCTAAAAAAAAAAAACAATTCTCCTCTATTAGGATGAGATTAAAAAAAAAAAAATTGAGATAGAATAAAAGTGTTATGAAAATTTTGAAAATATTTTTCTTGTATTTTCTTAAAGAAAATAAAAAGAAAAGAAAAGTTTTATGAAGTACCTTTTGTAAATAATTTTATTTCTCCGGGATATGAACTACAAAAGTTTTATTCACTACTTGCCTTCTTTCCCTTTTTTTTCTTTCTAATTTATTTTTTTTTTCCAAACTTTTCATTAACTGAATGTAATATTTTTTTTTAAAGTATTTTATAATAACAAACTAAAATAAAATATGGAGTAAATGAACTAAAACATAAAAGAAAAAAATTCTATATAACATAAATAATTCATAACAAATAAATATAATATATTATCTAATTTTTTTCATCAAAATCATTTAAAAAAATATCATCATAATTTTTATCTTTTCCAATAACCCTTTAATAAAAAAATAATTTTTATAAGTAAAAAAATAGAGTTCATTTGGAATTGTACTTTTATTATATTAAATAACTAAAATAAAGAATTTTATTGTGAAAGAAATTTATTTTCAATATAAATAAATTAAAAATAGAGTTTGATTTAATATAATTATCATAAATGAACTAAAATAGATTCTTTTTAAATTTTAATTTTATTATATGAAGGAACTAATAATAAAAAAATTGATTTATAAGAAGACACATTTTAGTATAAAATTATTTAATAATAGAATCTTTATTTTATGAAAAGGAAAATGTGGATCCCAAACTTTTTTATTTTATTTTTATTTTTTATTTATTATGTTTTTACTTTTGGTTATTTTATTGTGGACCCGTATTTTTCATGTGCGTCCCCACTTGAACGGTGAGACTTGCATTTTTATTTGGTGAAAAATTGATTGATTGATTTTATATATATATAAGAAGACTTAAAGTTACCACTTATTTTTGTTTATTTTTAAAAGAAAAAACAAAATAAGAAAGAAAACCATGTATGATTCCTTATTTGAAAAAAGACGTGTCTACAAATAGTGTACACTTGAAAAAGAAGTTTACATTTTGACAAATTTATCTAAAAGAAAGAGAATTTGAAATATGCTTACAAATCATTTAAAAAGCACATTTACCTTAAAAATAAACATCTTTCACAATTTTATTCAAGGGAAAGGGAATTTTGTTTGACTTTTATTAAAAGAAATTTTTATTTAACTTTACTTTTAAAAAAAAAAATTGTCTTTTAAAAAAAATTAAAATTTTATCTAAAAGATGATTTTTCCTAACTTAAAAGAAGTAGAAGAAGAAAATATTTTCTTATTTTATTTAAAAAAATAGTTTTGCCTTTAAAAAAAATAAATAAAATTATAAAAAGTTGGATTTTGATTTACTTTTATTAAACTTAGATTTTTACAATTCCATTTATGAAACCAAACCAATTCAATTTATTTAAAAACAATTTTTTTACAACTTTTATTTAGAAAATGGATTTTTAGTTTTATATATATATATATATATATTTAAAAAAAAAAACTTTTTATAACCTTTATTTAGAAAATTGAATTTTAAGAATTTATTTAGAAATGATATTTCAACCAAACTTTTATGAACCAAAAAAAAAAAAGATTTTTCTAGTTTTATTTTGAAAAACAATTTTTACAAATTCATTTACATATTCCAAAATGGTACGTTCAATTGTAATTTAAAATATATATATTTAAGTTTTTTCTTTTTACAAATTTTAGTTAAAAGAAAATTTTAATTCAAATTTTATTTAAAAGAAACTTACCCAATTTTATTGGAAAAGATTTTATAAAAAACAAAACAACTAAATTCTTAAAAAGAATAAAAAATGTTTCCGACTAGAAGTAATAGTTTTTCATTAGTATTAAAAATATTTACAATAAAAAAGAAAATCTATTTTATGAAAAAAAAAATGTTTTTCAAACTATACAAAAAAATAAAATAAAATAAAAAACATTATTTTCTTTAATAAAAATTATCTTAATTTTTTTATTTTAAAGAAAATGGTTTCACTTTATTTATTTTAAGCAAAAGGATTTTAAGTTTACTATTTGGAAACAATGTCTCCCAAATTCATAAGCCATTACTTTAGTTTACTAAAAAATAAATAAATAAACTTTAAGACTTTATTGAACCAGAGAAAGAGGAAGAAAAATATATTTATTATTTATTATAATATCTTAAAAACATGAACCAACAAAACAACAATCCTTCGTTCAAATACCTATTACATATATATATATATATATATATATATATATATATATATATATATATATATATATATATATATATTTATAACAAAATAAATAAATAATAAGAAAAATTTATAATAGCATAATTGCAATATATTTACAACAATTACATATCTACAAGACAAATAATAAAAATGAACAAAACATGCATATTCCCAAATATGTACAAAAATAATATATATATTTAAAAAAAAACGGTTACTATAGAGATCAAAGGAAAATCACCTTCACTTCAAGCATCCATGGATGAAAAAGTGTGGCATGTAGTGGTAGCATGGGTGTAGTTATGCATGGAGAAAAGAAATGGGTATGAAGATGGATACAAAAATGGAGGATGGAAAAGAGAGAGAGAGAGAGAGAGAGAGAGAGAGGGGGAATGACAATTATTGAAAATTTGTGGTGTCATGGTTGGCAAGGGGCATCGACATCGCAACTGTTGGTAATTTCTCATCGTCGATGGCAGCGAGTTGATGCTTCCAGTATTGGTGGTATTGTGGGTGGGAAAGAAAATGAAAAATGAAAGATGAAGAAGGAACAAAAGGGGAAGTAAAGTAGGAAAATGGGGGGAAAATAAAAAAGGGTTGTGAATGGAGAAAAGAGTACTAGAAGAAAAAAAAAGTGTGCTAACAAAATGAGATGAAGAAATGAAAAGAAAAGTGGTGAGAGATAAATTAGGTATTTAGGGTTTAAATGGGTAAATGAATGGTTATGATACATCACAGATGGAGGGTCTACATTCAACCTAAAAAATAATGTCAAATTTTGGGGTTTACATTTATTTATTTCTTTCTTTCATAATTTTGGTTAGTTATTTTTAGACTTATTCTCTTTTATTTTCAGCCCAAATTCATATTCTTTAATGAATTAATCTGGACCCTTTATTTTTGTTAAATCATGAGCATCCATTCAAAATAACAACCCTAAAATCCTTCTCTTCCTACCCAAAATTGTTTCCCTTATTCCTTTTTCTTCTTCCTTCTTTTTCTTTCATTTTCTTTTCTTTCTTTTCTTTTTTTCATTTTCTTATCACCACCATCTTTCACCATGATTGCCACTTTTCCATCTCTATTTGACGATAGCTACTGTTATTGTGGATAACCTCTCACTACACCATCCTTCTTCACATGACTTCAAGAACATGGGTAAACACCACTTTGATCTTTATGGCTTGTATTTGTGTAATTGGATTTTGTTTGTTAGCTTGGATTTGGTGGTTCTTATTTATATACAACCAATAATGTTTTTTTTTTTCCGGCTAATTTCCTACACAAGCGACGAGCATAGTTGCAACAAGGTGTGTCTAAATGGTTTTTTTGGACACACCCCTCCAAAACTTTAGTTTTCAAAAGAAACAAGCAATGGATTTTTTAAGAAACTTAGTTCATTTCTAAATTTGATGTCAGGTAGCCTTTTATTCTAATAGAACTGTAATGTTTTATGTGTCTCTTTAATGCTTTAAATGTCAATAATTAGCCTTGCAAATAATGAATTTTGAGCTTGAAGTTAGGCATTTATGTTGATGTAAGGGTTCAGTACATTTATGACTTGCATAATGAACATGGATGCTACCCAGATAGTCCTTTGTTTGTCTAATACCTGAATGAGAAATGGATTTAGTCATGTGAAGAGCACATGTTTTTCCATCCAAAAAAATAATGGTGTCTCTAAAAAAAATGCACATTACATGCAATTAGAAATGATGGAGGGTACATTGCCGGATTTTGAACTTGAAGGTGCAATGTGCAAAACACGCTATAGGTTGAGGGGTAAAGTGTATTTAACCCAAAATATATTTTAAAATAATTTATAATTTTTTTTTAATTGTAAAGGTCATAAAAATTCATTCTTCTAGCAAAAGTAAATAAAAATTATTT
The DNA here is from genome assembly GCF_030704535.1 of Vitis vinifera. Taxonomy (NCBI): domain Eukaryota; kingdom Viridiplantae; phylum Streptophyta; class Magnoliopsida; order Vitales; family Vitaceae; genus Vitis; species Vitis vinifera. The sequence goes on along the minus strand of NC_081809.1, from coordinate 12,156,731 downwards.
TTATTATCAAATTAAAATTTTTATTAAATGCTTTCAATAATAATATGTGTGCAAGTAACTTTCTTGAAAATAAAACTTAAATACAAAAATCAAATCAAATCAAATCACTTATTGAAAATAAATTGAAACTTTTTTGTAAATAAATAAATTGAAATTATTAATTCGAAATTGTTTTAATAAACTCCTTTGGAATTTCCTAAAAAAGAAATTTCTAAAATATTTTTTAAATTAGTTTAATAAATTAATTTGTATAATTTTCTTTTCATTTATTTTGTAAATTCTTCTAATCTACCTTTATAACTATTTTCCTACATATTGATTTATGTCTTTCTTAATCTTGGTATCCATGATTAATTAATTAACTGTTACAATTCCCTCCATTGGTTTAGTAGAGGCCTAATCTTAAGGCTTAGAGGGGTGCTACGGTTTATCATTGTACCTTCTAGATAGATAACCCGATTCTCGAATATAGACTTGATTTTTACAAACATGTCTTTTTTAAATAAGGAGTCACATAGAATTTTATTTTTTATTTTGTTTCCTCTTTTTCAAAATGAACTAAAATAAGTGGCGACTTTAACTTTTAAAAAAAATCAAATTTTCACCAATGAAACAAGTTTCGCCATCAAGTGGAGATGCACGCGAAAAATGCGAGTCTACATATAAATATAGAATAAAAAAGTGATAAAATTAAAAAATTCACTTATATTGTTTTGTCATAAATGATTAGTCAAGTTCCTTTCACTAAACAAATTTAGTGATTTTTTGGTGTGATTGATCTTAAATGATTTAAAAAAATTTATTATCAAATGAACTTAAAAAGTTAGACCAATCATTTTTTTTCACTTAAGTGGTTGGATCTTATATCAAACACTTACTAAGTTACAATGACATGATCGATTTTAGTAGAGTTGCTACAAGAAAAAAATGTCATCCTTAATGATTGTTGACCATCAAGGATTAAGATATATGTCATATCTCAATCACTAAGTTACTATGTTCAAATATGTCATCTATGTAGTAGGGGCACAATCATTCTTAATATACACTGTTAAGGTTGGTATCTTTCATCACTCATCATGTCAAGGTAGGTATTTTTCACTAATGATCATTAGTTGAGATTGTTCGTCACATATATAATAGTTTTCTTTACGTCTATCATGGTTATATGAAAGATATGTTGAGGTGACTATATATGTTAAGGTTTGATGTCATGTATATGTCATCATTGCCTGTCCATATATATCAAGTTCAAGTATCACTTAAGTGATCATTGTCTTCACATATATCATTGCCTCTCCATATATATCAAGTTCAAGTATCACTTAAGTGATCGTTGTCTTCACACCACATATGTTATGTCATAGTTGTCACTAAGTTTGCTAAGGATACTTATTAAGTTTGCCCTTGAAATTTTTATTTTTGTTTTTGTTTTAAAATTTAATTTTTAATTTAAAATTGTTAAATGGAGTATGTGTTTAAGTATGATAATGATAATAATAATAATAATAATAATTAAATTATTCATATTTTATTGTTTTAAATAAATTTGAATATTAAAAGTAAAAATTCATAAAACTATTTAAAGTTATATCTATGTTCTATATAGATCAAAATCAATACCATCTAAAATTAAATTTAAAAAATTTTATAATATAATATTATAAATTTGAACTAAAAGTTCCACATTCATATACAATTAATGCAATCAACATATACAATCAATTTTATGGACACTAATTCATGGAGAGTTTGCACATAATAATTAGTAGAGAAAAATTAATTAAATTAAATTTAATCAATTTAATTTCATAGAATATTGGAGTACAATTAACTCTTTACAATATGGTATTGAGTTAATTTTAGAATTGGATTTTAAGGAAGACAATATTTTTCTATGATTTTAGTGTCTAGTGATCTCTACTCAAGTGTACACTATCTGATGACATATTATTTTGAGGGATACTTAAGTTTTTATTCATGTGTGCATAAAAGTGTTTTGATAAGAACATAGGATTACACAAGAGCTTATAAATTAATTTTTTGGATTGAACTAATTAATTAATTGAAGTCCAATAAGATTATTTAATTAATTATAACTCAATGCGTTAAATTAAATGACTCAAGCCTTAAATAGGCTCAAGTCACTTAAGCTCGTAAGAAGGTTTATATAAACCCCTTGGGATTTAGGGTTATAAAATAAGATGATTCACTATTGTATTCCAAAGAGAAAAAAACCCTAAGCTCCATCCCTTAAGAGATAATTCTACCATTCTCCATTGCCAATATCCAAGTCATTTAATGCCTTTTTGTCATATCATCAATAACCTATCACACAAAAGAGAGTATTTTGTAAATCAACTTAACAACATGATATAATTCAATTTAAGTAATTAAACATATTTAATAAAATAACTTAATATGATAACTTAAAATTAAAAAATAATTTTAATTATTAAATTAAGATAATTAATTTATTCTAAATCTCAAATCTCTTTTACCTAATTTTCATAAATCTAAGTAAGTTTCTTGCATCAATGATTACATATTCATGACCCAATTTTTTTATAATAAATATGTTATAATTGTTTATATAATTGCATTCGTCTACAATATTTTTTTATATGGGTTTTTAACAGACATATTTATTATTTAAAGTTAATGAGAATGAATTAAATATTAATTACAATTAATAAGCATAAATATATTAATTTAGTGATTTAGAAAAACTTTTAAGTTAACTTTATTAACTAAATTTAATACCTTAAGAAAAAAAAAACAAAATAATAAGTTTTAAATTAACAACTTAATAATAATTTTACTTAAATCAATTTAAATGATTAAATAATAAAAATTAAGTTATATCACACACCCTTTAATAACCTTTTCCTATTACTTGTTTGGAAAATGCGTCCAAACAAGGTGTAAATTTAAATATATTTAGGAAAATGAAGAAGGTATTAGAGAAGTAAGAAAATTATTGCATTCCACCTTTTCCTTTTTTCTTTTTTCTTTTTTAATTCTTTTACCTTTATATCAGTATTTTCCTTCTTTCATTTTTCCCATGGTTTTGAAGAGGCAAATTAGTCTTCATAGTTGAGATTCAAATTAAGAATTTGAACCCCAATTATAATAAACATTCAAGATATAAAAACAGAAGTTGAATATGAAAATAACTTTTTCATCAAATTAAAGACTGAATAATGGTTGAATAATGAACAATGAACTTGATATACATTTCAAATTTGCCAAAACTAAAATGGTTCCTTAAAAAGTCAGATTTTAATGTTTGGGTTAAATTAGCCCAACACCATATGTTATCTCACACAATTGGGTTGATACAATAGGAAGGTTCCCAAACTCTCAATGCAATTTAGAAAGGACTAAGAAGGTGATGGAAAAGTCTTGGTGGAGTTTCAAAGCCTCTTTGAACTCCTTCAAATTTCTTCAAAAATCTTCTTGGCTCCTTCAAAGGTTTCAAGAATGCCTATAAATGAGCAATTCATTAATGCTTCTTTAAAAGGATTCAAGGTTCTTTTAAATCTTCCAAGATTCTTCAACAACCATTCAATTTCTTCAAAGCTTTGAAGTGGACAATACCCGTGTTCTTATGAACACGGATATTGATTTGTATATTTATATATTCTACCCGCATGTTCGTATTCTTGAGTCGTGTTACGTTCACTATGACGTGGAACAAAAGTTATGTCCTAACAAATAAGGACCAAGACGAACTGCTTCGAACATGACCTATGATTTGTATTATAGATAACCCGAATGGATGTCCATGTTCACAAGAACACAAACCAAAGTTCATGGTCACAAGAACACAAACTAAAGTCCATGTTCACAAGAACATGGGTAAAAAATTATCTCCACATGAATTGAGTTACAAGGATCCAGAAAATATTTTTTGTTGTAATCTATTTAAATCTTGACTAGAGAGAAATTGACATGTGTATTCACTAAAGGTATAAAAACTAAGAAAATTTTTAGAAGAGGTTAGACAAAAAATTAGCGTAACAACAAGCTTCTCTTAAGATTTTCAAGTTTCAAACTTCACAATTGAAATATGTGAAAGACGTTTTTTTTTTTTAAATCATAAATTGATCAAATCAAAGCTCAAGTCTTACTAATACTCACATTATACCAAAATCCAAGTCAAACTAAAACTAAGATAAGTTAAGAGTCAAGGCACAAATCAAATTAAATCCTAAATTAAGTTTAAGTTTGCAATGTCAAATTTTCAAGAAAATAAAAAAACTTTTATTTTGACATCTAAGTTTTTCAAATCCTCAATTATTATCACTTAGAAGAAATTATTTAGTATTTGCTTGTATACACCTTTTTTTTTAAAATAAGAAACTTTTATATAATAGTAATTGTACAAAAAATAAATTTATATTATTCCTTCAATAATTACTTTCATAAGTTTTAAAATTTGTAATAGTTTTTTTTATATCTCAATTTTTAAAATTTTTTTTTTTTAATGTAAGTTCTTAAAAAAATTTATATCTTATGTAAAAGTGACTATTATTTTCGAATTTTAAAAATAGAAAATGGGACATATATCCAAACCAACACTTAAAAGATTATTTCCATTTTCTTTTTTTAAAAAATCAAAATTATAATTTTATTCACAATTTTTCATCAAGAAGAATTTGAAGAGCATCATATTGATTAATACAACATTGGGCATCAGGGACAAACCATCCAAGGCCACGTCCTCAATTTTATCCTCTTTACCTTAAAGCCATGTTGAGGACAGTTAGGTCTGGTCTGGTCTGGGAACGAAGCCGAAGAGTGTTCTTGGGCCTAAGGTTCATTTCTCAAGGCCCAAATCAACGCCCAAGTTTAGCTGTTTGAGGCCCAAATAACAATGGGTGTGGGTTAAATGTGACGTCAGAGTGAAATACTAAAATTTAAATGATTATATATCCATTAATTTAGTAAATTAGAAGGGCATAGCCTATAGGTAGTGAATATTTATTTATATCTCAATAGTGATAATATTGACAGAATTGGAAATAAACTAGAAAGGAGAATCCAAGGAATGAGTGGAGGAAGCCCAGAAGGGCACCCTTGCGGTGAGCTTCTCTACCAGGCACGTGTCCACCACGTGTCTCTTGTCTTAAAAACTGGAGTGAAATTCCACACGTCCACTCGAAAGTTTGTCAGATAAGGGGAGAAACCATGGGCTGGGTTTCTTGAGAAACGAAGTAGGGCCCAAACATATGCATTGGACGGTGTGCAATGGTTTACGTGGCCTCAGCCCATGAAGGCCCATGGCTTCCACCACGTGAAATTAATGTGCATTGTTTGAGTTCCCACTTCCCACTAATCCTATATAGGCTTTGTCAGAGTGCTCATCCTTTTATACAGTTGTACCCTAGCGCCCATAGGATTAATTCTAATTACAATGATAATAATAAATAAAGCTTATGTAATTAGTAGTAGTATCAGTTTATGCCTACTTCATTCTTTCTCTTTTTCCTTTTTTTTTTTTTTTTTATTTCTTTTATTAATGGATTTAATTTGCATAATTTTATGGATAAGATTTATATATACAATATATATCACTGTCAAAGGTGATTTATTATTATTTATATTTTTAAAATATAAAAAATGAATTGTGCAATAATAATAATGTAAAAAGTATAATTTATATGTAGATACCAAATGTCTCGAAATAAAAGTTAAATTTAATTTTATTTAGTTTTTAATAAATAAAGAAATCAAAAAGGATATTATGAATTATTGGGCCCTGTTCATCGAAATTGGAGTCTAAAGGGCTAAAAGTGTGTACATTTTTCATAGGAAGTAATAGGATAGATGGAAAAAGATATGAAAGGAGTTATAGAAATGACAAGTGAGAAATTGAGAAATGAAAAAGAGGAAGAGCGATGACTGATGATGTGGAATGGGTGGGAGACTAAGAGGGTTGGAGAGGGAGAGGGAGAGAGAGAGAGAGAGAAAGGAGAGGGGTTTAGAAGTTAAAAATTCAACACAAACCAACGAGCAGGGGCGGAGCAGAAGATATGAAGTGACGCGGTGGGGGGCAATTTTTCGCGAATCACTCATGACTCAATCCACGCCACACGTGTCTCCTCCACCTCCTTCTAACTGGACGACCTTTTACATCTCCCACTCAGCCTTTGCACTTCTTTCCACTTTATATGCCCATCACTCACCCCAGTATTCCTTCCACAACACTCTCTCTCTCTCTCTCTCTCTCTCAGAGCCATGCAAGCTTCTCCTGGCTTCTCCTCCACCGCCATCACCTCTGCTCCTGAATCACCTGCTCCTACTAAACTTCACCCACCGCCATCCAAACTTCTCATCCAAACATCAAACCCACCACTCCCCCTCAAACTTATTGCTCCATTAACCTCTCCCCTTGCAACTAAATGGCCTTCTCACCTCAACCCACTTCAGAAACTCGCTGCCTCTGCCCTAGACATGGTTGAGTGCTTCCTGATCCACCGATTGGACAACAAACACACCCTCCCCAAGCCCCTCGACCCCGCTGTTCAACTTGTTGGCAACTTCGCCCCAGTTCGGGAGTGTCCTGTTCAGCACGACCTCCAGGTGCTGGGTCAGCTTCCGCCAGCTCTCCGTGGCGTCTACTTGCGAAACGGCGCCAATCCCATGCTCTCTCCAGCCGGTGGTCACCACCTCTTCGACGGTGACGGCATGATACATGCTGTTACCTTGGGCCCAGGCAACAGAGCCAGCTACAGCTGCCGGTTCACCCGCACGAGCCGGCTGGTGCAGGAAGCCGCATTAGGAAGGCCGCTGTTTCCCAAACCGATCGGTGAGCTGCATGGCCACTCTGGGATAGCTCGGCTGGCGCTGTTCTACGCCCGCGCCGCAGTAGGCTTGGTGGATGGATCACGAGGCACAGGTGTCGCAAATGCTGGCCTCGTCTATTTCAACGGTCGGCTTCTCGCCATGTCAGAGGATGACCTGCCCTACCACGTGAAGATCAAAGGCGATGGAGACCTGGAGACCACCGGACGCTTCGACTTCTCAGGACAGATGGACCGTCCGATGATAGCGCATCCCAAGGTGGACCCCATAACAGGGGAGCTTTTCTCTCTCAGCTACAACGTGGTGAAGAAGCCCTACCTCAAGTATTATAAGTTCGGCACGTGCGGAGAAAAGTCACGTGAGGTATCGATTTCCCTCCAACAGCCCACGATCATCCACGACTTCGCTTTAACGGAGACCTCCGTGGTGATCCCAGACCACCAGGTGGTTTTCAAACTATCGGAAATGGTTCGGGGCGGCTCACCTGTTATCCACGACCCGAATAAGATCTCCCGCTTCGGAGTCCTACCCAGAAACGATCCCGACGAATCCAGAATTCAGTGGATCGACGTCCCCGACTGCTTCTGTTTCCACCTCTGGAACGCCTGGGACGAGCGCTCCAGCTCCGGTGACAGAATCGTGGTGGTGATTGGGTCGTGCATGAGCCCCGCAGACTCGATCTTCAAGGAACGGGTCGACCCGCTTCGGAGCGAGTTATCGGAGATCAGACTGAACTTAACGACGGGAGGGTCAAGCCGGCGGGTAATAGTGGCGGGGATGAATCTGGAAGCGGGGCAAGTGGACAAGCGCCGGCTGGGAAGGAGAACACGGTACATATACCTGGCGATAGCAGAGCCATGGCCCAAATGCTCGGGCATGGCGAAGGTAGATTTGGTGACCGGAGAGGTAACCAAGATGATGTACGGCGAGGGAAGGTTCGGTGGGGAGGCGTGTTTCGTGGGGGAGGAGGAAGGAGGAGAAGGAGAAGGGTGGTTGATGAGTATAGTGAGGGACGAGAAGAGGGAGAGGTCAGAGCTAATCGTGGTGGAAGCTGACGACATTAAGCAGGTGGCTTCGGTCAGGTTGCCGACCAGGGTTCCCTACGGCTTTCATGGGACTTTTGTTGATTCTCAACAATTGAGGGCACAGCGTGTCTGTTAATAATATCATAAGTTGCTAACTTTCTATTATAAAAACGTATATAAATGGGTGAGTGAAGTTTTGTGGATTATTATTATTATTAACTTTTGGCGGCTTCAGGAGATTTTTGTTTTGTCTGTTTATGGAGCTCATATATATTTGGTGGATGAAGGGCATATTTATTAAGATCTACCTTCAAATTGAGTTGGGGGAGTAGTTGCTTTGACCCGGAGATGAATATGGAGGACGGCCCCTGCATGTGCAAACCAAATTGGAAGTTAAAAGTCTCGGCTCTGGCACACTTGTTAGATTAGACTATTGTCCACGTAATTCAAACTTGGGTGACATCATCGAGGTGAGTAGAGCCCGTGGCTTGTAAAGGGCCATTCACTTGCGCAACATGATAAGGTGACAGCTCAAATGAATACATCATTATTTGGTACTAATGCTTTTGAAATCAGACCGGATCCATCGCACCCGGTTGAATTGTCAATGGGTCAATTGATCGATGAATCGTAGTAGGTCGGTCATGTATGATGATGTGTCTAGTTCGGTTGGAGTTCCAACTATCGATTGCCAAACTCATTCTGGAAATGCTTAAATTGGGTGGGGAGTCCTGGAATGCTTTGGTATGGAGGAGATGACCCACTAATGCACCAAGGTTTTCTTTAATATAAAGTAGCATTTTGAGTAAGAATATAAAACTAACAAATATGAATAAAATTAAATTATTTTATTTTATCTCAATTTTTGATATATGATGTCTTTTAATAATTAAACCTTATAATTTTATTATTTAGTAAAACTATAAATATTAATACATTTACATTTTATCTTGCTTTTTTGTTATATTAATAAAATTTTAAATTTTAATAATATATAAATTATATATGTATGATATAATACTAACATTATAGTTCTATTGTGATTTAGATCACTAATCTAATTAATAAATTATAACTTCAAAACATTTTCAATTCAATGATGGATCTGAATTTGAAAATATTGGTCTTCACTATGACTCACAGGGGTTCCAAATTTGACTTCAATCACTTATAGGGGTAACTAATTGAGTCATTATCTAATACATATATGTAAATAAAAAGAAAGATTTCAGATTACCTTTAAAAATGTCCAAAAATCTCAATATGATTATTTCACTGATAAATTTTTTTATCCTAAATCATGAAGGGAATTACAACCCTTCGCAACTCCAGAATCTTTATCTTTATTTTTACAAAGAAAACAAAAAGGAAGAACTTGAAGAAATAACCTTAAAAAGAAAACTTTCTTCGGTTAAAAAAAAAATGTATACTTTTTTTTCCTTTTAATCTTTTTTTTATATTTCCAATAGCAGTTCTTGGGTAGTTAAAAACCTCTCCCTCTACCTTGGGTTTTTTTTTTAATATTAGATCTGGGTCAAGTCACCCACTTGGGCATTTAAACCATGCCCAAAAATATGAGCATGTTTGGCAAAGTTTTTAACAATAGTTTTCTATTTTTAAAAATAGAAAATAAATTTTAAAAATTAGTAATACTGTTTAATTATTATTCTTTATTTCAAGTTTTTAAAAACAAAGTGAAGAGAATAAGTAAAAGTTATTTTAGTCGGTTTTTAAAAAATAATACAAAAACATACACACTCTATTATTTTTCTTTTATATAAAATCATTATTTAAAAAAAAAAAAAATCACTGAACAAATTAACTTTAAATTAAATAAGACTTAATGCGTTGAATTTGTTAACAAGTTTATTAATTTTTTAAAATAATTTAAAAGTTAAATAATAAGCTCATTAATACTAGAAAGTTATGATAAAAAATTGGTTTAAAACAACTCTATTGTTTATCTTCTACATAAAATCATTATTTCCCATTTTTTTTTTCAATAGGCAAATAAATTTCAAATTAAATAAGACTTAAATGTATTGAATTCATTAACAAGTCCAATAGTTTTTAAAAATAATTTAAAACTCAAATAATACACTTATTAATACCATAAATTTGTGAATAAAAATTGGTTTATAATGACTATTATTTCTTTTCTCCACATAATTATACTTTTATAAATTTTTTTTATTAGAAAAATGACCTTAAGATGAAGTGACACTTTTTATTAAATTTATTGATAAGTTTTAATTTTTTTTATAAATAATTTGGAACTTAAAAATAAATCTATTCATTAAAAAAAAAAAAAAAAGACCAATCCAAATAATTGTAGATTAAATCAAAACATTCTAAAATATTATGTTCAACATTGAGTTATTTTCATTTTTAATAAGACTTCAATTAAATTTAATTAATTAATATTATGTAAATTGAATTTAAAATGTTTTTACAAAATTTAAAAAAAATTAATGAAAAAAATTTAAACAAGTGTTTTTGTTTTTTATTTTGAAAATCCTTTTATAAAAACAGCTTGTCAAATATCCTTATTTTTATAAAACTTTTTTTTTTAAAAAAAAAATTGGTTCTTTAACTTAAAAACAAGCATAATAAATCATGGTCAAACAATAAATTTTAAAAAATAATTAAAGTACTTATTTGACTTATATTAAAAATAAATATTAAAATTATTTTTATTTTATAGTAATTTTTGTTTCACTGGAATAAAAAAAAAATCATAATTAAAAAATATTTATCTTTAACTCATACATAATTGTAGATTTAATTTTATTTTTTTTAATAAGACTTGAATTTGATTTCATGTTATTATAAATGAAATTTATAAAATTTTTATAAAACAAAATTAAGACATTATTTTTAAAAACAATACAAATTCTTTCATCCAAACAAGCTTTTTATTTTTTGTTTTAAAAAACTAATTTTTAAAACATCTTGCAAAATACTCTTGTTTTTTATAAAAAAAAAATTAATTTTTTTTTGTTTTCTATTTTGAAAACAATTTTTAAAAACAAATTTTAAAACACCGACAAATGGGCCCTCTATTTTTTGGTTTGAAGCTATCTTTGATTCCAATATTTTTCAATTAATTTGTATAAATTTCTATCCAAAACATTTTTATTTTTTATTTTTATGAAAAGAGACTACGAAGTAGAATACTTACAAATTCGATTGAAAGATGAGGTATAATAATCTTCAAAACTAAACTTTATAAAATTTTAAGGAAAATTTGACCACCAAATGATTGATTCTAAATTACAAATACATTTCTTAACTGAACAATCTATTGTTTTATTTGTTTCCCTATAAATATGACGACAATTGTAAATATTTAGATCTTGAGATAACTTCTAAATATCCTCCTTTAATAAAATAATAGAACAAGGAATATTACTCTTTTTATTATAATAATCTATAACTATTCTCGCGTCACCCTTAATCTCTAGGTTTAAGAACCAATTGTTTTTAGTAGCTAACATGTCATATCTTAAAGTCATACATTTCATAATAATTATTGAAGCAATACCTATGTGCCTACTTGCAACCATTTTTAATAGTACCATTAGAGTATCAAATAACCCATCCTAAAGCACTTTTATTCTCTATCCTTGAACCATCAAAATTTAATTCGAATCTTCCATTGATCGAATGAATCAAACAAATCTATTTTTCAACCATTTAAGGAACATCGTGTTCTTCAGTTTGAAGATAGGAGTCAATCATATAATCCTGAAGATTTTCAAAGTTTAAGGAAACTTTCTCAATGACGAGAAAGAGGTTGAGTTGGATCTTCCTAAAAAACACCTGCTTCTATGAATCCATACATTCCACAAGATAATGGAAAATTTTTCCATAGAATGCTTAAAAATTTTGTAGTTAATTTTATAGTATTTATACACTGTTTCAAACTAAGAAAATAAGTAACTTGCATAAAAAAAGAGGTGTAGGACAAGTATACTTAATGAAATTCCTTGAACAAAAGGACAATATTTAAAGATATGGTCAACGTGGGACCCTAAACGGACAAAGGGTTTTATAGGTAGTGTCCATATTCATTACATAAGTAATAAATATGTTGAACCATTACGTCAAGAGTAATCATAAATATAAACACCTGAATTCAAGCCCAAAAGTTGTTACTCATAAGGCTAATTATTGGCATTGAAAGCATTAAAGAGGCACATAAACATTACAACTCTATCAAAATAAAAGGTTATCAGACATCAATTTTAGGTATGAACAAAGCTCCCTAAAAAAGTCATAGCACATTTCTTGCAAAAACTAACTTAAACTTCAAAAGGGCATGCCTGGAAAAACCATCTAGACACACTTTGTTGTAGGTACGCTCACTATTCACTCAAATGAGCTAGTCAGAAAAAACATTGTTGGTTATGCACCAACAATTGGCACTGTTTGTGGGGAACGAATTAAAAGCCTCAAGTGTAGATAACTAACTTACTTACTGAAATGTGTTCCCATTCAGCAAAGGTGGATGACTGATTGCATGGCAAGCCAAAATGGAAAGAACACAAGAAGAGTTTGAACAGCTCATGCAGTCCTTACTAAGCAACTAAAAAAAAAAAAAAAAAAAAAGTTACGAGTGTATATGGCCCTAGGACATCATGCAAGCCAAATGAGCCACCACACACCTAGCCAAATGACCTTGAAGCCAACATGAAGCTAGACAGTGAAAGCACCCCCACTCGATAGAGAATCATCACTACAAAGTAGATGACAAATTGTCTGCCAATAGTTCACTAACCTTACCAGTACTAAAGAGTTTCAGAATAAGATAGGCAACCAGGAAAACTCAAGTAAATGAAGCCACAAGTACGGTTAGGGAAAAGCACAAGTGAGACTCAGAATGGGGGCCATGAGTGTCAAATGCTTCGAAAAGCCCAATTGGGGCGTCCTCATAAGAAATATCACCAAGTCATTTCTTGCAATGCACAAATCCCAAACCTTAGCCACATTAAGCTTTGTTAAACCCCCCCTGGGCACAATAAGTAGAAAGGTGAATGACATATTGTCTGCACTGTTTGACCCGCATAATACCAGTTACGAGCCCCCCAAAGGGTTCGCGGTACTAAAGTTTACCATGTACGACAGATCAAGCGACCTTTTCGATCATTTGATACACTTTTGACAGATGATAACCTTGAATATAAATAATGACTTGTTGTTGTTCAAAGTTTTTTCGGCCAGCGTTCATGGTCTGTCTTTATCGTGGTTTCACAAACCATTAAAAAATGGAAGGATGAAGCCAAAGTCAACTACGTGTTTACAAGCACCTAAATAAATTGCTAATAATGGTAAAACGAAGCCGAAGCTAGCTACATACTTACAATTACCTAACTAAACCACTAAAAGCGGAAGAACAAATATGAAACCAACTACATGCTTACAGGCACCTAACTAAACCGCTAAAAATGGAATAACAAAGCCGAAGTTTGTTACGTGTTTACAAGCACTCAACTAAACCACTAAAAGCGAAAAAAACAAAGTCGAAACTGGTTGCGTGCTTACAAGCACCTAACTAAATCGCTAAAAGCGAAATAACAATTACAAAATGCCAAGACTATCTAGTTTGTCCTGGTAGAGGCCTAATTGACCACATTGCTTTATTGAGCCTCAACACCATTCCTATTAGGAACACCTGACCCATCCTAAACGGGGACTTCCTCATTTGTTACCGTCTCACCATCAAAAGGAATAATAGGGATATCATCTGTAATCTTGTGTTTTTTCATACAACACTCGTACCCATAGAAAAACTTGTCATCCACTTATTTTTGGTATGATACTTCTAGTTCTTTCTTCTCTTTGGCGAAACCAACTTGAGCTTGAAATTGATCTTTAGTTGAGTGCTTATATCTCTTCAGATTTTGCCTTGGTGGATCCTATAAAGACATTGTCCAACTTTTAGATCTTTGCCTGAAGTGCTTCGTTTCCTAACTCCGCCTTCTATAACATGTTGGCATTGTTTTCGGCCTTTTCCTGGGCCTTAGCAGTGGTAGTATGAGCATCCTCAAGCTCTGTGCAATTTTTGTTGTTTGTCTACCGTCTGGGCTACATAAGCCATGACCTTCTTGGTTACCTCAAGCCTTTAGAATAAATGGTCGTGCTGCCTTATTAGATTATGCACTCTGGCTACAATTTAAGCAACAACCTAATTAGAAAAACCAAAAAAGACATGGACAAGAGAATAAGTTAAGAAAAGAAACTTACCATCGTCTAGATGGTAGTATACTCGTGCATGGACATGGTTGCCTCGATGGCCTTATACGGAGTGCCATGACAAATTCAAGCAATGAAACTCTACTCCAGATTGTTATCCATCTCAACTAGAACCCTCTATATAGCAGGAAAAAAAATCATTCATGTCACTCACGGGTGACTCCATACCTGTGAAATAAGGAAAACATTTCAGAATTTCATCTAGCTCTTCTCGGCTAGGAACATTGGTAGTGATAGTTGGGCACAATTGTTGATTCGATGGAGAATCACCCAAAATTAGCATCGGATCTCCCATTGAGTGAAGTAGGACGAAATCAACATTAGATTGTTTAACGATAGGCATAGTCAAGTAAGAACTGATTGCAGGAACTATATCAACAGACTTTGAAGAAGTACCTCTGTCAGAGCCTAATTTCCCTCTCTTAGACGAAGAAAGGCCGATTATATGTTGAAGAGTCTTTGATAGTCTCTTCTATTGTCTCTCCTTGAAGCCAACATGGAAGTTAGCATCCATATCTTTTTCTTCTTTGATCACCATAGTGTTCGGACAATCAGTAACCCCGCTAACTTGCACTTATCTCTTTAATTCAAAGGGCTCCTTAGCATAAATTATCACTTGTGCCCGAGCACATTTTCTTTGCACTTGATGAGATTCACAAGCGAGGCTTGACGAAGAGTGCCTTCTTGGCACTTCCTCTCACAAGCATCCAAACGGGCTTGTTGCACCTCAATATTCGTTAGCTGAGTGAACTCATAAAACTTCAAATCTTTTAACAGGAAATGCTCATCGAGAATAGAAGGAAACAAAGCAAACCGAGGGAAAATAGGAATCACAAATGAGTTCTAATGGTCTGAAACACGCTTGAAATTATTTTATGTCAAAAGTACAAAGATTTTCCTCGTAGTTGGGTCAATCTCAAACAACTTGTTAAGACGGTCCCAAGACAAATTTTCCACACACTCTACAAAGTGATCACATTTTTCCTTACTTATATAGAGAATATAAAGTTATTATATCTCCAAATAAAAGTACCAAAAGGGTGAGTAGTGGAGCATCAATACTTGGTAAGTCAATAGAATAGTTGAAACTAAAAAAGTGGTTTGAACCCTCTATGGAACCGCTCTAAGATTCGAACACTAAGATGTGCCATTTTGCCTATCTTTTTTTAGAATTGGGTAAGCCAGTGACTAGCTGTAGTAAAGGGTTATGAGCAGTCAAGTTACCATTCCCGAGGGCTCATCTTGATAGTGTAAATGAACAGGATCTTCAAAAGGGAAAGGTATAGTTGGTACAACATGTCTAGAATACTACACCCTATGAGGATTTGAATAGCATTTGGATGGACGTAAGTGGGCAGAATCCCTGAGAAATTCACAAATTGTTTACGCAAAGACGGAATAGGAAGATGGAATCTCATCACAAAATGTTCCTTCATGAAATAGATCAAGTTATGAAGAAACCCCTTTGTTGATAGGGCATCGCCTTCTAAGACTTGAATATCAACGAAGTTGGGAATTTGGAAGCGAACTTGAAACTTTCATTTAGACAATTCACCTATAAGACGGTCTATTCTAGAACACCTAAATCGAGAAGCGTCTATTCCACTCTGTTAAAACCTACCGCTCATTAAAGCAACACATTTCTATCCATATAAACGAATGGAACAAAGGTCGATTAGACACCTACATGGGGGAAGTGCAAACGAATTAACCAAACGTCCCCTATATCAAGACATAGAAGATATCAACCCGATATCCTATTACTGCTAAAGAAGTTTGACCCCCTGGATGGCTCAAAGTCATCTATAAAGCTATTAATTGGAAATATATATATATATATATATATATATGCTTTAGCTTTGAAAAGCCCTCATTAACCCTCACAAATAAAGAAAAAAATCCTCACAAATCACAACTCATGCAAAAATATGCAAAACCCTAACCTAGTAGAACAAAGTAGAGGTATTTTGGCACTAGTAGCGAGGTTGCAGCGGCATCGACATTGAACCTGTGACTATATCTATGGTGAAAATAATAGCAGTAGAGTCCCTAAATGCAACCACGAGAAGAAGTCCAATTTATGAATAAGGGAATAAAATTAAAATGGCCAAAATGGTATTTCAATACGTTGAAAAATGAGGGCGATGATTGAGGTGTTTAAAAAAACCTATTGCTTGTCAACTATCGTAATCATGCGTCGCCTTAAACCCTGCACATTGGACATGTGCTCCTTTGGTGCCAAAACATAAATTTGAAAACTTTTTAAACAAGTAAGCTAACAGTAAATTCTCTCCAACCGCCTTGAGAAAATTAGGGGACTTTGTGGGATCTCACATCCGTCCAGGCATAAATCCATTAAGGGCTATCTGGGTAGCATCCATATACCAAATCATTATGTCAATAATAATCATGAACAATTGGCAAGAACAATTATTGACATTTAAAGCATTAAAGAGATACATAAAACGTTACAACTTTGTCAGAATAAAAGGCCACCAGACATCAATTTCAGGTATAAACCAAGTTCCAAAAAAAGTCATAGCCCATTTCTTCCAAAAACTAGCTTAAGCTTTGGAAGAGTGTGCTCGAAAAAACCAT
Source organism: Vitis vinifera (assembly GCF_030704535.1). Classification (NCBI taxonomy): domain Eukaryota; kingdom Viridiplantae; phylum Streptophyta; class Magnoliopsida; order Vitales; family Vitaceae; genus Vitis; species Vitis vinifera. The sequence continues at coordinate 12,140,043 of NC_081809.1, read as the reverse complement.
CTAAACACATCTTATTGTAGGTAAGCTTGTCGTTCACTCAAAGGAAGCTAGTAAAAAAAACATTGTTGGTCGTGTACCAACAATCAATATTTTCAATATTTTGTTTGCAAATATGACACTGTTAGCCCAAGGGTTCTCCTAATCAGGTTTTGATGATAATAAATCATGGTTAAGTGACTAATTGGTTTGAATGGTAAAGAATCCCAGGTATAAATTCGAAAATTCATCAAAGGACCAAATGGATACAAAATCAAGACTTTCGGAAGACTTTTAATCATAGGAAACAAATGAAAGATGAATGCATGGGTGCACTTAGGGTTTTCATATCTTTTCATGCATTTTTGAAAACTTGATTTATTCTTTAAAATTACGATTTCATTAAAACCCGAGTTTTATCAAATGTACTTTAGGCAAAATGTTTCAAAATTGGCATATTAATTTACCTAAAGACCTTGCCTAAGTGTTAGAAAAGAAAAGAAGTCAAAAAGATAGGTTTTCAGGGCCAAAAGACTGAACCAGTCGAGGATCTAGCCAACCGGCTCAATCGATTGGGGAACCGGTCGACCGGTTGCCCTTGTCTAGTTAAGGTCCGATCGAAGAGTGTAAAAAACACTCTCTCTCATCCAATAGTACTCTCTTCCCAGTTGAGGTTCCCTCCTTCCCAATTTTGGTCCGATCGAGGCAACGGTAACCTGTCAAAGCATTAAATGCTCTAATGGTTAGTGAATCGGTCGACCCCTAGCTCAAACGGTTGAGGCTACCTTTTGTTTTTCTTGGCTTCCGAGCTTAGAAACCTATAAATTGAGAGCTCCACTTCATTTATGACATAGAGAACACTTGTAATCAATTGTCTACCAACTTGTTCTTGCCTTAAAAGTTCTCATTTCCTTCTTAGTGCATTAAATTCTCACTTGCATATCTTTTAGTGCACCATTGTGAGTCCTCCTAGCTTTGTTTTGTATTTGAGCTATCATTAACCTAGGTTGAGGGATTCATTCTTGTAAAAACTGAGTGTTAAAGCCTTCAAGAGGTTTGAATCTTGAAGAGATTGTGTAACAACCCATTGGAGTCGGAATCTAAGTGTAAGAAGATTGGAAGCTTGGTTGAAGCTTCAAGTTAGTGGAACTCTCACTCGGTTAGGAGTTTGGGGAGAGTGAACGTAGGCAAGGAAGTGTCGAACCACTGTAAAATCCAAGTTTGAATTCTCTAACTCTATTTCTTTATTTTTTATTATATTGTACTTGAATTTGTTGTGTTGAAAAAGTTTTTGAAAAACCCAATTCACCCCCATCTTGGGTGTTTTTCTCATTTAAGCATAGTTTTTATTTTCTCAATTGGTATCAAATTAAGGCCTCTTGTTTAAGACTTGATCGTCTAAGAGGAAATGACTATTCCATCAAGCTCATCTCAAATTAAAAATTTTACAAAACATATAGCTTCATTTTTTATGGGAACCGACTATCCGTATTGGAAAACTAGAATAACTTGGCATTTACAATCAACCGATTTAAACATATGGGACATCATTGAAGATGACCTAACTTTTCCTTCAAAACTAGTTGATGGAGTCTTGGTTTCAAAACCCAAGCAAGAATGGAATGAGCTTGATAGAAAAAAATTTCAATTAAATGCTAAGGTCGTTTTTACTTTGTAATGTGCTATGGATAGAAATGAATATAATAGAATATGTCAATGTAAATCGGCTAAAGAAATTTGGAGATTGCTTGAAATAACTCATGAAGGAACAAATCAAGTGAAAGAGTAAAAAATAAATATACTTGTTCATAACTATGAATTGTTTTTTATGAAAGAAAATGAGACTATTTTTGAGATGATCACTAGGTTCACCAACATTGTCAATGGTCTTGAAGCATTGGGAAAGACCTACAAGGAATCTGAAAAGGTGATGAAGATATTGAGGTCACTCTCATCAAAGTGACATACAAAGGTCACCGTAATTCAAGAAGCAAAAGACTTGACCAAGTTACCTATGGAAGAGCTCATAGGGTCATTAATGACATATGAGATCAATTTGGAAAAGAAGCTACAAGAGGGTGAAGACAAAAAGAAGAAAAGTATAGCTCTCAAAGCTACAACTAAGGAAGAAGAAAAACCAAGTGAAGAAGATGATGATTTTGCCCTCATCACAAGAAAGCTCAACAAATACATGAGGGGTGAAAGGTTTAGAGAAAGAAAATTCACCTCTAGAAGAGACCTTTCTAAAAAGGAATCTTCATCTCATGGTGACAAGAAAAAATGGGAAGAGAAAAGAGATTTGGTGTGTTTCAAATGCAAAAAACTTGGACACATTAAATATGATTGTCCTCTCTACAAAAGTGAAGCCAAGAGAAGAATAAAGAAGACAATGATGGTCACTTAGAGTGAAAGTGAAGAATCCTTCGAAAAAAAATATGAGAAAGAAATGGCAAACATGTGCTTCATGGCAATAGATGAACTTGATAAGGTAAACTCTAATTTTAGTGATGAAGATATACATGATGTTTTTGAAAAACTATATGAGGATTTTGAAAAACTTAGTTTAAAAATAATTCTCTCAAAAAGAAAATTAAAGAACTTGAAAAAGAACTTGAAGAAGTGAAAGAAAAATTTTCAATTGTTGAAATTTATAAAACCCATCTTGAAAAAGAAAATGAGATTTTGATAAATAAAAATGAGATTTTGAAAAAGAAAAATGAATGGTTGTCCTCCTGTCTTTCAATTTTTTCTTGTGGGCAAAAATCTTTTGAAATGATTTTAGTTAGCCAAAAAAATGTGTTTTTGACAAACAAGGACTAGGATTCAAATCTTAAAAAAATCAAAACTATTTTAAAAACTACTTTATAAAAGAATCCTCAAGTGCAAGTCCTTCTACCACTTGCAACTTTTGTGGAAGAGAATGGCACATTAATAGTACATGTCTTTTAAGAAATGGTTCTCAAAAGAATTCAAATGCAAAAGCTAAAAAGGTTTGGATTGAAAAATCCAAAGTCACTAACCCTCAAGGACCTAAAAAGATATGAGTACCTAAATCAACTTGAATTTTATTTTGTAGGGTTCAAAGAAGGATAAGTGGTTCTTGGATAGTGGATGCTCAAGACACATGACCGGGGATGAATCCAAGTTTGCTTTCCTTACAAAGAGAAAATGAGGATATGTCACATTTGGAGACAATGCAAAAGGAAGAATCATTGACCAAGGCAACATTGGTAATGACACATCCTCTCTTATTGAAAGTGTTTTATTAGTGGATGGTTTAAAACATAACCTTTTAAGCATTAGTCAACTTTGTGACAAAGGTTTTAAAGTGATTTTTGAAGCATCTTATTGCATCATCAAGGATATTCAAAATGATAAAAACCATCTTCATGAGCCATAGAAGTGATAATATTTATGCTATAAATATTTCAAAATATGATGACCATAATAGATGTTTTTCAAGCATGCATGATCAAAGTTGGTTGTGGCATAGGAAGTTGGGACATGCTAACATGGATCTCATTTCCCAACTCAACAAAGATGAACTTGTTAGAGGCCTTCCCAAAATAAATTTTTAAAAAGACAAAGTTTGTGAAGTTTGTCAAATGGGAAAGCAAATCAAAAACTCTTTCAAAAAAAAAAAAATTCATTTCAACAACTAGGCCTCTTGAGTTGTTGCATATGGATTTATTTGGTCCCTATAGGACATCAAGCCTTGGAGGAAAATCTTATGCATATGTTATTGTGGATGACTTCTCTAGATACACATGGGTTTTGTTTTTAAGTCAAAAGAATGAAGCTTTTTATGAGTTTTCAAAGTTTTGCAATAAGGTTCAAAATGAAAAAGGTTTTACAATTACTTGTATAAGAAGTGATCATGGGAGAGAATTTGAAAATATTGATTTTAAAGAATATTGCAATGAACATGGTATTAACCACAATTTTTCGGCTCCTGGAACTCGTCAACAAAATGGGGTAGTTGAAAGGAAAAATAGAACTCTTCAAGAAATGACTAGAACCATGCTAAATGAAAACAATTTACCAAAATATTTTTGGGCCGAAGTGGTTAACACTTTTTGTTATGTTTTAAATAGAATATTATTGAGGCTCATTCTTAAGAAAACTCCCTATGAGCTTTGGAAAAACAAAAAACCCAACATTAGCTATTTCAAAGTCTTTGGGTGCAAATGTTTTATATTAAACACCAAAGACAATCTTGAAAAATTTGATGCAAAATCGGATGTTGGAATTTTTCTTGGTTACTCAACTTCAAGTAAAGCCTTTAGAGTTTTTAACAAAAGAACTATGGTTGTAGGGGAGTTCATCCATGTTATTTTTTTATGAATCTAACAATTCTCTCCAAGAAAGAGAGAGTTTTGATAATGATTTAGGCTTGGAAACCTCCATGGGAAAATTGCAAATTGAAGATAGAAGGCAACAAGAAGAAATTGGAAAGGATCCTAAGAAAGAAGAATTACCATTGGCACTACCCCCTCCTCAACAAGTGCAAGGTGAATCAAGCCAAGACCTTCCTAAAGATTGGAAGTTTGTCATTAACCACCCACAAGATCAAATTATAGGTAATCCATCTAGTGGGGTAAGAACTAGATCATCTCTTAGAAATATTTGCAATAATCTTGCTTTTATCTCTCAAATTGAGCCTACAAATATAAATGATGCTTTAGTTGATGAAAATTGGATGATTGTTATGCAAGAAGAGTTAAATCAATTTGAAAGAAGTGAAGTATGGGAATTAGTGCCAAGACCTTCAAATCAAAGTGTTATTGGAACTAGATGGGTCTTTAGAAATAAAATGGATGAAAATGGCATAATTGTTAGAAATAAAGCAAGATTAGTAGCCCAAGGTTTTAATCAAGAATAAAAGATAGATTATGAAAAAACCTTTGCCCCTATAGCTAGGTTGGAAGCCATTAGGATGCTACTTGCCTTTGCATGTTTTAAAGACTTTATTTTATATCAAATGGATGTGAAAAGTGTTTTCTTAAATGGTTTTATAAATAAAGAAGTATATGTTGAACAACCACCCGGTTTTCAAAGTTTTAACTTTCCTAACCATGTTTTTAAACTTAAAAAGGCACTTTATGGTTTGAAACAAGCACCTAGAGCATGGTATGAAAGATTGAGTAAATTTCTTTTGAAAAAGGGTTTTAAAATGGGAAAAATTGACACAACTCTTTTCATAAAGACCAAAGAAAATGACATGCTCTTAGTGCAAATATATGTTGATGATATTATTTTTGGAGCTACTAATGTCTCTCTTTGTGAAGAAGTTCATAAGTGCATGCATACATAGGGAATTTGAAATGAGCATGATGGGAGAACTCAACTTCTTCCTTGGACTTCAAATCAAGCAACTAAAGGAAGGAACCTTCATCAATCAAGCAAAATATATAAGAGATCTTCTCAAAAAGTTCAACATGGAAGAAGTCAAAACAATGAAGACTCCAATGAGCTCATCCATCAAGCTTGATAAGGATGAGAAAGGTAAATCCATTGACTCAACTATGTATAGAGGCATGATAGGTTATTTGCTATATTTGACCGTTAGTAGACCCGACATTATGTATAGTGTATGCTTGTGTGCTAGATTTCAATCTTGTCCCAAAGAATCCCACTTAAGTGTCATAAAACGAATTCTTAGATATTTGAAAGGAACAATGGGCATAGGCTTATGGTATCCTATGAGTGATAACTTTGAATTAATTGGATTTTCGGATGCCGATTTTGCCTGCTGTAAGGTTGAAAAAAACACTAGTGGCACTTGTCATTTCCTAGGACACTCACTTGTTTCATGGCATAGTAAGAAGCAAAATTTGGTAGCTTTGTCAACGGTGGAAGCCAAATACATAGCAACTAGTTTATGTTGTGCACAAATTCTTTAGATGAAACAAACACTTAGTGATTTTAATTTGTCTTTTGATCATGTTCCTATTAAATGTGATAACATTAGTGCTATAAATATTTCAAAAAATCCCGTGAACACTCTAGGACTAAGCATATAGAGATTAGACATCAGTTTCTTAGAAACCATGCATAATAGGATGACATTACACTTGAATTTGTAAGCACAAAAGATCAACTTGTCGATATATTTACAAAACCTCTAAGTGAAGAACAATTTGTTGATATTAGAAGACAACTAGGTATGATTTTGTTATGATCTAATGATTGCTTAATGAATTCTTGATGAATATACCTTTTGATTGCATGAATTTCACGTCATATGCATCATATAGACATACTCTTAGATAAATGGTCAATTTTTTTTACCAAAAATTAAAATTCCCTTGGCATTGGGCATAAAAAATTGGGGATTTCAACTGAAAATGGCAGGAGGAGGATCACGAGATGAGAAAATGCACAAAAGGAGAAAAATCAAATTACGTTGACCGTTGACCAAGCGATTGACCGGATAAGAACCGGTCGACCGGTTTGTTGGGGCTGGGAATTTAATATCCTCCCGCACTTCGTTTTCTCCACTGTTCTCCTCCATTTCTTCAGGGTTCTTCATATTTTCATTTCCAGAGACCAATTTGGGCAAGATATTGGACCGATGCAGGCCTTGGAGTGGTTTTTGGGACAATTGGAGGCTAGGGTTTCGGCTTCTTCTCCATTTTCGTACACCTAAGGCTCTTGATTGGGTTCGTTTTCTCTTGGTTGTGCTCGTATCTCTCTCTACTAGCCTCGTCTCCTTTATTTCTGTTCTTCTGATGGCTCATAGGAGAGAGACGAGTGCCTCTAAGGCATAGGGCAAATGCCCTGCGGAGCCATCTCAGCCTACTGAGATGAAGGCTCACCAAAAGGTGAGGTTTGACACGACTTTCTTCAGTTTCGTAGAGGATTATCAGAGGTATAAGCAGAAGTTCACTCAAAGGAAAGTGGTTCCAAGGAAAAGTATTAATTTCTCTCAACTGTAGCATTTCAGGTTTGAGGGTCTCTTCAGTCGGATGGGTTGGCTGCCAGTAGTGACGATTTCAGAGTCGATTTTCCCTACTCTAGTGCATGCTTTCTATTCAAGAGTGACATATGGATTTGGTGGACCGATCATTTCCACCATTAGAGGTGTTGAGATCCAGCTGGACCTAGAAAACATTTGTCGTATTTTAGATATTCCTCCAGTTGGACTCAAGGTGTATGAGTCCAAGGCTTGGCCCACTATGCTAGGTTTCGAGCCTAAAGAGGCTATTCAGATGATGTGTGGACTTGTAGACACCCAGGGGATAGGCAAACCATCGGCACATAGCTTGACCGTGATCAGTTGAGTCCTTCACCACATGATCTGCTCCATCCTACTGCCACGAGGCGGGCACCGAGATGAGGTCTCCTACCTTGAGGCATTCCTCGTGGACTCCATTCTGACGAGGAGACGAATTCACGTGGGATATCTGATGATGATGCACATGATTTCATGCTGCGAGAGCTCAACTTGCGTACTCCCCTATGGTCGCTTCCTCACTAGAGTATTCAAGGATGTCGGGGTCGATTTGAGTAGGGAGACAAATTTTGAGGTCCCTAGTATTTACGACACTTATGATGAGCAGTCCTTGGGGCGGATGAAGTTTGAGAAGGCCCCCGATGGCTCCTGGATTAGGAGAGCAGAATGACCATCATAATAGGCCCGGGGACAAGGACAGGTGCATCGTGGAGTAGAGGAAAAGGTCAAGATTCGAGAAATGGAGGGTGGGTTGGACCCTCAGAGAGGCTTTGAGCAGAGAGAGCCCAAGCTTGACATCCCTCCACTCTAGTCTAAGGGTGTTCAGTTTAAGGCCACATTCCCTGAGTCGATGATGTCTGAGTCGGCTTACACAACGGGACCATATTCTCAGCCATCCTTCATCGAGTCTCCTCACACTGAGACATCACCTTATCAAACACCTTACGCTCCTGATCATGTGCCTTGGATGGATTTATCTACTCAGATCAGCTCACTTGGCACTCGCATGGAGGAGCTTGCAGTAGTCAGTGATACTCGATTCTACTCCATGGAGGATCGCATGGATCAATATCAAACTGACTTCACTTCTCGGTTTGAGTATCTGCAGTATAGATTTGAGCATATGGAGGATTGCATGGATAAGCAACAAGCTGCATTTGATCATCTCCAGCAGAGGATTGAGTGCATTGAGAGTTGCCAAGAGAGTCAGCATGAGGAGATGATGGCTTACCTCCGCTCCATGTTTTCACCTCCACCTCCTCAGCCTTGATTTCATTGAGACCCCCTTCATTTCTTTTTTATGTTGCCAAAGAGGGAGAGATATCTAGGATATAGGAAACCTACATGCATATCATTGTCATATCTATTTGGATTAGCTTATATTGTACATTTGACTTTACTATATATATATATATGATATGCTATTTTCATGATTTACATTGTTTCCTATTGAAAATTCGCATGTCTTGATTATCTTGGTTTTAAATTCATAAATTTTGATTGATTGATCCATGATTGGTTTGAGGGGGAGATTTTTTCTTCTCCTAGATAACTAAGGTTTGTCATCATAAAAAATGGGGAGATTTTTAGCCCAAGGGTTCTCCTAATCAGGTTTTGATGATAACAAACCATGGTTAAGTGACTAATTGGTTTGAATGGTAAAGAATCCCAGGTATAAATTCAAAAATTCATCAAATGACCAAATGGATACAAGATCGAGACTTTCGGAAGACTTTTAATCATAGGAAACAAATGTAAGACGAATGCATGGGTGCACTTAGGGTTTTCATATCTTTTCATACATATTTGAAAACTTAGTTTATTCTTTAAAATTACGATTTCATTAAAACCCGAGTTTTATCAAATGTACCTTAGGCAAAACGTTTCAAAATTGGCATATTAATTTACCTAAAGACCTTACCTAAGTGTTAGAAAAAAAAATAAGTAAAAAATATAGGTTTTCGGGGCCAAAAGGTTGAACCGGTCGAGGCTCTGGCCAACCTGCTCAACCGATTGGGGAACTGGTCGACCGGTTGCTCTTGTTCGGTCGAGATCCGGTCGAGGAGTGTCAAAAACACTCTCTCTCATCCCGTAGCCTTCCCTTCCTGGTTGAGGTTCCCTCTTTCTAGGTCAACCTTCGGTCGAGGTCTGGTCAAGGCAAAGGTAACTTGCCAAAACATTAAATGCTCCAACGGCTAGTGAATCGATCGACCCCCAGCTCGACCAATTGAGGCTGCCTTTTTCTTTTTTTGGCTCCCGAGCTTAGAAACCTATAAATTGAGAGCTCCACTTCATTTATGACATAAAGAACACTTGCAATCAATTGTCTACCAACTTGTTTTTACCTTAAAAGCTCTCATTTCCTTCTTAGTGCATTAAATCCTCACTTGCATATCTTTTAGTGCACCCTTATGAGTCATCCTAGCTTTGTTTTGTATTTGAGCTATCATTGAGCTAGGTTGAGGGATTCATTCTTGTAAAAATTGAGTGTTAAAGCCTTCAAGAGGTTTGAATCTTGAAAAGATTGTGTAACAACCCATTGGAGTCGGAATCCAAGTGTAAGAAGATTAGAAGCTTGGTTGAAGTTTCAAGTTAGTGGAACCCTCATTCGGTTAGGAGATTGAGGAGAGTGGACGTAGGCAAGGAAGTGTCGAACCACTGTAAAATCCAAGTTTGAATTTTCTAACTCTATCTCTTTATTTTTTATTATATTGTGCTTGAATTTGTTGTGTTGAAAAAGTTTTTGAAAAACCTAATTCACCCCCCTCTTGGGAGTTTTTCTCATTTAAGCATAGCCTTTATTTTCTCAAACACATATTTATAATTTTCAACCTTCTAATAATCAGAAACTCACAAGTAAAGAAGGCATCTCTAATAATTAGTTATAGGAAAAACTTTATTTTTGGTAAAAGATTTAATTTCCAAATCCAATGCAGAATTTTGGATTTAGGGTGCACCAAAGGCTTTCTCATTGCCCAAGTTGTTTACTTAAGGGTAAACTTACCATCTTTGAGGGAAACCCTAAAAAATCTTATCTTCAATGGGAGAGGAAAGGATTGGAATTGCTTTAGTATCTACTAAAACATTTGAGGGAATGAATGCCGAAATAGAATGGAGATTCCATTCCTTGGTATCCTGATTTATAAAATCATGCACTTTGGCATTCTAATTGATGTAATGTAAAATATTTTCATCCAAGAAAGAAATAAGATGTAACATATATACCTAGTAGTTTGTCCAAAAGAAAAATTTTCTACCATCTCCTATACACTATTTTGGGTCAGCTCCAATATATTTTTTATGATTAATAACTTCTTTCCAAACAGTGGAATCACCTTCCTTTTTCGAAATCCTGAAAAAGTTGTTATTTTAAACATATTTATCTTTCATGATCCAAGCCTATATGCTATCATTATCAATGAGGATTCTCCACCCTAGTTTAGTAATTGAGGCTTTATTAACATTTTCATTCATTCTAATTCCTAGACCTCCTTCAGATTTAGGTCTACATATCCCATCCCAGGCTACCAAAGGAAACCCTTTAGTTTCATTAGATCCTATATTTGGTAACCATAATAAATTCTTATTGATTCTATCTAGATCTTCATTAATTCTTTTTGTAAGTTTAAAACAATTCATAACATGAAGAGAAGAATTTTTCAAATCAACCTTTATTAGAACTATTTTACCAGTTTTTGAAAGGAAATGAGATTTCTAAGATGCCAACTTTTTCTGAGATTTAAAAATCACTTCAGAAAAAAAAAACTCCTTTTTATTCTACGTTGAATTATTGGACAACCAAGATATTTTCTAATGCCATTGGAAAAATGAATTCTAAGAGATTACCCTAACCTTTTATTCGTAGCTCCTTGAATATTATTAGAAATTTTAATCGGAGACTTATGAAAATTAATAATTTGACCAAACATGGCACAAAAATTATGCAAAATTCTATTAACATTAGAACAAGCATTTTACGAGGCTTTAACAAAGATGATACAGTCATCTGCAAACATAAGAAAAGCAATTTTGGGTCCATTTTGATGAGTTGGAATTCCTAGATGATTTTTAGGATTCTTAAATTGTGTTACTAATTCTCTACCCAAATATTTAATACAAATAATGAAAATATATGAAGATAAAGGGTCTCATTGCCTGATACCTCTTGATAATTAAATTTTTTCTTTCAAAATGCCATTTATTAATATGAAGTAGGACATTATGGAAATGTATTCCATAACCCATTCAATCCATTTGGAGTAAAAGCCTAATTTAGACAAAATTACCTTAATAAAATCCGATTCAATCCTATCACATGCTTTTTCCATATCAAGTTTAACCGCCATGTAACCCAATTTGCGTTTTTTTCTTTTTAAACAAATGCATGATTTCATGGGCTTGAAGAACATTATCGTTAATAAGTTTACTTAGAGCAAATGCCCCTTGCAAAGAAGATACAATTTTGTTTAGGAAAGGTTTTATTCTATTAGCCAATATTTTAGCTATTATTTTATAATAGACATTGCATAAGCTAGAAGTCCTATAATGATTTGAAGATTCTAAATTATTTGATTTAGGAATCAAGGTGATGAAAGTCCTATTTATCTCTTTGAGCATGTGTTAATTATTAAAGAAAGCTTTGACCATTTTACATGTAGATTTTTCAATTATTTTCTAATATTTTTGGTAAAAACTAGTTTGGAGAACATTAGACCCAAGCGCTTTGAGACAATTGATCCGTGAGAGAGCTACATGAATTTCTTCCCCTATTACTTCTTTAATTAACTTTTTGTTTTCTTCTTTTGTGATGCAAGGACTAAAGGAATAAAAAAGTTCATTATTTATCTTAGGATTTTCTGATGTGAATCTTTTAGAGAAATCATTAATGAATACCTTTGAAGTTTTGTTTTGATTCTCAAACCATATTCCCTCAAAATCTCTAATTTTCCAAATTTTATTCTTCCTCCTTTTGTTAAGGGCTCACGTTTGGAAATAATGATTATTCTTATCTCCTAACTAGGTCCAAGCTTGCCTTGATCTTTGGGCCCACTCGATCTCTTCCAATTTCATCATTTGATTAAATTTTTAGGATAGACTAACATTATTCTTTTGAAGAACAACATTATGTGGATCTATCATTAAAATTCCTTGTACCACATCTATTTCTTTTTCAATTTGTTTTATATTTTCTTCTAAATTTCTAATTTCACACTTATTCAACACTTTAACTTTTTGTCTAAATACTTAGATCTTTTTTAGTAATTGGAAGGCATTAGAACCTATAAAATTTGTATTCTAAACTTTTTTAACGACATCAATAAAACCCGAAATATGGAAACAAAACTCCTCACATATAAAAGGTTTGACTTTTATCTCGATATTTCTTTTATGTAGGTGTAAGACAATAGGTCCATGTTTACTTGTTAATACAACTACATAAAAAATATTCCTATCATCTTTAATACTCTATTGTTTCTTACAATTTCAACATGGTATCAGAGCAACCCAACTCTCACGAGTGATTCTTTTCTACTATTCCATTTCCATTTTTTTTTTTTTTTGTTCATCTTAATATCACCTATCTGATAACAAGCTTTGCACTATCCCTTGTAATGTTTCCATTTCATGTTAATCTCATGCCTATGCGACCCATTGAGTTTGTTATCTAGCCACTCCAATAACCAATATATAGCAGAGTTTTTGGTTTAGGTTTTCATTCAAATTTTTTTTTTAATCATCATAGCTGAAGAAAACTGTGTTGCTATCAATACTGTTGCTTCATTTTCTCAAACTTCCTCTCAACTAATGTCAATCAATGTTGTTGCACAACTACTAGTGAAGTTGACTCTATCAAATTTTCCTTCATAGCGAGCATAGTTTCATTCTCTATTAGTCGACTATGAACTCTTAGGCTATCTTGATGGTTCAAACAATTGTCCAATGCCCACCATCATTGATAAGGACACTATTGTACCAAATCCAACATATATGCATTAGCAAAGACAAGTTCAAATCTTTCTATATGCAATCCTTGCCTCTTTGTTTGAAGTAGCCATACCTTTGGTTGCTTCGACCTCTACTTTGCATAATGCATGGACTTGTCTTGCTAAGCTCTATGCTAGTAAATCTCGTTCCCGTATGATGCATCTCAAAGAATGATTGCATCTCATGAATAAAGGCACCATACTTGTTTCTGAATATCTTCAAAGCCTCAAAGGAATTTTTGATGAACTAGCCTTGATTTATTCTTCACTTTAGAATGATGATTTAATTATTCATGCTCTCAATGGCCTCGAGCCTAATTTCAAGTAAATTGTTGTAGTTGTTCATGCCCATGACAATCCTGTTTCTTTTAAAAAGTTGCATGATAAGTTGGTTGAATATGAAACCTTCCTCAAGGGAGATGAATCATGATCTAAGTTTACACCTATTACAGTCAACGATACTCATGGCAATGATGATAAAAATTGGAATATGAAAACTCATCATAATCAAAACTAGAATCAAAACCAAACCAAAAACGATAATAGGTTTAACAATTCCAACCATAAAAATCCTAACGTTCTTGCTTGATCATCCAACAACCACAAAAGCATCCATACTAATCAACCTGTAGTTTGCCAGATATGTGGAAAACATCATCACTCTACACTATGTTTCAAACTCAAAGCTAGATTGCTATCTTAGCCTACTACCCACTGTACCATACTGAATAACTCCAATTCTAATTAGCTCATGGACTCTATTGCTAGCCATCATGTGACTAGTGATCTTAACAACCTAGCTCTGCACTAAGACTATGAGGGCACTGATGATATCATCATTGACAATAGTTCTATACTTCCAATCAATCATAGGCATAAACTCTTTGTTACAATTGTGATTTGAAAATTGCTTAAAGTTTTAGATTCCATACTACCTAAGCTTCAAAATGATTTGTGCCTTGCCCCAAAAAGATTATAGGAAGTGGTCCATAATTCACCTCAAATTCATGATATGTGTTGTTGCTTGATTTTGAGTTCCAAATTTTGTTTTGAACTTGATTGCATTTGCTTCAAGCCTCCTACTTCATGGTTGTTTGCCCTCTATCTCACTTCATAATATTCATTCCCCATCTTTCATGCCCATGACTTGCTCATTTTGCCCTTGGATCTTCTCATGTTTCTTGAGTCTATAGACTCTCTTTAGGTATATTTAACCCATTTCTCTTTCTTGGTTGAAATTGACTCTTGCAACTTGCACCATTTTCCTCATTTTAACCTAAAATTAAGCTCAAAATATATGTTTGATCAGTAACTAAGGTCTTAGCACAAATCAATTTAATTTGGGTGAATTAAACCTTTTAGATAGCATAAATTATATCACACATGTGACATTAGAACACATATTTTGGATCTAATCATCACCCTGAACCTAAATTTTGTTATTCTTTAGCAAATAAAGAGAGTAAAAATAATATATATATATATATATATATTCTTGGAAATAAGAAAGAAAGCATAAACAATCTATTAGTTTTCTCACCTTATCCCTTTTTACCTAGGCATACATCAATATTTAGTATCACCCTTAGTTCCCCTAGGATTTTCTTTATGTGGTTCTTTCCACTTATATTCTGAGTGTTTAACTTAGGTGTCTCCTCATAGTACTCTTCTTAAGAATCCATCCTTTCACTTAAAAAAATGATCATTCTTTTGCTTGAAAAGGAAAGAAAAACTCATTTTGTTTTATATTTTATTATTATTTTTTAGTTTAAGAAATCTCGGATTAATATGGATACATAGGCAACTCCCAAGTATTCACCTAAGGTTCCAAGTATTGAAGACCTTTATAGGTCACTTATCCCTCAAGCATCACTCTAACTCAAGGTAGAACAATGAATTTCCCAAACATGATTTTTTTTTTTTCTCTTTTTCCTTTTTTATTTTTTCAAACTTGAGTTCAACTTTTGCAATGAGAAATAAATCAATGACCCTTAACCAATTGGCTTTGGACACCAAAGCTTGAAAACATAAGGCATGAGCTTGGGTATCAATTTTTATTTTTATTTTTGCAAGTGTTTCATCCCTCTAGTTGCTTCAGAACAACTATTTTTTAAGTTAACAAAATTGATTTCAAGTAAACTATCATAAGAGTGCATCGTGCTCTATGTGTATCGAAGTTGTCCTAAGGAGTCAACCAAACTATTTTAACAAGTGTTATTTAACTCTTTATAATAAGATTTCAACAAGATTCTTTGATTAATCTCAAACCGTGTAAGGTTTATCAACTCATTCCACTACTACTAACTTCACAACTCAATATTTCAAATAATAATAATATAAAGCTATTGTTAAATTCAAAAAAACGAATTAAAAGTATGCTACAAGTAAGCATAAAGATAATGAGAATAAAATTAGATTTTAATCTCCCCTTAAAATAATTCACAATCCAATATTTATATAATTATATATTAATATTTTCCTACTAAAAAATATTACCTTTAGATTGTTAGAACAACAAGACTTTTTAAGTTTTCTACAACATTCAATTCAATTTTTCCTTTTATTTTTAAATAAATTATTGCAGCCAATATCCAATATAAATTAAGGATTTCTTATATTTAACAAAATCCAACTATCTTCAATCTCAAATACTTTGATCTAACCACAAAATAAACATTATTGTTTAAATCAAAATAATAGTTTAAGAATATATTTAGTTCTCAGTAAGTACTAAGAAAAAAAATGTTAAAAGAAATTATTTTTCTTAAGTTTGGTTTTAGTATGGAAAATATGAAATAAAATCAAATATAATTAAAATTAATTTGAAATTTATACTTTTTAAAATTATTTAATATTTACATAAAGTGGGAAAAATAAGTAAAATGAGTTTGAAATAGCATATAAAAATAATTTATTAATTTTAAATCTATTTTTTTTACATTTTTTAATACTTTTTTTTTCCTTTTCCTTTTTATTTTCTTTACCTTGTATTTTCCTTCAAAATTTTCAAGAACCAAACATAGCCTAAAATATTTAAAATGAAATTTAAGAAAAGCTTGTCCATTAATTAGGTGAGACACTTGGAGATATGTTGTTGTAAAGTTTTTTGTTATCTCCTTACATACTGATACAACCCAAATGATTTCCAACTGTGTCTTTTCTATAGAGTAATTCAAAGGAAAACAAATTAAACCATCCAAATCTTATTCTCCAAAAACAGAAAAATAAAAAAAAAATAAAAATGGATGCTTTGGTGGCTTTAAAAGAGCAAATAGTATTTTTAGGTTTTTTTTCAAAGGTTATGTTTGGTTTGCAGAAAATATGAGAGAAAATAAAAAAAAGAAAAAGAAAATAGAGGGAAATGTTGGGAAATGTTATATTTAGTTCTTGGAAAATACTAAGAAAAGAAAAAAAAAAATGTAAGGTTATGTTTGGTTCTGGAAAATGCTAAGAAAAGAAAAAAAAAGTGCTAAGAAAAATGATTTTCTTATATTTGATTTCAACATGGAAAATATGAACGAAAATCAAATATAATAAAAATTTATACATTTTAAAATTATTTAACCTTTACATAGAAGAGAAAAAATAAGATAAATAAGTTTGAAGTAACATATAAAATAATTTGTTTTTTTATTTTCCTTCATTTTTTATTTCCTTATACTTTTCCTTTATAATTTTTTTTCCCTTGCATTTTCCCCCATCTTTTATGGGAACCAAACATAGCCTCAAGGAAAATAATTTTCTCATATTTGGTTGTCTATGAAAAATATCAAAGAAAATAAAATATAATTAAAACCAGTTAGAAACTTATGTATTTTTTTAAATTGTTTAATCTTTATATCGATGAGTTAAAATAAGTAAAATAACTTTGAAGTAGCAAATAAAAATAATTTATTAACTTTTAATCTTTTTTTTTCTTTTACTTTTCTTTCCTTCTACTTTTGGGAACCAAACATAACTGAAAAGTAAAAAGAAAAAAAAATAACAAAAAATAAAAATATATATTTAAAATCAGTAAATCACTTTATATGTTATTTCAAACTTATTTCACTTATTTTTCTTCCTTTATGTAAAGATTAAATAATTTAAAAATATATAAAATTTTAACTAATTTTAATTATATTTAATTTTATTTTCCATTTTTCATATTAAAACCAAATATGAGAAAATCATTTTTCTTAACACTTTTTTCCTTTCCTTAATACTTTTTAGAAACCAAATATACCCAAAAAGATAAATAAGAAAAAAAAAATTGTAAGCAAGACATAAGAAAAAACCAGTAAATACACAAAAATATCATAGCATCCCTGCAACTATAAAATCTCAGGACTGCACTGAGTTGTTCTTGAGAGGAAGTACTTTGAATTTGGATATTAGTTTATTTATTTATATAATTTTTCTAAGTTAAGCCAAGGACAGAAACTGTTCCACCTCTCCAGCAATTAACCTGATCAATCCATTATTCCCACGTTCCTATACTTCACATGATCACCCACTCTTACAATCAACCTTGTGGTATGTTTGATTCTTGGAGAAATTTGGAGGAAAAATGTGAAAAAGAAAAAAAAAAAATTTAAAAAGTGAACGAAAATAAATCATATATTTAAAATCAATAAATTATTTTTATATGCGACTTTAAAATTATTTCATTTATTTTGATTTTTTGATATAAAGATTAAATAATTTAAAAATATATAAGAGTTTAATTAATCATAATTATATTTGATTTTTTTTATAGAAAAATCAAAGATAATAAGAAAGTTAATTTCTTTAATATTATTATTTTTCTTTCTGGGAACCAAACAGAATGTTTTCTAGGAAATGGGTCCTGCAACAAAAAGGGAGAAAAACAATTAATGATGAGTATTGTATATGTTGGTTGAGAGTGGAATTAATAGTCCCTTCTGTTTTGTTTTCAAATTTTGCACGTGAAATGAAATGCAATATGGGGATAGATGGTGATTTATTTATGTGTAGTAAGAGCAAAGTGGTACAAGTATATACGGCAACAAATGAACCATGCTTCTTTGAATGAAGTGCAATGGGTGGAGATGCTGCCTTCACTTGCTATTAATGCATGCATGCATGCATGCTCTTATTAATTGATAAGAAAGGCCATCTTTTTATCAAGAATTAAATGTAAAGTCTTCATATATTTATAAAGCTAGAAGGTCCACACCCCTATATATATATCCTCTTTTTGGACAACAATGAACCTCAACCACCTTTGCCTTTTCTCATCTCCACTACCATATATACATATGATGAGACATACCCTAGAATTTACAAGAAAGGCAATTTTGTCAACAAAATTTAATGACTATCTTTTGTTCTATTTTTTTTCTTGTTATAATTAAATTTAGAAATTATTTTTATAATTATTTCTCATAACATATTTTTATTTTCTTTTTAGAATTTGATAGCAAAAGTTGAAAAAAGTAAATATGATAAAAATAGTTTGATTCTTGAAATATTTTAATCAAATTTTAAAACAAGAAATTAACATTCTAGTCAACTTATTCTTTCTTTTCTTTTTGGGGCCAACAAAACTAAAATTCCATCTATGAACACTAGAAATTGGTTAAAACTTTTCTAACATATATATATAATCATTAAAAAGATTGGTTACTGTATTTTATTTTTGTTGATAATTTTGTTTTTTTTCTCACTAAATCATATGCAACTAATTTCGTCGTGTCTTATCACTCTTAATACAACTTCAAATTTCATCAAATTCAAACTTAGGTTTTTCATAAAATTTAAATTAAGTACAAAGCTATGGTTGGTGAAGCTTTTAGAATGGTTAATACAATAATTTGAGAAGATAATATATTATATTTTCTAATTTGGTTTCTACTATATTTTTAATCTCACAAATCATTTTTGGTAAGTCTTAAAATTGTATTTATCTTTAAATTGGTGTTTGATTTTTTAAAAAAAATTCAAATGTTTTAGAATTATGAAATTCTTCGTAATTCTTAAAACAGTTTTATAAATATAAATAAAAAAAATATTGAAAATAAGGGTGGACTTTTATGAATCTTAAGAGAGCATAGTCATTTATCAAAGTTTGACCCTTAATGCTAGAACTTACTAGATCTTTTTTGAAAGTAACTTCCAGTTTCAACAAAGATGATAAATCTCATCACAAAACTTCAATAAAAGTTTTGAGGGATCCACTAAGGAGTACAAGGGAATATTGTGTCGTGGTATGGAAAAAAAGTGTAGGTGTTAACTGCATAAGACCTAGGGATAAATGCATGCAATTAGGTAAAATTTTATATTATTTTCTCATAATTTGTGAATTATTTAACAGTCGAGAAACCGTTCATGGTTTTTTTTACACCTAATAGGCTATTATGTGGTTTTTTATGTTACATTCCTATATTCATTTGTATGATTAATTGTATTTATATTTGCATGAGATTGATTGTTCTCAATAAATAATTAATTTAAATAAAAAATCCAAAATTGATAATAAAGTATGAATTTGGAGAATAATTTAAAGATTATCTGTTTACACACTTTCTAGAAAGTTCCATTATATCTAGGCATTAAATTTTTTTAAAGATATATATATATTTTTAAGTGTATCAATCAATTGCACCTTTGTTAGTCTTCGTGATATGTTGAATGAGACAAGAGAAAATCAATGTACATATAAAATCTAAATTAGTAGCAATAGAATTAAGTTTAGAGCTGGCATTGCATCCTAGTAAAAATCTTCTCTGTAGGGATGAGAAAAATCTTCGGCATCAATGAAATATCTTTTGTATTAAACATATTGGTAAAAATATTTTCTCCGTACGTGTTGATATTTCATAAAAGAATTAAGAAAAAAATTTCATATGAAATATCTTCTCTCTCCACACAACACATTACCAAAAATAAACCATCAATACACTTTATTTTAATTGTAACTAAACTAAAGAAACTAGACGCTTATTTGATAATAATTTTATAAAACGTTTTTTAATCTAAAAGGTGTTTTTGAAAAAAAAAAAATTATGTGATAAAATTTGGAAAACACTTTTAAAAATCTAAAAAATTACATGTAATATTAAAAAATCACTTATAATGTTTTTTAAATAAACATTTTATAGGTAATTATTTAAAAACACATATAGAGAAAGCACTTTCACTAAAAATAGTTTGAATATAAATACTGTTAAACATATTTTATAAGAGTCTGTTTGATAATGATTATAAGAAACGCTTTTAGTCTAAAAACAAAAAATAATCAAGTATTTGGTAAAATTAAAAAATACTTTTAAAAATGTAACAAATCATTTATAGTATTAAAAAAGTAATTATAATGTTTTTCAAAGAAACATTTGATTGATGGTTTTCCTAAAAATACTAAAAATATCATTTGAGATACTCCAAGAGTATGTTTGAAAGTGATTTTAGAAAGTGTTTCTAATAATTGAATGATAAAAAATTTTAAGTATTAAAAATGTTATTTGTTCTCCATTATCACCCAAGACAGAAACTAGATATATATATATATATATATATATATATATATATATATATATATATATATTTATTTATTTATTTATTTATTTATTTATCAAGCATAGAAGAACATGCCTTCATGTCCATGGATTGGGAACATACTTGAGTCCATTTTTGCAATTTAATAAGGTATGGATCTTCTAAGGCTATAGAGGGGAAACCACCATCTCTGTAATCTCTCTGGCAATGGGAAGTGGGAGAGAACGTTTCTTGTCTATTCAAAAGATATCCAAATAAATGAACAAATACCAGCCTTATATACCCCTCTATGCCTTAGGGACCATTCCCTTTAAATATTGGGTCATATGTGTCTTAGGCCCATCATTTGAGATACATATGGTATCGGGCTCTACATATGAGGTGGCCCATACTTTAGAACAAACAGAAGACAAATACGTGAATGCGAATAGCTTAATCATAAACTATGTTACATATGTGAGTCCATAGTTATTTTAACAATCTCCCACTTGGACCACATATATTACAGAACAATGTTCATGATAGTACTTTATTGAGTTCATCTTTGCTATTCTATCCAAATATCCTTAAACAATCCGGTCTACTAATTATGTTAACACAGGATTAAAGCAACCTTCGTTAATCATAATTATAACTAAACCCATCAATGATCACAACATTAACAAAATTAGCAACATGGATCAAGTATGGATGTGTAGCATGGAAATTACATAGAATGTGATCTTTAATATGTCTATTTCCAATTGGCCCTACTTTATGACTAAAAAATAGTCAAATTTCACTTTCAACACTTGATGCTAAACTGCTTCTGAAAGTCATCATTTCAATTCAGAGTATTCAAATACAATAGTCTTTAAACCAAAGTCTGTACAGATAACACAAACATAATAACATATTAAGAAAACAAACATAAAATCTAAACACAAACTCCCACTATACTAGCACATCATCAATATGTACAACACCCACATGTGTGACATGCTCATGATATAATTTGGGTGGCAAACCCTTAGTGAGCGGATCCACAATCATGGAGTTTGTGCTTATGTGTTCAATTGATACTTGAAGACTCTGAACTCTTTGTTTCACAACTAAGAACTTGATGTCAATGTGTTTGGACTTTGACGAACTTCGGTTGTTCTTATAATATAATTCTGCGGCCTTATTATCACAGTTGATTCTCAATGGTTTCTCAATCCCATCAACGATTCGCAACTGAGTGATAAAATTCCGTAGCCATATCCCATGGTTTGATGCCTCGTCATGCTATGAATTCTGCCTCCATGGTGGAAGAAGCAATAAGTGTTTGTTTAACATTTTTCCATGAAACTGCTCTTCCAACCAACATGAAGATGTATCCTAAAGTGGATCTCCTACTGTCAAGACATCTCGCGAAATCGGAGTCCGAATATCCCACAATATCTAAATGACTGGATGTTCAATATGTAAGCATATAATCTTTAGTTCTTTGTAAATACCGCATAACCCATTTTGCCTTTTTCCAGTGATCCATACCTGGGTTACTCAAATATCTGCCCAACAATCCAACAATGTACCCAATATCCGGACGCATACAAACTTGTGTATACATGAGACTTCCTACTGCCGAGGCATAGGGAAACCTCTCCATATCCTTATTCTCAAGTTCATTTTTCAGATATTGGTGCAAACTAAATTTATCGCATATTGCCACAGGCGTGTCTCTTGGTGCACAATTGCCCTACCAAACCTACTTAACAACTTATCGATGTAGGACTTTTGTGATAGCCCAAGTATACCTCTTGAAAAATCCCTATAGATCTGTATACCCAGCACAAAAGATGCATTACTAAGATCCTTCATGTCAAATTTACTGGATAGAAATCGCTTGGTTTCATGCAAAAGTTCCACATCACTACTTGCAAGTAGAATATCATTTACATATAGCACCAAGATAATGAATTTGCTCCCACTGAACTTGAGATATATGCATTGATCAAAAGTGTTCTCCTTAAAACCAAATGAAGTAATCATCTGATCAAACTTTTGGTACCATTTTCAGGATGCATACTTTAAACCATATATGGACCTTTTTAATTTGATACAAGTTGCTTTGAATCATTAGACTCAAAGTTCTCCAGTTGCACCATGTATATTGTCTCATCAATGTTACCATTAAGAAACGCAGTTTTAACATCCATTTGATGCAGCTCTAAATCATAATGAGCCACAAGTGCCATGATGATTCTAAAGGAGTCCTTCGACGAAACAGGCGAAAAGGTCTCCTTATAATCAATGCCTCCCTTTTGAGTGAAACCTTTTGCAACTAGGCGTGCCTTATACCTAACACTGTTACCTTTTGAATCCCGCTTGGTCTTAAAAATCCATTTACAACCAATCGGTTTTACACCTCCAGGCAACTCTACTATGTCCCAAACATCATTGTCGTTCATTGATTTCATCTCATCCTTTATGGATTCTATCCACTTTTCAGAGTCAGAACTTTGTTTAACTTGACTAATTGAAATTGGATCGTCTTCCATACCCATGTCAAACTCATGTTCCTAGAGATATACAACATAATCATCTGAAATTGTATTTCTCCTTTCTCTAGTGGATCTCCTCGGTGGCACTTGTACTTGAGGTTCTTGAGGTTGTTGAGTTACCTCTTCATGAACTTGAACTGGTTCCATAACTTGAGTAGGAAGAATCTCAGGTGTGTCTACAATCTCTGTTATTGGTTGTACATTCTGGATAGTGTGATCAAACATAATATGACCACATCCAGTTGTAATAATAGGAATACTAATAGATTCCTCTTCAAAGACCACCTTTCTTAATGATTCTCTCCCTCTTAACTCAACATCCTCAATAAACTTAGCATTGCCCATTTCAAAGAAGGATATAGTTGAGGGGTCATAAAACTTGAAACCTCACAACCTTTCAGAATACCCTACAAAGTAGTAGCTCATAGTTCTGGAGTCCAATTTCTTTTCCTTTGGCTTGTAAGGCCTAGCCTCAGCTGGATATCCCCAGACATGCAAATGCCTAATACTAGGTTTCTTGCTAGTCCATAACTCATATGGGGTTTTGGCTACTACTTTGCTTGGGACTCTATTCAAAATGTAAACTACAGTTTTGACAGCTTCACCCCAAAGTGATTCTGGTAAGGTGGAATGATTGATCATACTTCTTACCATATCCTTAAGAGTACGGTTTCACCTCTTTGCTACACCATTTTGGCTTGGAGTCCCCGACATGGCGTACTGAGGAACGATACCACACTCCATCAAATATTTGGCCAATGGCCCTAGACGTTGTTCACCGAATCCACAATATCTACCATAATATTCACCTCAACGGTCAGATTTGACGACCTTTATTTTCTTGCTTAGTTGGTTCTCAACTTCAACTTTAAAATTCTTGAACACATCCAATGACTGAGACTTCTCATGAATCAAATAAAGATAGCCATAGCGTGAGTAATCGTCAATGAAAGTGATAAAATATTGTTGTTCATTCCAAGAAGGGTAGGAAATGGACCACAAATGTCTGTATGTATCAATTCCAAGATGTCACCGTACCTATTGGCCTCCTTTTTCCTCATATTTGTTTGTTTACCCTTAATACACTTTATACAGACTTGAAAGTCTGAGAAATCAAGTGGATCAAGAATTCTTTCTGACACAAGCCTTTGAATACGTTGATTTGAAATATGACCCAAATGCCTGTGTCACAACATTGATGAATTCTCATT
Organism: Vitis vinifera; assembly: GCF_030704535.1. Lineage (NCBI taxonomy): Eukaryota > Viridiplantae > Streptophyta > Magnoliopsida > Vitales > Vitaceae > Vitis > Vitis vinifera. The sequence goes on along the minus strand of NC_081809.1, from coordinate 12,115,895 downwards.
TGTTAATTTTCACTTAATGCCATAATTACTTGAATGCAAGGTTTCGTTTCCATTAGAGGCATTTATGTTCAATTTGTATAATTTGTCTGTTAGACTACCTGTACCAATAACATTTGAATTTAGATAAAGACTAACCATTCCATTTCTAAATGAACAATTATATCCACATTTGTCCAGACATGAAACAAAAATTAAATTCCGTCTAAACGACAGCACTACAAAAGTCTCTTCCAAATCCAAAGTACATCCAAAGTCTAATTGTAATCTAAAAAGACCAATAGTCTTCATTGCAGCCTTGTTGCCATTTCCCACATAGATGGATCTTTCACCATCAGTTGGCATTAAGCTCCTTAGGCAACCTTGCATCATGACACTTATGTAAGTAGTTGCACCCGTATCTATCCACCAAGTGTCAATAGGCACTATAGCTAAATTAATTTCTGAACAAACAAAGTTGAGAAGTGTACCTTTCTTTTCACACCAAGCAGCCTATTTGGTACATGTCTTCTTCATATGACCAACCTTCTTGTAAAAGAAACAAGTGATCTCCTTATCTTGTTTTTCCTGCACCTTTTGCTTTGATGTCCTAGAAAATGCAGTTTGTTTTCCTGTATTGTCCCTCTTTCTTTTCTTGCTGGTACCAAATCCCTAAGATATGGAAGCCAAGTGAGCACTTTCTATCTTTTCTTGTTTCAATCTATCTTCCTCTTGTACACACTGAGCAATAAGCTCATTCAGAGTCCATTTTTCTTTTTTTGTGTTATAACTGATCTTGAATGAACTAAATTGTGTAGGCAGAGAGATCAAGACCAAGTGCACGAGTATGTCTTTTGACAACTCTAACTTTAGTGCCTTGAGTCTAGTTACAAGATTAGACATTTCCATTATATACTCCCTTATATTCTCTTTCCCTTTGTACCGCATGGAGACAAGCTTACTAAGAAGAGTGTTTGTCTCAACCTTTTCATTTGCAGTGAATCGGTTTGCTATCTGGTCCAAGAATGTCTTGGCTCAAGTCTCCTCAGGTATTGCACCCCTTATAGCTTCTAGAATTGAGTGCTTCATTATCATTAGACTCATGCGATTGGATCGCTTCCATTTTTCCATAGCAAACCTTTGCTCAATAATGCTAGCACTAGTAAGGTCTAGAGGGTGATCCTCTCTTAATGTATAGTCCAAATCCATGCACCCGAGCACAATTATAACGTGCTCCTTCCATTTCTTGAAGTTTGTGCCATTAAGCACAGGAATGTTATTAACATTTGTAGATATAGATGATGTTGAATTTATAACAATAAAGCTCACAATCAATCACAATAATATCATACATACATGAATAAATAAAAATTTAACATATATATGTATATGCATGTGGGCCTATTACAAGATACCTAGCACAAACATTAATATTCAGTCTTTGGACAAAAATATCAACTTGTAATTGGTATCCTTTTTAAAATTAATTCATAAATATTGACAATAAAACCGAAGCAATATGCCTGTCTTTGGATTGACATACATCAAGGTTTCACTCATTGGTCAAAGTCTCCTATTGATTTTGGCACAAACTCAATATCCTCTCAAGGTTAAGAGTTCATGCAGTATAGTAGTTTGGTGAATTATGACAATTGATATATTTGCATCAGGATTCTCCGCAAGTCATGTCTAGTGTGCATCACATACATTAGTGCACTTAACCATATGAAACTCATCCCGATAGCTAAGACAAGTCATCACTCCAATTAGGAGGTGGTGCACTACAATTTCAACTAGATTGTCCAAATCTATGAATCGGTTATGGGCAACTTATTTACTTATAAAGAACCCATGACTTATATCTTCTGTGTAACTCCAAGTGCACCCCAAGTCATGTACAATGTAAAAGACATGGGTTGAATGCTCAAATCAAATGTCAATACACCAAAAGGATAGTAAGGGAATAATTAAGTCTGACTTTGTTACATCATGTCTTTTTTTTTAAGGGTTCAATCCCAACACTATCCAACACTCACCATTATTGACAAGGACATTGTTGTACCAAATCTAGCAAAAATGCATTAGCAAAGACAAGATTAACTCCTTCTACATGCAATCAAGAAAATAACGTTTGGGCCCAGTTGAGAGTTTAAGGTTAAAATGGGATCTTTGGCAGAAAAAGAGGATATAGACTGCTTCCCAAACTATTATCGCTATGACCTTTTTGGTCACCTGGTTGTAATTCTTTGTATTTATTTTTCTAAAACTTAAGTTAAAGCCATAACTCCGCCTTGCAGCTTTAGTGTTTTATATAAAGCTAAAATTACATATGAAGATGCAGCTTCCCAGCCAAATACAACCCGTGTTTTGATGAAGTTGTAGCTTAATCCTCCACTTCTACATAAAACATAAAGGCATTGAAGCCCTAGGATGAAGCTGGAGCTCTAACTTAGGTCATGACACATTGGAATAGAGAATGAAAATAAGAATAAAAAATTATTTGGCTTGAAAACCGAAACCTACTTATTAGAATTTTGATTAATTTCTTCTACATGTTACTGTGATTCACCTTCATTTTTATTCTTATTCCCATATACTAAATTCACCCTTAAAGTACAAAAGAAAAAAATTAATATTTACATGGCAAGGTCATATATATATCAAATTTAACTATCTTAAACTTCATTGTTTAAAAAAAAAAAAAAAATCTAATTATTTTATTTAATTTATTAATAAAAATATAAAAACCAACATTATAATTTTCTTTAAAAAAATTTATATCATTTATATGATAATTAAATATAAATATTAAAAATCATATATGCATCATCATTTATTTTATATTATTGAATACATTTGAATTAAATAAATTATAGTTTTAATATTAAATATATCATCATTTATCTCATTAATCATATTTTAAAAAATTACTATCACTTCACTTTTAAATTTTTATATTTATTCTTTTAATTTTGAATGTCTTTATTTTAAAATATTAAAAATATAAATTTATTCAAAAAAACTAAAATATAAAATAATAATAATAATAATAAAGTTCTAATATTTTAATAAGATAAATAATAAATTATATATTAAAACCGATATATCTTTGCATACATATATTTTTCTCATTAAGCATATATATGTCAATTACACTTATAAAATAACTTTAATATATTTATTTTTATTTATTTTATCATTTTTTTTTTAATTTTTCTAAATATTTCCATGAATTTTAAATAATTTTAACCTTACCGATATTTTTATCAAAATATCCACCAATATTTATAATATATCCATAAAATCCAAATATCGATATATCTGTGTTTACCGATATTTCAAACCATGGTCATACCTTTAGTTGTTTTGGCCTCTACTTTGCGTAATGCATGACTCGTTTTGCTAATCTTTATGCCATTAAATCTTGTTCTTGTATGATGCATCTCAAAGAATGATTACATCTCATGAATAAAAGACGCCAACCTGTTTTTGAATATCTTCAGAGCCTCAAAGGAATTTATGATGAACTTGCCTTGATTCGCTTTCCACTCTCTGATGATGATTTAATTATTCATGCTCTCAATGGCCTCAGACCTACTTTCAAGGAAATTGTTGTAGCTGTTTGTGCTCAGATAGTCCCATTTCTTTTAGGAGCTACATACTATGAAATTTATGTAGTTTTAGCATATACATATATATTGAAACTTAAATTGATTAATATATTTGAAAGAGGTGCTTGAAATTAAATTTTTAGAAAAATAACTTTTCATAAAATACAAAATAGTTGAAAATTAATTTTATGTTAAAAGGGAGTGTGATAATAGGTCTAAAGGTTATGTACTTTGAATAATTGCTCTCAAGTCGATAAAAAATTTTGGACAAAAATACCCTTTATCGTTCACGCATCTCTAAAAACCATATTAAGGGTATGTTGGGTATTTTTTTATGATAAATTTTCTACAAATCCTTCAACTTTCAACCCAATTAAGCAAAGTATATGCATTGTAAGACCATTTTCACGTTGATAAGCCTTTTTTATTATAATTTTTCTAAAATAGATAAAATAATTAAAAGTGTATTTGATAGTGATTTTATGAATTATTTCTAATCTTTATAATACTTCAAAATTTTCATCATTCAAATATTAAAAATGTTAAAAACACTTCCTATAATCCCTCTCAAATACAACTTAAGAGTCCATTTAAAAGTGATTTTAAGAAACGCTTTCAATATTTTTAATACTCCAAAATTTTTATAATTCAAGTGTTATAAATATTATAAATGTTTTTTAAAATCACTGTTAAACACACTCTAAATCAATTTTAAAAAGGATTTTTGGTTTTGAAGTTATAAAAAAAAAAAAAAGGAAAATATTGAAGAAAAAAAATTAAAAAGAAATTAAATCAATAGAGATTGAGCATGAATGAATACCATAACAATAATCGAAGTTGAGGCAAATCATCTTCTTTTCAATGGAATTTTGACATACTAACGAGTGAGGATTAATCAACCTTTGATTTTGAAAAGGTTTTAAAGTTGGAGACCTTTAGTAGGTAAATTAATTGAACTAGGGAAGTCCTCGATAGTCGATACATGAACTTAAGTTGATGTTGACGCCCATGGTCTACTCATGCTCCCTACTAAATTCAATTCTAACCATTCTTCATACCATACTCCTTGGAAAAATCTCTACCCACCTTCTCCAAAAAGTAGAAAATTAATAATTAAAATATGAAAATTTTATAAATAAATATTGTAATATATCATGAAATAATAAATGTTAATTACTAGCTAGCCTTCTCATCTTCTCTCCTACACTGCAGAAAAGGGATATGAAGAGATGAGGAAAAGGCATTGGAATCAAAGTGGAGTGAGAAGTGAATATCAATTACAAACACTTGTGCAGATTACAAGCTTGGTGATTCCTATCCAGATTTCTGTCATGTGAAACTAGAACAACTTCAATCAGAAAAAAAGAATAACAAATAGATTTGATGGCAAAACTGGTATGAACATTATAGAATGTCTTCAGACTCTCGATCTAGGAATGTTGGATACTCTACAATGATGACTTCTATAAAAAGCTATTCAAGGAGCTCAAACTCAGCAAGATGACCACAACCCTTTTTTTTTTTTTTTTTCTTTTCTGGGTATCTCAAAACTTACAAGGAAAGTTGGATTTCATCTGTTTGCCTGGTTATGCCGCTTTGTCTGGATCGCCATGGACATAACCCGCAGCCTGTTTGTTATCTCAGTGAATGATGGCCTAGCTGCCGGATCAGGTGACCAGCACTCTTCCATTAACTTTCTCCAGTCAGGATCACATCGCTCCGGAATAGGAGGCCTAAGTGTGTTACTCACAATTCCCCCTTCATCAAGAGTTCACAACAAGACAAACCATTGTCAAACTGCAAATGGGGATTACATTTTATGCAGAACAATATCAAATTAAGCCTTCTGGAGAATAGACTTATGTGTGAGGAAAACAGAATAGTGGAAGAGTTCAGACAAAATTAAATTTGCAGGTTACAGGAGCTGGTCATGTATGAGGCTATAAGATCAGTGTCTTAAGCTTCAACAGAAATCTTGAGAATTTTGATGTTTCTTTCTGTTTTGATCCATTAATTCCTGTATTCAAAATTTTGACTGAAGTTTGGTTCTCTTCAACACAAAAATCTAAATGCTCAAATTCTAGAAGAATGCAAATAATGACCATATTTTTCCCTTTGAACACCTACCAAGACCAAAATGAATATGAAACCAAAATCTCGAACACTGCCTTGAATATGAAACTAAGGTCACATTTGTTATATTGATTTAACAAAAATCTAATATTTCATATTTACATACAAATGATATTAATGAAGACCTATAATCAAATATTTTAACCTTACTATCATTTATGATACATGTGTGTTCCATACATGCATCCACCACTTTTTTTTTTTTTGTTTTTCCTATTTTTGTTCCAACTTAAGTGCTTTATTTTTCTGAGAGTAAATAATCTCCAAAATAAGTCACTACAAAATCATTATACTGTAGCAACTGTTCCTCCTTGAAGTTGTTGTCAAAATATTACTACATGGCAGGCATGATTCAACAGCTTGAGAAACTTTAATAAGGAATATTTGTGCGTAGATTTAAAAGGTTCACAAAGGTTCTTGAGGAGCTTCTAAAGAATGAATTTTAGATGAGAATAAATGCAAATAATTTTGGTTATACTAAACAACAGAAAATGCTTACCTATGATAGCACCACAGTGCATGTTTGCATAGGGCTCTTCTCCAGTTAGGATCTCCCACATTGCAACGCCAAATGAGAAAACGTCAACCTGAAAGAGAAATAAACCGATATGATGCCATGCTACCTTCTTTAAAACTTAGATTTAGAATAGTCTGAGCAGTCAGATGTAGAGACATGTCAAGGGATTCTGCATTCTGCCTTGTGATATATATAAGGCACCAAGAAAAGAAAATGTGTATTTGACATTGATTCCATATCACTTTGTTGCTTAAAACTCTCGTGCAAAAAATAATTAGGCATTATCTTAACCTTCTCCGAAACCCGGTTACTGCTACCATTCAATAATTCTGGTGCCATCCATGGAAGGGTTCCTCGAACACCACCCGATACAAGTGTATTGCGTTTAATTCTCGATAATCCAAAATCTCCAACCTGAAAAGGTAGCCGCTTTATGAAATGCATCTCTAACTAGTAAAATGATGATCATACCATTTTAGAGACACTGATTTTCAAAAAGCACCTCAAAGTTTATTAAAAGCATTGAAGTACATCTAAAACTACCATTAAAACAGATTTAGAAGACAAATTCTTTCTTTAATAGTAAATAATACAAAGACACACACACAGACACACAGGCACACATATTACTGTTACTAATTACCTTGCATATTGGCCGTTGAGTGTCCCTCATATTGACGAGCAAATTGTCGCATTTCAAATCAAAGTGAACAATGTTTTTCAAATGCAAGTATTCCATGCCAAAAGCTGCATCCATTGCAATTATAAGCCTTTTCCGGCGATCAAGAGATCTGCAAGAAGAATTCCAAAATTCCATAAATCTGCTCCTCTGTAGAAGTGAAGGCCAATAAAGAAAATTACCAACTCACCTATCCTTCCTTAGTAGGACATGCCTCAATGATCCATTTACCATATATTCAGTTACAGTTGCCAATGTTCCTCCAGGCCCATCAGGAACCACCCCATAAAATGCTACCACATTTGGATGGTGAAGATTTGATAGGATCCGAGCCTCTCTCCAGAAGTCTTTAGTCTGTATAAACAGGTGAAATTTTAATATCATTTAATTCAGAAAAAAAAAATATTCTAAAACCTACTTTTTAAGTGTTGGAGAGAGATATCATGAAAAATAGTGACCACTATATATGCTTCAATCCATTGAAAATATTTTCCAATATTTCCGACAGATACATTTTACAAGCAAGTTCAGTGAGTCCCCTATACGTATTGAATGATTTTACAACTATCATGAATAGAACTGGCAAAGGGAATTTTTTGTTAGTGCTAGCTATAGTTGTTTCAGCAACCCACCAACCGCTCTTGCTCAGATGATCTCCCTGCAAAGCAGCTCTTTTTAATTCTCTTAATTGCAACATCTGTTCCCCTCCACTTTCCATGATAAACAGTTCCAAATGTACCAGATCCCAACTCTTTCAGCTCTTCAAGATCAGCATTCTTTATTATCTGCACATCAGCATATAAAGCACCCAGTTAAAAATTGAATCTAGATTTCCCTTTTTTCTTCAAAAGAAGATCAAAAATATCTGAGGAAATCATTATGAATAAAAATGCTACTAAGGAACTTCTATAATTGGTTATAATCAAAACCACTGAAGACTATATATAGTGAAAGGAACTAAGCAGCCTAAACCAAAATGATTGTCCTCTAGATTTTAGCTTGGTTCCTTCATCTTTCAGTCAATGCTTGAATTAAGACGGGTTCGAAAGAGACTTCAATCATGTTTTCCCTTGACATTCGTCATTGCCCGTATACTCAAACTACACAAAAGTGAGATTCTGTATCTCCTATATGTTTTAAAACTATATAAAAGAATAAATAGCAAAAAGATCATGTGGCATGGATTGAAGTTTTTAACTATATTTTATCCAGTATTCTTCATTGCCCACATGCTTAGACTATTTTCCTGATAACTCAATTTTATTCAAAGAATACATAGGAGAGGTGCCCCTAAAAATGAAAAATCATATAACAGAATCAGAAGGAGAAATATAGAAAGGAAAGGAAAGGAAGACTACAAAAAAATTCAAGGAAAAGCCATTGCATACAACAGTAACTAAGGTTGCAATCATAATGTTTCATGTGCATTTATTATGCTATTTTAATCCTTGCCACATGATCTTTTGCCTAACTCTATGAGCATGAGAACATGTGAACATATGCACCTAGCCCTCCAAGCATGACAACGAAAAAATATCCAGTATCATTTAGATATTAAATGAGGAAGCTAATATTCAATTATGCATGGACAAAATGAGATGGAAGCATCTCACCTGCAAACCATAGATGCTTGCCTCCATTTCAGCCATAGCAGCATCGCTAATAGATTCACCCAGATCTCTGCCCTCCTATAAGAGACAGGGTTGTGATGAAAATTAAATGGAAAAGAAACCATCGATGATACCAGAGTCTAAATAGGAGAAATAATTACCTCCCCTTCAGATTCTTGAATATCACTCTCTGCCTCTGCTTCTCCAGATGATGTAATTACATCACTCGCTTCATCTTCTACTTGTGGGATAAGTGGGGAAGATGAGGGAATGCCAGGAGGCAAAATATCAGTTACATCTTCAACAATAACTGCAGCACCTGGTGTGTTGCCGTTATGATGATTATCTGAGGGCTGTGATTGGACAAAGATAGCATCTCCAGGATTTAATCTCTCATAAAAGTGTCCCTCTGGGCCATCAACCTCATGACAAGGGAAATTCAGAGGGTCTTCATCTTTAAGAGTAGATACTCCACTCATAACAGCTTTCTTGTCAGGATTTTCAAATGAAGACTCTGTACTGAGTGGGTAATTCTTCTGCAAGTTTAAGCTTGGATCAGATTTATTTCCTGCAGATGGAGTTAAACTTGCAGAGCTTGGGACTGCTGCTTCTTGGTCACCTGTTCCTTGAATTGCAACAGATAGAGGTCGAGAAGATTCATTGGGAACTGATTCACTACTTATTACCTCAGTCATAGCATGCTGCATGTCCTTGGTAGCATTTTGGCTTTTGACGAGAAACTTGGGTGTACTTGCACCCAATGAGTAATCATGAGGCTGCTCTCTCACAATATCAGCAGAATTTTCTGGAATCATGAGTGTTGAAGCAGAATTCATAGTTGTGTCTCCATGGTCTTGAAACTCAAGTGGGGAAATATGAATACTGGGTACTGAATTTGGGTTGTAACAAACATTTTGCAACTTTGTATTAGGTAGTGTGGAATTATCTTGTGATGTAAGGTCAGTGATTACTTTATCATGTTTCCTTTCCTGACCTACCTGAGTATCTATCTCATCCTCCCAGTTCCATGTATCTTGACCCAGTCCATTATTTCCCTTGTGGTCATCCACTATGAGAGTGGGCTGATTCTGATAAGCTTCTTGGTATTTCTCATTGCTTATTTCTTGCGGTTGAAAAGACCATTCTTGCGGAGAATTAGACAAAGCCAACGAAGGTGATTTTTGAACTTCAAAAGTCCATGGGGACAATGGAATAATTCCTTCCTCCAAATGGTAATCAGGCCTCCCTTCATGTCCCCGCAACTGTGAATCAGAAAGCACATGCAACATCCGGTGATGAGAACCTACCAAATCATTAGTTGATCCTGACAGAAGACCCAGTGGATCTTTGGGATGAGAGTGGAATGCTCTCTCCTTAAGCACAGGCCTCTCAAAATCCACTTCACTTTGACCAAGTACAGGAGAAAAAACAAAATCTCTACTGGGACGGTTCTGGACATGCAAACTAGGAAGTTTGTTTATTTGGTCAGTTTCTAGAAAATGTTTGTTATGATGATGGTAATTCATCAATGGCACAGGCCCATACGGATTATTATGATAATAGCTGGGAGAATCAACACAATAGGCGTTGTCACATGGCCATTGATCTGTGACAAATTGACTGGCGCTTTCATGACCATCATGGTATGCATGATCCTCGAAGAAATGCATTGCAGAATTCTGAGGATCTCTATTCTGAACTGGCAATGGAGATACAGGAGGAGATTGCTGAAATGACTTGGTTGGTATCTGGAGTGAAGTCAAAAACTGAGCAGCAGGATTTGTGAACATCCCCACCAAATTTGAGGAACTAGCTCCATCCTTCATCTCCAAAGGATGAAAAAAAGGAGGGTCTCTATAATCACAGGTATTTCCCGTCTGGCTTGATACACTCTGCCCACTAGAGTTCTTCCGTGGACTTGGGTCAAGCATGCCATTCACAGCAACAACATACTGATAATCAGCTTCATTCTGTTGTGTGGCCCTTGTTTCGAAAGAACTAGGGCTCTCAGGTTCACCCACCGGTACAAGAAATATCCTTAGTCTTTGAGAACCCTCAATTCTTTCCAGCTCATGATACTCCTCGATCATATGATGAAGATCTTCATCTGAAGAAACAGATATGAGTGCATCAAGATCCTCACCTGGGAGCTGATACTTGATTGTATGAAGTTGGTTGCAAATAGCAGAAGTTTTCTTCACAAGTTCAACCCAAGAGAGGTTTTTCCTGATGGATATAATCTTTGTCTCTCCACCCACATATCTAAGCTTCCCATCATTTGGCCTTGGTAATATCCTCCCCCCAAAGCTGCAAAGGAATTTCATCTTGTCAGAGAAAGAAGCATCTGAAACTCCTGACCCTTGACAATGATGTGGTTGAGGGGACTCTGGTATATTAAAGGATGGAGTAGCATGTCCTGGGACAGCTTGATCGCAATTGAAATCCTCAAAAAGCTGACCTGATCCTAGTCTGGGGGCACTATATTCCCTGTGGATTCTGCTTGCTTTATCAAGATAAACCCTATTCTCCACTTCTGCTGCATATCCTTTTCCAGGAACAAAATCCAAGATGTCAGAGCTGCATTCAGAATCCCCTCTCCTTAGCCCAAGAATGCCATTGAGGGGCTCATAAACCATCTGATGATTCTCATTAAAACCTTTACACCATCCCTTTGGCTGTCTCTGATCTGTATCAATCATGGCAGACGCCCTTCTTGGAGCAACACGATCACGAAGGAACTCAGCAGAAAATTCCTCACCTGTCTGTGCACAGATATCATGTGCATTTCTGTCTGCGGCCAACTGACCACTTGACACAGCATTATCTGGGTTATTACAGAAGTGTTGGCCTGAAAAACCAGAAGTCTCACCTGTCATGGTCCCTAACCTTTATTTATCTGTATAGTAACATTCTCTGGCTTTTCAAGCCTTATTTACTTCACCATTCAAAGGCATTCCCAAATGCTTCTCCAAATTTCAGTAAGTAGCATTCCCAGAACCCGCTCCATTCTACAAAATCCCAATTGTTGAAGAATTGTACTCCAATGCTTCTATCCCCAAATGCCTATTTTCACAATGACGACTTGGATTTCACAATAATGGGGAAAACAAGACAGCATAACAGATTTTCTTAATCGGTCATATACCTAACTTCATTATCTCCATAAGAGAATAACAATGGGTGTCCAATAATTCGGCTTACAAACACAACTACCTGCAAATCTAATGAATTTTACAGAAACAACCCATGTCTTTTTTTTTTTTTTTTCAATTTCCAGTGAATTACAATCACAAATACCCCTAAAATGAAATTCCAGATCCCCCACAAGCCCACATCGACAAGACATTCACAAATCACAAGAATTTAATCAATCAATCAACGAACCAAAGAAAGAAGAGGAATAAAAATAAATAGCATGATCATCCATAAATAAAGAAAAGGGTATATACGAAAATGAATGGAAATGGTACCTGAGGAATCTGGGTTAGAAAATGAGCTCCAAAAGAGAAAAAATGGCTTTTGTTGCAATGGTTGGTTTGTTAGGCATGGGAGGAAGGAAGGAGTGCGTGGCTTACGGAACGGGTGGGAAATTCAATTGAGGACGTCGACAGCCACGTTGCTGACAAGAACGCGCCTTCTCCGCTCGACACGTACAAAGTACAACAATCGTCTTGCATAATTTTCATAATTTTAAAATATTTCAAACATTCTCTCTAAATCCACGTAATCATAAACAACGGTTCAGTTAGAAAGTATCGAGAAGCTGTCCTCTGCGTCTCTTATGCCCATGCCGTGTTATGATAAATTAGCTTCCAAAATATCTCAAACTCAACTGTCTCTCTTTATATTGCTTTATAACAATGTTTATTATTACAATGTAATGTCTCCATCTTTGAAAGAGTCGTTTAAGCCATCAAAATAAATGAATTGTTGATAATTTATTCAAATGAGAACTAAAAAGATTATGCTTTAAACTTTAAGACTGCTCTTCCTATCACAAATCCACCTTTTGAAATGTGTTTGAGAATATACTTGCCATGGTACCATGGGGTTATCGAGACCCATGTGGGAAAATGATGCTTATTGTTTTCCTTTAGGGACACATGTTGTGAGTTGTGATTGTTGTGCCTTGGCCCAATCCCATGTGACTTCACTAGCATCAAAGCGTCAAATATATATTAACAAAGTATAAGTTAAAGGGCTTATTACACTTTACTCCTTCAACCTGTAACGTGTTTTGCACATTATCCCATCAAGTTCAAAATCAAGCAATGTACCCTTCATCCTTTATAATTGTATACAACATTATTATTTTTTTTTTAGAGATGACGTTATTTTATATATATATATATATATATAGAAAGACATGCTCTCCATGTGACCAAGGGTAAAATGGTTATTTTCTTAATAAGTGAGGGCAAAAGGGTCATTCCATTTTAACCTTAATTTGTAACTCTCCCCTGTCTCTTCTCCCCCATCGATCATTTCTTCCCCTATTGCTTGGTGAAGCCCCAAACCAAAGCCCTCCTCCCCAAGGAAGCTAATGTGAGGTTGACATCGAAGAGAAGACGTGGAGTTCAACAGTAATTATTTGACTTGCATTTCTTTAATGGGTATAAGCATGTCGGAAAGAGGGTTAGGGTTTTGTTTTTATCTTTCAGAAAATTTGGGAAAATTTTGAGAGAATAAAATTCGGCCAAAATGAGGGTTAGAGTTTCGTTTTATGTTTCAGAAGAGTGAGATATTTTGGGATTTTAAGGTTAGAGAAATTATTTTGCAATTTTGCAAATTTCCACCCCACAAATAAGAAAAAACAATGGGTAAGCAGAAATTATGTGGGGTTTTTGATAGTAGCTTTGTGGGATTGGGATTTTAGGGCTTCAAAGGGAAGGAAGAACGAGAGAGGAGAGCTTTGGCTTGGGGCTTCACCAACAGCAATAAGGGAAGAAACGATCAGTCGACCTAAAAGAGGAGGATTGTATATTGAGAAAAAAAAATGATCATTTTGCCCTCGATCATGAGGAGAGCATGTGTCTTTCCGTCCAAAAAAATAATGTTATCTTTAAAAAATGCACATTACATGCAATTATAAAGGATGAAGAGTACATTGCTCATTTTGAACTCGATGGGGCAATATGCAAAACGCATTATAGGTTGGGGGTAAAATGTAATAAACCCTAAGTTAAATTATTCCCATATCATTGGATGACGATGATCAATCTATTAATTTTAAAATTAAGAAAATTATAAAATTGACTTGGGAGGTTTTTACTTTTTTCACATAAATATTGACTAAAGCTACTTCACTTGGAAAATGGATGTGGATCAATTTACCCCCTGAGTCTTAGAAAAACTAATCCAGAATCCATTTGAGACAAGGGTTTCTAATATATATATATATAGCCAAAAATCGTCAAATCTCCACCTCGGTGAAATTAGTCATCTACTACCAACTTCCAAATTTCAAAAACCAATTCCTAATTCATGTGGGACAATGATTTCTAAAATAAGAGATCTCCACCTCTATGAAATTAATCATCCACTACTAACTTCCAAATTTTATAAAACTATTTAACATGTAAAGACAATGATTTCTAAAATATAATAAACTCTTAATTAAGCCAAAAACTTATAAATCTCTATCTCATGAAATTAGCCATTCACTACCAACTTCCAAAATTCAAAAAATTATCTAACAAGTAAACTAATCCTCATCTTCTCTAAATGTGCCTCCAAACATCATACTCCCAAAGGTATTCAAATTGCAGGATATTAACCAAGTCCAAATAATAAGAAGGTGCATCACCATCTCCTAGTGAAAGTGTATATGCCACCATATCAACAAATTGAGCACATGTGCCAATCTCTCTTCTTAGTCTTCTAGCTACAATTGAATTATGCTTATGGAACTAGTTGATTTAAAGCATCTTCTTTATCTTTAATACCTTCATCTGTCATTCAAAAGTCATTATTTGTATCATTAACATTTCTTAGATCGATTGTTTTTGTCTCAAGCTCCACCTATTATAAAGTACACATAGTATTCTCTTTTTGAGAACAATCCCTTTTTTTATATATGTTTGAATGGATCAAGAGTATTAAAGTCACATCCTTACTCAAAATTATTTTCTTTGAATCTAACATAAAAAACAATACCCTTTCACACTTACACTAAGCCCTATGAATAATGTTTTCTCATATCTAATTTAGGTTCCTTCGCATAAAAAAATATAAAATCAAAAAGTGTGTAAAAAATCATAATCATTTGTTGTTTTTCCTGACCATACCTCAATAGGACTTTTACCCTAAATTTCAATAAATGGTACACGATTAATGAGTCACATGTGTGAATAATTCCCTCTATCTATTTTTTTTTTTTTTTTTTTTTGCTTAATTTAACATTTAACAACATACATCAAGCCTTTTTCAAGAAAGTTCGATTCATGTGCTCAACAACCACATTCTGTTGTGGTGTACCTCTAACTATAAAGTGTCGAACAATGCTTTCATTTTGACCTACTTGGAGAAATGGATCACTTTTGTATCATTATCTGATTTCAATCATTTGATCTTCTTATTAGCTTGAGTTTCAATCATCGTATTTCTATTTACAAAAACATTCTAAAAATTATATCTTTACTTTTCATGACATACAGCCAAACCCTTCAAGAGAAATCATCGATATAAGTAAAAAAAATAGTGCATACCTCCCAAAGAAGCTATTTTGGTTGGTTCCTAATATTAGGATAGGGCCCTTAAAAGTATGGCATGATATTTTATTGTTTCACTTTTGTCTATCCTTATTCCATACATTATACTTTATAAGCATTCTCACCTAACATCTCTTGCATTGTATATGACTTAGGTGCATTAGAAGTGTTTGGAATCCCTAGAATTCTCCATTCCTAAGCCCTAGATCATTAGGATGCATGAAATCCTATTCTAGGCTCTCTAAATCTATCATATAATGGAAATATGACAATTGAAACCAAAAATAATAATAGATTTAGAGATTAGTGTCATAACTGCAATGTGGATGTTCCCCAGCCGATTCCTATTCATGTAGAAAGCTCTAAAGATGTAGAAAATATCATAAACATAAGGATCTTCCACTCAATGACTTATCTTTAAGTCTAGGCACTAAAATGGTGGAGATCTTAGGGTTGGAGGTTAAGGTTGTTTCTAGACTGTAGGGAGAGAATGACAAAAGTCTGAACTAGAAACTCTAACCCCTAAGAAAAAGTATATATAAGCTTTTTACCTGGCTTAAGTAACTTAAGTCCACCATGGGGCTTGAATAACTTAATTTAGCTTAAAAAGTAGCTAATTGATTAATTAACCTTATAAAACTTTAATTAATCAATCAGCCTAGTCTATAGATACCCCTTGTAATATTACATAATTATAAAAATGCCCTTGTGCACATAAGTGAACTAAAAACTCATCCAACCCTCATAAATTATGTCATCAAGAAATACGAACTCGAGTGAGGATCATTGGGACCCATAGAATAGTATTAGCTCCCTTAGAATTCAATTTTGAAGTTGACTCAATATCCCACTATAGAGAGTCAACTACATTCTAATACCTTATGTATATTACAACGAGACACCAATTGCTCGAGTTTGTAACTTGCTATCCACTATATACAGTTTTCCCATGAACTGGTCATCTGTAGTCTAACAAGGTAAAAATTATCAACCTTTCAAGACTACATCTACAATCCTTGAGTTACAGACGCTCCTATTATATGATCAAATAACATACTTTAGTTCACTAAGAGCATATGTTAAATTCCACCAAAAGAATTACTGTGAGATTTCAAGATCACACGCACTTAGGATCACCAAAGGGACACATTATATTAATGTCCTTAAGATATCATGGTGCTTCTATTAAGAATACTTGTTGCTATTACCTTCCATCAACATAGATCAAATCTATAAGGAATATATAATCAATTTATGATCTCACCTATAAGTCAAATTCACTACTAACTTTTGTATAAGTTCAATATTCTCTTAAGGTTAAGAGACTATATAATATAATAGCTTGGTAAAGTCATGACTACATGATGAAAATAATAACAAGACAAAACTTGAGTTCATGACCTACTATCCACTACATGTAGATTCCTCATGAACTGGTGCTTATAATTTAGTAAGGAAGTTTTATCGCCTATCAAGATTACCTCTCCAATTCTTGAGTTACAAATCCCACCTATTATGTAATTAATTGACATAATTTAACTCTAAGGAGCATATGTCAAATTTCCATTAAAGAAAATGTTATTGTCATGGTCTTCTAGATCACATATCCTTTAAATCACCTAAGGGGACACACTGTCTTAACCCCATAAGATATCACGATGTCTCTATTGAAAATACTTATTACCATCAGCAATGATACCATCCATAGGGATATATGACCACATTAAGGTCTCACCTATAGGTTAAAGTCTCCTATTAATTTTGGTACATACTCAATATCCTCTTGATTGATCCCCATTGCAGTCATGCCAGTTGATTCTGGCTCAGACAGGTGTTATCAACAAAATTTATAAAACCTAAATCACCTCACACTAGGATAGCATAGCTAACATAGTACATGGATCTAGGATCGTCCACGGGGATGGGTTTTCATCGTACAATTGACTAGTGAAGGAAATAACATGGTGTTTCTCCTTATGAAAATTAGCTTTTAAAGAAAATGGAATTATGGTTGGAAAGATTGATTTTTAAGTTAAGCAAAAATAATAAGTGAAATTAACTATAAAGAAAAAATCTCTTAGAGCTTTAGGTCACTAGGATCAAGTTCCTTAGGCAAATGGGGAGATTCTGGATCTTCTCCTCGTGTTGGAGATAATAACATAAAGGATGGTTATCTCCCGAACCGGTTTTATATTTAGCAATTAAGATTTGATCCAAAGGGTTCATGAAAAACTGTAATTGCTTCCCATTAATAGATTCAAACACTAAAGACCCTCACCTTGAACCATCTTCCAATGGCTCGTAAATGATAACTAATGGACATCCATGGATCTAGCAATAAGCATCCATGGAATCCGAAAAGCTTACCAAGTATTGGCCATTCAATGTGATTTAAAGGGATTTAAAGCTAAACCTTGAAATAAAAACCATTAATGGTTAACAACTACTTTCATTTAAAGCAAGGACAACTCCCACCTTTGCATTCAGGTCCTTCACCTAGCTTCCATCACTCTAAGAAACGTAAAACCTAGTCACTCATCCCTTGAGAATTCATTCTCAGAGGTTGTTTGGCTAGAAAGAAAAGTGAAAACAAAAATGAGAAGGTGAGGAAGAGCAAAAGCTCTGTATATTTCTTAGTACAGGAAATTTACAAGTGTTTTTGAAAAACATCCATAACATAACATCTGTCTTTCTTCTTATATATAAGCTACCTAAAAGATATATAAAAAAATATAAAATAAAATATCTAGGTTGATTACAAAGAGAAACTAGGAAATTACACAAAATATCTGAAGATAAAAATCTAACGAAGTCAATGCACAGGAAGATTTCGCATACCATGCGAAATTTCTAATGGTGTAAGAAATTCTTTAGATGTCTCTTGTGGTTTTGCATGGTGTGCGAAATTTCGCACAACCATGCGAAAATGTTGGTTATTGGATTTCTTCCTCTGGTTTTCTTCCTTGTATCTCTGATTGGCTTGGCAAACTATTGCCAAGCTTGGCAAAGGGCTATGAAGTGCTCCAAAGCTCGGATTCTTCATGTATTTGAGCTTCAACTTGCATTGCCATGGATTTGAGCTACCAAAAAAACCCAAAACTTGCCAAAAACTTATTAGTAACCCTTGTTAGGTTCCTTAATGTGCCAATTGACTTAAAAGGTATTAACTAATACTCAAAAGTGTTTAAAACAGTTAGTTTCAAGCTATAAAAGAGTACTTTTTAAGTAGTAATCACTCCGCCCAACCGACATATTGCTAGTCCCTTAGCAATGAAGGAAAAATAAAGAAAAATAGACAATAAAATAATTTACAAAATCATGCTAATCACTCGAAAAAAATTTCAAGTGGCATGATGCAGATTATACCCTCTCATGGAACATCAAAGAGGTAAAACCCAACCTTCAACAAGAGTCATCAGATCTCTTACCTAATCACAATTTATAAAGAGTAGGCATTATGCAAATTTAAGCATCAAAAGAATTTCCACTCCCAAAGGTCCAATTCTTACTCTTCCACAAAGATCTAAGTGTTAAGTTTATTAGTTTCCGATTATAGCATGTCGGACTATTCTCTTCCCCCAACCTAGTTCTTTCTCAAACTTTAGTAAACTGACCAACCTCCAATAGGCTAAGAACGCACCTCTTTTACTTTACAATTTTTTCATTGTAGGAATGCAATGCTAAAGGTATTGTTTTCTAATGGGGATCCATCGATGACTCCCAACCAATCAAGGTTTAGGGCATCAAGCTTTAAGGATCTTTCAACCACTAACTCCTCATTTTTCACCCCGGATTTTTGAGATTGAAATTCAATACTCAAACACCTACAATATGTTAAACTCCACCTATTCACCTTTTGTGACGAGCATTGAGGTTGGTGACTCTCAACCAATAAAGGTTTAGGGCAACGGGTTTTAAAGACTTTCACCATATACCCTTCAGACCTTGCTCGAGTTTCAAGGCTAGTGCAATACTTTACTCTTTTTTTTTTTTTTTTGAAGGCTCATTGGCCTTTTATAAGGTGTCCCAACACTATTAAAATGAGGTCAAAGGTACCAAGTCAAAATTTTCCTAAGTTTAGGGGGTGAGATAGTTTTTTATCTTATAATCAGAACCTAATGTGCATAGTGTGTGGTAAGATTAAAGTGGAAGAAATAAGGTTGAATTCAATAGGAGTTTCAATAATTCATCAACTTCAATAAGCATAATACAAACTCTAAAATTCAAGTAAAAAGGCAAGAACTCAATTTTTCCCATTTCATTTTGAGAATTTTTTCCTTAATAACCATGGAAAGTAGAGTGAAAACTTTTAAAATTAAACAAAAAGTAACTAACTTAACAAATTAACCTAGCATTATTAACAAAACTTCCTTCCTTAACTCTCCCTCCAACTGAGATTAACATTGCCCTCAATGTGTCAAGAGCAATTGAAAATAAAAGGAGAAAGTGGTACATCCTGAGTGAAATGGAGTTTGAGTCGTATAGGAAAAACCACATGAGTCAAAAAAACAAAAGGGTAATGAGTCGAGGAAATAGAAAAATGCTAAGTATAATAAAAAACATGATGTCTATATATTAATCTGAGAAAGTACAATATGAGATATGATCAGGCAATACATCCAATACCAGTTTATAAAGCATCAAAAGAATGACAAATCTCTAATAATATAATATGGGAATACAATAAGATAAAGAGATGTCCTATGATCAAGAAGTGGGAGCCTCAGGTGGAGATGATGCATCCTCAGGCGTAGCTGTGACTGTGGGAGGCTCGTCCTAAGGTGGTGGAATCCATGGCTCTACTGGTGTAGTGTCCTCAGCTGGAGCTATAGGCGTTGAGGATGCGGGAAGGTCAGGCTAAGGCGGAGACAGGAGTCCCAGGTGCTGTTGAATTTGGTGGAGAATAGCAATCTGCTGGTCTTGATGGGCACGCATCTAAGCTATCTGCAGGAAGAAAGCAGAATGGGTGGTGGTAAGTGTCTGAAAGGTATGT
This sequence comes from Vitis vinifera, assembly GCF_030704535.1. Taxonomy (NCBI): domain Eukaryota; kingdom Viridiplantae; phylum Streptophyta; class Magnoliopsida; order Vitales; family Vitaceae; genus Vitis; species Vitis vinifera. Next base: position 12,095,666 of record NC_081809.1, on the reverse strand, counting down.
ACCAAAGCGCAAAACTCCGAAACCGATATGGTGATGGAAGGCTCGGATGTAGTAGGCACGACTGGTGGAACTGTAGGAGTCGTAGGTGGAGCAGTAGAAGTAGCCTTGGGTGTGGGCACTGGTGGTGCTACCATGGGAGGGACTCCTAGCGATGCAGAATAACCCACCAACTAATTCCATTTGTCGAGAGTGAATCGCTCTCGACAAAAGCAGCAACGTTCGAGCCGAGGCTCAGTAAGAAAGCCCAAATACTTCAATATCTGGCACAACAACCTCGAAAATAGTAGTGGAATGGTGTCGGCCCTCTGGAGCTTCTTCCTATGGACTTTCTCCTCAAAGTGGATGAGGGAGGCCATAATCAAGTGGTGCAGGGCAAAGTAGAAGCCCTCTAATATACAGAATAACGCGTCCAAAATAGCTCATCTCCTCTGTACTGAATGTTGTCAGGGAAAGAGGTTGGAGCGCAACACCACGTCTACAAGGAGCATCCCAAGTGGAAGCTCTTTTCGTAGAAGGATCAAATCAGTAGAGGTTCCCCTGGATAATATGCACACCATTTTCTTCTGAGATACTAGGGACCACTGTCAGAAAGCAGATGGATCCTCTGGCTCGTAAGGAATCTATAGAGCCTCTGCAATATGTTTAGCCTCGAGGACACCATGACGTTCATCAATGCTGAAGTGAATCGCGGTAGGACTCGAGACGCCACGAGTAGTCATAGACTAGTAAAAGTCTAGTGCTACCCTGGGATAAAAGAACTTATGAGGAGTCACGAGGTGCTTAAGGTGGTACCTTTGAAGTAGGCCGTAGGAATCTCAGAGCTCAGGCTGCTGTTGCATGGCCTCCTGATCAAAATATAGCTCCGAGTGGAAGGGTCTCACTCTGCAATCTAAGTTGCCTTCAATGGGCGGTGTTGTGATCATCGGACGTCTGATAATCGACTCTGGTGACAGGTCAGTAGGTAACTCAGAATCTGTTGGAGGCTCAGAAGCTCTGGATGACTCGCCCGGGCCTAAAATCCTGGCCCTCTTAGCCGGAGGGCCCCGTAATGAACTCTCAGGGCGCGCAGTAGTCACCCCTAGGGTAGTAAGTGGTCTTTTCGTCTCATACCTGTGCTGAGGAGCAGGTAAAAAAGGTTTAGTGGCCTCTCCACCTTCAAAATGTGGAATCCTCCCGGCCTCTACGGCCTGAGATGGGGAATCACTAGGTACCTAAGCAGAAGAGGCTCTTTACCTCATAGTGCGTCTCGGTGAAGGAGCAGGAAGGGCTCCTCTGGTCCGTGCCATGTCGAAAATGAAAGGCGAGCCTCGAGTCCGTGCTCTTGGGTACCGCGGAGTGCGTTTCTTCGAAGTGAGATGTGCGCGAAGCTCGGTATCAAATGGAGAGGGATGATGTTGCAAGGTGGCAGAGGAAAATGAAGGATTCGCAAGGTGTTTGATGTTTGTGAAATGAAGAAATGAAGAAGCTAGGGGTCGGGGGGTTTAAAAAGAAATGGGCGGGCAGCTTTTCATTTTAGTAGGCGTCTTTTGGTTTTCGCACAGTGTTCGAAATGACTTTGGGGGTGCGAAATTGGTTCGTAGGGTGTGCGAAATTTCGCACCTCATGCGAAATGATTCCTTGATTTCGCATGCCCTGCGAAAATTATGCAGGGTGTGTGAATTGTTTTGATTGCTCCTCTGTTTGAAATCCCCCTGCAATCGATCATCAAAAACCTAAGTTAAATCAAACCAAAATAAAATTAAAATGAGAAATCAAAATCAAAATCAAAATAAGTAAAAATACAGGAAAACTCTTAAATAAAAAATAACATAAAAAAATATGGACTTGATTAGTCTTTAAAAAAACTAAGTCCATCAAAAAGCTGGTTTTGTCAAGCTTGATGTGGATCAAGGAATATGAACTCCTCCTTGTCGCGAGAAAAATGCTCCACGAAGGGCTTGAGACGGTGGCCATTCACTTTGAAACTCCTAGTGTTGTTGGAGTTGAATAGTTCCACTACTCCATTTGAATGCACTTGGTCATCGTAAATGGACCTATCCACCTTGATTTCAGCTTGCCCGGAAAGATGTGGAGCTTAGAGTCATAGAGCAAGAGTCTTTGTCCCTTTCGAAAATCCTTACGGGAAATCAACTGATCATGCCATCTCTTCAATTTTTCTTTTGAAATTTTTGAATTGATGTAGGCATCATTTATCAATTTCTCCATCTCATTGAGGTCTAAAAACCTCTTTCACCCAACTTTGCTCAGATCCATGTTAAGTTTCTTGATTGCCCACCAAGCTTTGTATTTCAATTCCACAGGGAAATGGCATGCTTTGCCATAGACTAGGCGATAAGGAGACATCCCGAGAATGGTCTTGTAAGTTATTCTATATGCCCATAGTGAATCAAGGAGCTTGACTGACCAATCCTTTCCATTTGTGTTCACCACCTTCATCAATATGTTTTTAATTTCCCTGTTTGCTAACTCAACTTGCCCACTAGTTTGAGGGTGGTAAGGTGTAGGCACCTTATGCTTCACCCCATACTTGGATAGGAGAGTTTCAAAAGGCTTGTTGCAAAAATGAGTACCTTCATCACTAATTATGGCTTTAGGTACCCCAAATCTTGAGAAGATGTTCTCCTTGAGAAACTTGAGAACCACTCTATGGTCATTGTGCTTGCATGGGACTACCTCAACCCACTTAGAAACATAATCTACTCCTACCAAGATCTAAGAGTAGCCAAAAGACATAGGGAATGGTCCCATGAAGTCAATGCCCCATACATCAAAAAGATCAACTATCAAAATGGGGTTCAAAGGCATCATGTTCCTACGTGTCAACTTCCCAAGCCTCTGGCATCTATCGCAACTCTTGCACATGGTGTGGGCATCTTTGAAAAGTGATGGCCAATAGAAACCTGATTGCAACACCCTCATGGCTATCTTCTGAGAAATAAAGTGGCCTCTGCATGCATTTTCATGGCAATGACTGAGGATCGTCTGCTGCTCTTCTTCAGGAACGCACTTCCTTATTATCTAATCCGCACAATACTTGAATAGAAATGGCTCTTCCCAATAGTAGGCATGAATTTTTGCAAAGAAGTGCTTCTTATCTTGTGTTTTCCACTCACTTGGAACTTCTCCTGTGACTAGGTAGTTTGCAATGTGCGCATACCAAGGAGCAACTTCTACTAACATGAGAGACTCCTCTGGAAAATCATCATTAATGGGCAAACCATGGGAATTATGTGCGATAGCTAGCCTTGAAATGTGGTCTGCTACCACATTTTCCACTCCTTTCTTGTCTTTGATCTAGAGATTGAACTCTTGAACCAAGAAAATCCATCTAATCAGCCTTGATTTAGCATCTTGCTTAGTCAACAGATACTTCAAAGCAGAGTGATCAGTGAAAACCACAATGAAAGACCCCACCAAGTAAGCACGAAACTTATCTAAGGCAAAAACTACAGCTAACAATTCTTTCTCGGTGGTTTTGTAGTTTCTTTGAGCCTCATTCAATGTCTTGCTCACGTAGTAGATCACATAGGGTTTTCCATCTTCTCTTTACCCAAGAACAGCTCCTATAGCAAAGTCACTGGCATCACACATTACCTCAAATGGCAGTTGCCAGTTGGGAGCCCTCACTATTGGTGCGGTTGTCAGAAATATCTTCAATTCTTCAAAACTCCTTTGGCATCTATCATCCCATATGAATTTAGCATCCTTCACCAATAGTTCACAAAGAGGCCTTGCAAGCTTAGAGAAATCCTTGATAAACCTCCGATAGAACCCGGCATGGCCAAGGAATTGCCTTACTCCTTTGACATTTGTTGGGGATGGCAACTTGACAATGAGTTCAACCTTTGCTTTGTCAACTTCAATGTCTTTCTTGGAGATGATGTGCCCAAGGACAATCCCTTAGTGTACCATGAAATGGCACTTCTCCTAGTTAAGCACTAAGTTTTTCTCAATGCATTGGTTCAGAACAGCTTCTAAGTTGACCAAGCATTCATCAAATGTACTTCCATATATGGTGATATCATCCATAAAGACTTCCATAATACACTCCACCATATCATTGAAAATGCTTAACATGCATCTTTGGAAAGTTGCGGGTGCATTGCATAAGTTGAAAGGCATTCTCCTATATGCATAGGTTCCAAATGGGCATGTAAAAGTGGTCTTCTCCTAGTCTTCAACATCAATTTCTATCTGAAAGTACCCGGAGTAGCCATCTAAGAAACAATAGAAAGAATGCCTAGAGACCCTCTCTAGCACCTGATTAATAAAGGGCAACGGGAAATGGTCATTCCTTGTCACCGCATTCAACCTCCTATAATCGATACACACCTTCCAACCTGGAGTGAGACGTGTAGAGACATCTTCTCCCTTATCATTTTGCACCACCGTGATCCCAGACTTCTTTGGCACAACTTGAGTAGGACTCACCCATGGGTTATCTGATATGGGGTAAATAATACCAACCTAAAGTAGCTTAAGAACTTCAGCTCGCACCACCTCTTGCATGTGAGGGTTCAACCTTCTCTAAGGTTGACGAACTGGCTTAGCTTCATCCTCCATGTAAATATGATGGGTGCAGACTAAAGGGTTGATCCCTTTCAAATCAAAAATTTGTCATCCTATTGTCTTCTTACATCTTCGAAGGACTTCAAGTAAACAATCCTCCTGATAAATGGTAAGAGCTGAAGATATAACAACAGGGCACTTCTTGTTTTCTTCCAAGTATGCATACTTTAACTCTGTAGGTAGTGGCTTAAGAATAAGCTTTGGGGGATCCTCCTTAACAGCTTTTTGCGTCTCCTCCTCATTGAATAAGGGTAGAATTTCTTCTCTCCTCCTCCATGGGGATAGGGTAGCAAGCAAATCTGAGGGTTCAGGTAACCCTTCCTCAAGATCCCCAAAACTCTCAATCAAATCTTCTTGCATTCTCTGATCACAATGCTCCTCCTCTAAAGTGTCAATCATGCACACTTCCTCTGGGTCTTCTTCTTCTTCTAGTAGGATATGCTTCTTACACAAATGAAAAATGTTGAGCTCTAATGTCATGTTGCCAAATGTGAGTTGCATGACTCCATTCCTACAATTGATGATCACATTTGATGTAGCTAGGAATGGTCTTCCAAGTATGATAGGAACATAGTTAGTTCCTTTGACAAATGGATCTGTATCAAGAACAACAAAATCCACTGGATAGTAAAATTTGTCAACTTGAACCAAGACATCTTCGATCATCCCTCTTGGAATCTTCATTCATCTATCTACTAGAAATAGAGTGATGGATGTTGGCTTCAACTCTCCAAGTCCCAATTGCTTGTAAACAAAGTAGGGTAGCAAATTCACACTTGTTTCCAAGTCCAACAAAGCTTTTTCCACACAAGTCCCTCCAATACTCACCGAGATGGTAGGACAGCCCGGATCTTTGTACTTCACTAGAGACTTGCATTGCATTATGGCACTCACTTGCCTAGTCAAGAAGGCTTTCTTGTTCACATTCAACCATTTCTTTACAGTGCATAAGTCCTTTAAGAATTTTGCATATGTCGACACTTGTTTGATCATGTCTAGCAACGGGATATTGACTTTCACTTGCCTCAACACTTCAAGAATTTATGATGCATTATTAGTTCCCTTTTTGCCATGCAAAGCTTGGGGGAAAAGTGAAGGCAGGTGTTTCTTCATCATATCTTCCTTGATGACTATCCTCTTGGATTCTTCATCCACACTAAAATCATGGTCATCTTTCTTTGTACTTGTCTCTTTTCTCTTTCCTTTCATTTCCTCTCTCCTTTCTTTTTTTGCTACACTCTCTTCATCATGCTTTGGCTTAGATGTGGGCTGATCAACCTCTTTACCACTCCTCAAGGTGATAACTGCTTTGACTTTCCTCACCTTTGAAGATTCTTTCTCTTGAGCCTCCACTTCATGGATACCCTTTGGATTTTGATGAGGTTGAGAAGGAAACTTTCCTTTCTCTTGAATTGTGTTGAGGTTGGTGAGCCTTGAGATTGCGTATTGGACATTGTCTATCTTCTGAAATAGATCATTTTGCATCCCATCCATCCTTTTGTTCAATGTACTCTCCACACTGTCAATTCTCTGATTCAGTTGAGCATTAATGGACTTCTGATCTCTCACAAAGTCTCCCACAACCTTGCTAAGGTTCACAATATCTTGTTCAAGATCCGAGGCTTGTTGAGGTGCTTGAGCAGGTTATGTGTACTGAGGTGGCTTTGGCTTCCAAGAGAATTTGGATGGTTCCTCCAATTTGAATTGTAGGTGTTTCCATATGAAGCATTGTTATTGGGCTTGAATTTACCAATAACATTTGCTTGATCACCAAACATCTCTCTCACTGTTGGAATTGTAAGACACTCCTCCACTAAGTGCTCATAAGATTGACAAATGGAGCAAGGCATAGCATGCAATGGTGTCTCAGAAATGGCTTGCACTTCTTGTACCTTCTTCATTTCTAGCTCTTCCAATCTCCTTGCCATAGCTGCAACCTTTGCCTTCATGTCAATGTCTTCATTCAAAACATACATTCCACCCTTAGCATTAGGTTGAGACTTCATTCTTCCCACCTCTCTAGCATTTGGTTCATCCCATCCTCTTGAAACTTCAGCCACATAATTCAAAAAGTCCATGGCTTCTTTCGAATTCTTACTCATGAAGTCTCCTCCACACATAGTTTCTAGGAGTTGCTTCATTGAAGAAGACATACCATCGTAAAAATAGCTTACTAAGAGCCATGTGTCAAAGCCATGGTGAGGACAAGCATTAATAGTTTCCATGTACCTCTCCCAACATTCATAGAATTTCTCATTCTCCTTAGCTGAGAAGTTCGAAATTTGCCTTTTCAAACCATTGGTTCTATGAGTAGGGAAGAACTTCTTGAGAAACTCGGCTTGCAAATTAGTCCAAGTTTGAATACTCCTTGGCCTTAAAGAATTGATCCAAATCTTAGCCTTATCCCTCAAGGTGAAAGGAAATAGCTTGAGCCTCATCAAATCAATTGAAGCTCCTCCTTCCTGGAATGTATTACAAACCTCCTTGAATTCCTTAATATGAGAGTAGGGATTCTCACTTTCCATCCCATGGAAAGTAGGTGGGAGTGGCACAATGTGAGGTCGGATTACTAGCTGCTCAGTGGGAGGCACTATACATGACGGTGCACTCATACAAGGTGGATGCATGAGGTCCCTCATGGATCGGTATGTGTTGAAATTATCCTCTTGACCATGTTGGCTATTTCAAGCACACTTCCAACTTAGTTTCTCGAGAAGTTTCAATCTTAACAAGTCTTCTCTCAATATCTCTTATCCCATAGGGCATGCGCAACTAGAGATCACTAAAACAAAAACAAAGAAAACAAAAGAAATACAATACTAGGAAAAAAATTAAGGTTAGTTAAAAACTAAATAAAATATAAGCTAAAATATATACAAAGAAAAAAAGTTAGTAAAAAGAAAAAATCATCAAACTTGTGATGAAGATCACAAGTGTTCACCAAAGGTCATGTCAGTGTACTTTGGCACCATCCCCGGCAACGGCGCCATTTGATTCGTCCCCATTGCAGTCATGCTAGTTGATTCTGGCTCAGACGGGTGTTATCAACAAAATTTATAAAACCTAAATCACCTCACACTAGGTTAGCATAGCTAACATAGTATAGTGGCTCTAGGATCGTCCACAGGGATGGGTTTTCATCGTACAGTTGACTAGTGAAGGAAATAACATAGTGTTTTTCCTTATGAAAATTAGCTCTTAAAGAAAATGGAATTATGGTTGGAAAGATTGATTTTTAAGTTAAGCAAAACAATAAGTGAAATTAACTATAAAGAAAAGGTATCTTGGAGCTTTAGGTCACTAGGATCAAGTTCCTTATGCAAAGAGGGAAATTCTGGATCTTCTCCTCGCGTTGGGGATAATAACATAAAGGATGGTTATCTCTCGAACCAGTTTTATATTTAACAATTAAGATTTAATCCAAAGGGTTCATGAAAAACTTTAATTGCTTCCCATTAATGGCTCGAACACTAAAGACTCTCACCTTGAACCACCTTCCAATGGCTCGTAAATGATAACTAATAGACATCCATGGATCTAGCAATAAGCATCCATGGAATCTGAAAAGCTTACCAAGTATTGGTCATTCAAGGTGATCCTTACCTTGAACCACCTTCCAATGGCTCGTAAATGATAACTAATGGACATCCATGGATCTAGTAATAAGCATCCATGGAATCTGAAAAGCTTACCAAGTATTGGTCATTCAAGATGATTTTTAGGTATTTAAAGCTAAACCTTGAAATAAAAACCATTAATGGTTAACAACTACTTTCATTTAAAGCAAGGACAACTCCCACCTTTGCATTCGGGTCCTTCACCTAGCTTCCATCACTCCAATAAACGTAAAACCTAGCCACTCATCCCCTGAGAATTCATCCTCAAAGGTTGCTTGGCTAAAAAGAAAAGTGAAAACAAAAATGAGAAGGTAAAGCAAAGCAAAAGCTCTGTATATTTCTTACTATGGGAAATTTACAAGTGTTTTTGAAAAACATCCATAACATCACATCTGTCTCTCTCCTTATATATAAGCTACCTAAAAGATATATAAAAAAATATAAAATAAAATATCTAAGTTGATTACAAGGAGAAACTAGGAAATTACACAAAATATCTGAAGATAAAAATCTAACGGAGTCGATGCACAAGAAGATTTCGCATACCATGCGAAATTTCGCATGGTGTGAGAAATTCTTTGGCAACCTCTTGTGGTTTTGCATGGTGTGCGAAATTTCGCACAACCATGCGAAAATGCTAGTTGTTGGATTTCTTCCTCTGGTTTTCTTTCTTGCATTTCTAATTGGCTTGGCAACCTATTGCCAAGCTTGGAAAAGGGCTATGAAGTGCTCCACAACTCGGATTCTTCATGTATTTGAGCTTCAACTTGCATTGCCATGGATTTGAGCTACCAAAAACACCAAAACTTGCCAAAAACTGATTATCAACCCTTGTTAGGTTCCTTAATATGCCAATTGACTTAAAAGGTATTAATTATCACTCAAAAGTGTTTAAAACAGTTAGTTTCAAGCTATAAAAGAGTACTTTTTGAGTAGTAACCACCTCTTAAGGTTAAAATCCATGCAGTATAGTAGTTTGGTGAATCATGACAATTGATAGTCTTGTATCATGATTCATCATAGGTCCTGTCCAATGTGTAACCATATACACTAGTACACTCACCATAGCAAACCCATTTCGACAGCCAAGATAAGTCATCCTTCTAATTAAGATGTAGTGTACTATAATCTTTACTAAATTACCAAAATCCATTAATCGAGTTTAATAATAATTTTTTAGACAAAATTATACTAAAAGTTAATGGAAGACTAATTGCATAAACTATTATTCCAACACCTAATGTGTCACTAATAAGGTGTATTCTAGCACCCAAGTATTGACACAAACCTAATGATGGAGCTAAAACCTTATTTTCTAGTATTCCACTAACTGGAAAAATACCAACTCAGTTTATTGTTCTAGTATCTAGCATGTTATCAATAAGGTATTATTTTGAATATTTTTGCACCATCATAGACTGATCAATGAAGTAACATGTGTTCCAATGGTCTAGTGAAAGTTCAAATGCAACAACATAAGAACAATAACAACAACAACAACAACATTTTTATAAAATAGTGATCTAATGTACCAAAATAATATTATTCCACAATGCAACTACAGTATTGCTCTCAAGTGACATTTTTCAAAAGTAGCAATATTACAAAGTAGCATTGTTCTTGTGCAACCATCATTCCAAAGTATTGTTATTTTGTGTAATAGTTGTTATTCTAAAAAGACCTTGAATAAACTAATATAATATTCCAACTATTAAAGCCATGTAATTATATTATTTCTAGTACTATTGTAATTTCTATTTCGATTATATTTGTGTGTGTTCTAATCATTTTCTACAACACAACGAATTTAAAGACTTTTCCCAAATGTAAAGTGCCTCAATTCATGCATACTCTTGCTTAAGGTAGTTAAATTCAACCAAAATTTTCCAGCACACTCATTGCTAAAAGGGATAATATCAGTTAGGGACGTTGACATATTTCTCTAAAATGGACAAACAAGCAATTTTGAGGATAATCTAGCATGCTTACTCACACATCATCCAAGTTACTAAGTGTCATGCCCCAAAACCCACTCCAAGGGCTTGACAGTCATTTCACACTTCAAACTAAACGGCTCAAAGTGAAAATGATACAAACATTCATCTTGTAACTGGAAATTACCAATTACCAATTACCAAATTCCTATTTAGAGTAGTAAAATAAATAAATTCTATAATTCTCAATTCTCAACTTTAAAAACTAATACATCTACCTAAGTATTATTGCCTAAATAACTCCAAACTCAAATAATCAAAATGGGAATTAAATTTTAAAATATAAACAATGTCCAAAATAAAGTTTGAATCAAAATCTTAACAAAGAAAAAAATTCTCAACCTAATCATCTCTTCTTACCCAAACTAAGAGTACTTGAAAAATTATCAACAAAAGGGCATGAGCTTAAAGGTCAATAAGGAACATCAATGCAGTTTCATGGATCAAACATCTTCAATTACAATTACAAACAAGAGATATAACATATAATTATTTTATAAAAACTTTTGAATTCAAAATGCTAATGCAATCAAACTTTTCAATAAAACTTTCTCATATCAATTCCAAAATAATTTCTCATCAAAACCAAATCAAATGCATTCAAAATATATTTACTCTGGTTATCAAATAACAAATGGTGTCCAATTAGGTGGGACTCCACAAATCAATGGCTAATTTCAAATTTGTTCCATTTAAGGTGAATAAAACAAAAGGTCAACAATTATAACCTATTGACTAGAGTCATAAGGTCAACTACTGTAACATGTTGACTAAGGCCATATAATATCAACTTTTAAAACCCGTTGATTAGAACCATAGAAATGTTAACTGTTAGGAAAAATAGAGCTACTCCAAACTATGGTAATCACCCTAGAGGGGGGGTAAATAGGGTGATGGTCTCTTTTTCACAAATTTAAACTATGCAAAAATAAGAGACAATTATATGCAAGTATATAATAAACAAAATAAACACAATTGCATATAATTTAAAAGAGTTAGGGAAGAGAGAGTACAAACACGAGAGTTTATAGTGGTTCGGCACTTCCTTGCCTACGTCCACTCTCCTCAACCTCCTAACCGAGTGAGGGTTCTACTATCTTGAAGCTTCAACCAAGCTTCCAATCTCTTTACAATTGTATTATGGTTCCAATTCACCCTCTTGGACTTTTGGCTCCAAGCACCCTTTACACTTCTCAAGAGTTATCCCACTCTTGAACAACCTCTCAAGTGATACACCTCACTTGAGAAAATTCCTCTCAAAGATAGACAAAGATTGATATCACAAAAATCTTAGTAATAGAACTTTAGGCTCAAAGATACAAGAAAAAACTAGGATTGAATGGTGCACTAAAGATATGCAAGTTATGAAACAATAGTGCACTCAAAAACACTCTTCCAAGGCTCAAATATATTCAAGAATGATTTGGGAAGGTTAAGCTTTTGAAACAATGAAGATTAAAGCCTTTTTATAGAAGAAAAAAGTCAAACTAGCCGTTGGGGGTTTGACCGGTCGAGCTAAGGGTCGACCGGTTGACTAGCCGTTAGGGAAAGTGACCGTTGGGCCTCAACCGAACCTCGACCGGACCTTAACCGGTTGAGGTTCAACCTTGACCGAGAAGAGAAGGCCACTGGGAAAGAGAAAAACTTTTTAGCCTCCCTCAATCGGTCCTCGACCGAACGAGCACAACCGGTCAACCGGTTGAACCGGTTGAGCCATTTTTTTGGCTCAACACTCAACCTTTTTCAACTTAAAACCTTTTAACACAAGTTTGAAAATCATTTAACACAAGGTTTTAGTTGAAAACATGAAATCATCCAATTCTTAAGATATTTAAAACAATATTACTCTTGGATGATTTTGGTGCATAAATAAATAATGAAATGCATAAAAGTCCTAGTGCACCAACAACCTTACAAAGAGATCTTAAAAAGTTTTGGTCTTGAAAAACTCTTCTCTTTGAGGTGGTCTTCTTCTTCATGATTTCTTCTTGGCTTGATTTGTCTTTGGATTGCCACTTTGGAAGTCGTCTTGCCTAATCACACTTAAAATGTAGTCATTAGTTCTAAACCTTGTTTTGTTATCATCAAAATCAAGATTAACCAAACTTTGGTTTCACATTAACAATTATAACCCATTGATTAGGGTCATAGAAACTACAATCAAACACTTCATTTCATAAATTCAAACTTACAAAACAAAATATCATATCTCTACAATTTTCATTTTTCATAAACAAAGAAAATCCTCAAACATATTTTTCATAATCCATGCATAAAAATAAAAATAATATTTTTACACATTTCAAAATACAATCTGGAAAGAAAATTATTTTATTTCACAAAATCTACATTAATTTCCCTTACCTTAAAGAAACACTCAAAATTTTGAAGAATTTAGCTTGAAGAATTTACTCATCACCAAACATAATATCATACACAACATTTATTATTGATTATTTATCTAGAGATATAAATTTGACAATCCTAACAATATTTTATTTAGTATTAGAAATCCTAATTAATTTCCCATGTTAATATTATTACCGTCTAATATTATTTTCAATTCCTTAAACAATATTATTTTCAAAATCTAATTAATGAATTTTCAAATTTTTATAAACTCATATTTCTTCTAAATCTTATTATTAAATTCTATTAAGACTTTTACTAATAGAAATTATTATTATTGTTGTTATTATTAATAATACCAATATCTCCTATTAACAAAAATACCACATGTACTTTCAACAACTCCAACGACCCCACTAACTCCACTCCTCATTATTATTATTTTAATTTATTTCACCATTTGTCTATCACAGTTACCAAATTTCCTTTTTTTTTCTTTTTTTTTTCAAGTTGCCGCCCCAACATAGTCTCAAAATATGCGATTCTTCTTCTTATTATTAATTTAATTTATCATTATTTTTTCCAATCTAAAGCCTCTACAAACGATTTATTTATTTATTTTCTAAATCTAAAATTTCTCTTCTTCTACTAATTTTTTCATTTATTTATTTATTTTTATTCCATTGAAATTTTCCAATTTTCATCAATAAATTAATCTTCATTCATAAATTTTTAATCTTTTGATAACAAAAAATAAATAAATAAACAAACCCTAATTTAAATTGAAATCTTCTAAAGAATTTTTAAACTGATCAAAACTAATTAACAAATTTAAAATAATAATTTAAGGGTTAAAATCTTACTTGAAAAATTAATCTTCAACCCTAAACCTCCAAATCCTCAGTCCTATGTTGCCCTATGTTCTATGATCTCTCTGATTTTTGTGTAAAAGGGTTTTTGAATGGAGAAGATAGTAAAAATCTAATTTATACCCATAAATTTTGAATATGAAAAGACCCTTTTAGCCTTATTAAATTGAATTTTTTCTAAATTACAATTTTACCCCCTAAATTGGGTTTGGGCGTCACATCCTCTCCTCCTTAATAAAAGTTTAGTCATCTAAACTTGACATACCTAAGCCTTAAAATAAATGAGGATGTTTTTCTCTTACCTTCTCCTCTAATTCCTAAGGGACCTCTCAAATACTAAGATTGTTTCACTAAACCTTTAACAACTTGACAATAATAGGACATAATATCTCTTCCATCACCCACCACATAGGCCAAAAACTCTTGTATACCTTTCCTAAGTAATGAACTAACCTATAAAGCCAAGATCATACACAATGGTCTAACCACATGCTTTCCCTCAAAACTAAACTCACGTTGGCCAGGAATGTGGAAAGTCACTCTTTTACCAAAATGATTAATAGAGACATAGTGGGAAACTAACCAATCTATCCCCAAAATCACATCAAAATCCTAAAGGTCAAGAAGTGCTAAGTTAATTAACATCTCCTTATAACTAATCATCACAAGAGAATCTTTAAACATTATATTGTCCACAATAGAAGGCCCCATAGAAGTAGCAGTAATCATATCAAAGTCCAAGCTAGCAACTAGCATATCCAACAAACCAATAAAAAACACCGAAACAAAATAGTGTGTTGAACCTAAATTAGTCATTGAGAAACTAATTAGATAGTTCAGAATAAAAGGGAATTTATACTAGATGATAATGAAACTTAAACAAATGTGTCACTCATCCATCCCTAATCTAAGCCAATTCAAGTTCCCAACAAGATCATAACCTAGTGCTCTAATCCAACTCTATCATGCCCCAAAACCCACTCTAAGGGCATAACAATCATTTCATACCTCAAACCCAAAGGCTCCAAGTGAAAATGATACAAACATTCATCTTATAATCGGAAATTACCAATTACCAAATTCCTATTCAAAGTAGTAAAATAAATAAATTCTATAATCCCCAATTCTCAACTTTAAAAACTAACACATCTACCCAAGTGTTATTGTCCAAATAACTCCAAACTCAAATAATCAAAACAGGAATTAAATTTTAACAACTAAACAAAGTCCAAAATAAAGTTTGAACCAAAATCTTAATAAAGAAAAATTCTTCAACCTAGCCATCACTCCTCGCCCGAACTAAGAGTACTTGAAAAATTATCAACGAAGAGGCATGAGCTTAAAGCTCAATAAGAAGCATCAATGCAGTTTCATGGATCAAACATTTTCAATTACAATTACAAATCGGAGATATAACATATAATTATTTTCATAAAAAATTTTGAGTTCAAAATGCTAATACAATCAAACTTTTCAATAAAACTTTCTCATATCCATTCCAAAACAATTTCTCATCAAAACCAAATCAAATACATTTAAAATATATTTACTTTGGTTATCAAATAACAAATGGTGCCCAATTAGGTAAAACTCCACAAATCAGTGGCTAATTTCAAATTTGCTCCATTTAAGGTGAATAAAACAAAATGTCAACACTTATAACCTGTTGACTAAAGTCATAAGGTCAACTACTGTAACCCGTTGACTAAGGTCATATAATATCAACTATTAAAACCCGTTTATTAGAACCATAGAAATGTTAACAATTATAACCCATTGATTAGGGTCATAGAAACTACAGTCAAACACTTCATTTCATAAATTCAAATTTACAAAACAAAATATCATATCTCTACAATTTTCATTTTTCATAAACAAAGAAAATCCTCAAACATATTTTTCATACAAAACATATATTTGATCCATGCATAAAAATAAAAATAATATTTTTACACATTTCAAAATACAATCTGGAAAGAAAATTATTTTCTTTTACAAAATCTACATTAATTTCCCTTACCTTAAAGAAACACTCAAAATTTTGAAGAATTTAGCTTGAAGAATTTACTCATCACCAAACATAATATCATACACAACATTTATTATTGATTATTTATCTAGAGATATAAATTTGACAATCCTAACAATATTTTATTTAGTATTAGAAATCCTAATTAATTTCCCATGTTAATATTATTACTGTCCAATATTATTTTCAATTCCTTAAACAATATTATTTTCAAAATCCTAATTAATGAATTTTCAAATTTTATAAATTCATATTTCTTCTAAATCTTATTATTAAATTCTATTAAGACTTTTACTAATAGAAATTATTATTATTTTTGTTATTATTAATAATACATGTATCCCTCTTAACAAAAATACCACATGTACTTTCAACAACTCCAACAACCCCACTAACTCCACTCCTCATTATTATTATTTTAATTTATTCCATCATTTGCCTCTCACAATTACCAGATTTCTCTTCTTTTTTTTTTCTTTTTGTTTTCAAGTTGCAGCCCCAACATATTTCCTCAAATTCCAAAATCCTGAAACATGTGATTCTTCTTCTTATTATTAATTTAATATATCATTATTTTTTCCAATCTAAAGCTTCCACAAACAATTTATTTATTTATTTTCTAAATCTAAAATTTCCCTTCTTCCACTAATTTTTTTCATTT
This sequence comes from Vitis vinifera, assembly GCF_030704535.1. Classification (NCBI taxonomy): domain Eukaryota; kingdom Viridiplantae; phylum Streptophyta; class Magnoliopsida; order Vitales; family Vitaceae; genus Vitis; species Vitis vinifera. The sequence continues at coordinate 12,079,578 of NC_081809.1, read as the reverse complement.
ATTTAATTATTTATTTTTATTCAATTGAAATTTTCCTATTTTCGTCAATAAATTAATCTGCATTCATAAATTTCTAATCTTTTGATCTAAAAAATTAAATAAACAAACCCTAATTTAGATTGAAATCTTCTAAAGAATTTTTAAACGGATCAAAACTAATTAACGAATTTAAAATAATAATTTAAAGGTTAAAATCTTATCTGGAAAATTGATCTTCAACCCTTAACCTTCAAATCTTTAGTCCTATATTGCCCTATGTTCTTTGATTTCTCTTATTTTTGTGTAAAATGGTTTTCTGATTGGAAAAGATAAGAAAAATCTAATTTATATCCAAAAATTTTGAATATGAAAAGACTTTTTTACCCTTATTAAATTAAATTAATTTTTTTTTCTAAATTATAGTTTTAACCCCTAAATTGGGTTTGGAGCATCACACTAAGTGTGTTTGATAATAATTTTAGAAAGTGTTTTTAACCTTTCTAATACTTTGGAAGATAAAAATTTTCAAATATTAAAAAGATTACAAGCGCTTTCTAAAATCACTACCTAGTAGACTATAAATTTCTTGTGTCCCTCCATACTATAAGAGGTTTTTGACCTATCTCTACTGATAAGTTCTCATCTCAAGTGCTAAGATATTCCCACTAATGAACTACATAAGAGGTAGTTAGTAATTGTATTCCTTTTTTTTTTTTAAATAGACCAATTTTTGTTATGGTTTTCTAACATCCTTTAGGAGTATTTTTCCACATAATATTGTGTCATCTTGATATTTTGTGTTGCTTGTTATGATTATTATTATTATGGGTTTGACTACAATATAGAAATGTGTTTTTTTTTTGTACCCATCAAAGAGAGGTACGACTAATCAAGGAGTGCCACGTATGTATTTTTTTTAATTTTATTGTTTGTATCCATATTTCATTTATTTCTATCCTTATACCTAAGTCATTTATTTGTACCCTCATTGAAGAGCCTAAATCTCCCCACACATATTCAATACCAGTAACCACCCATAACATTTTCCTATTATAATTGGGTTCTATTCCTATAGGTACTCAACCAACTGTTCCCTAAGACTCATTTCCTTCGTACCTTCTCTTTAAGTCGGGCATATATTCACTAAACCTTAGAAGAATATGTCTTTCATTCACATTTACACAGATTCTTGTATTCTTTTGATAAAAATGTAAAATTCAACTATTTGCTTTTGGGGTTCAACTAAATCCAATTTCATGATCCATCCAATTCAACCAAATCCAATCAGCTGGACCAGATTCAAACATATATTTACTAATTTCAATCTAACCCAATTGCAACCCGAGTTTAAAAAACTCAACCCAAGTTACACTTGGATTAAACAACTTGAGTCGAGTGTCGAGTAGTGGATATATATATATATATATCATATATTATAGAACACCTTGTGCATGCAGCACCTTCATTTTGTTGAGAACATTAGCTAATTATTTAACAGTTATTAGAGGGTCAGCTTCTTTGCCTATTACAACCCAATAACCAGTAATGATCATCTGAGGGATTATTACAAGATCCTCCTATTCCAAATACCAGAGAATGATTCTCCCCAGATCGCCAAAAGGCTTTGGCATAGCCCAAAACCAACAATGACAAAGATGCTGACCAGTGAGCCTTCTCCATTTCGACTCAGAAATATGCCAGAACAAACCTGAGTAACGGAGGGAACTTCCACTCCTAAAACCTCAAACAACAGAACTTGCACCTGTTTTTTTATCAAACCAAAACCGAATAATTGACTATAAAAGTATGGTCTCTTAAAATGAATCCCAGGTTCCAATCTCCAATTGATTTAATAGTTCAAATAATACCCTTTTACACCCCACCCACAAGAAAAAGAAAAAATAAATAGGAAGAGAAAACTATGCTTGAGAATTTCAGTGAAGAAAACACATCCAAACAAGAGAAACATGAAATGTCCTTCACGCCAATTGGTAGCTAGCATTCTGGTAGGTTGGAAAATGGAATGTTCCAAGTAATATCCACAACACTCAAAAGGGTTGAATGGATATACTGTTCACCTATATGAATCAGGTCGCTTTGGCTTGCTTTGAACAACGGCCTCAATCTTCTCCAGCACAGTAGGTGTCAGCAGAGGTATGACATCAATAGCCTTCATATTCTCTTGAATCTGCATCCCAGAGGTCAAATTACTTAATTGCTGAGAAAAGAGCTGAAGTACAATGATTGCTAACAAAGTAATACTCGTACAATTGCAGGCAGAAACATGTTCTACAACATTAACAGTTCAAGAAAGAACACTACTCAGATGAATCACATGCAGGCAGCCACATACAAAATCCAAAAATGGCGTTTCATCCTCCTTGCCACATATTCCTTAGAGATGGATTCTTATACACTTATAGCAAGATCTAAAAAGGGTGTTTTATGTGCCCACAAGTCTGGATTACTAATGACTAGCTTCATAATTCTATATCCTAATTTCTCACCAATTTGTAGCAGGCCTTTGTGAATATAGCCTCAAAAAAATTGAGAAAAAAATATTGCTCTGTCCGGGCTCAAGCCACAAGGATGCTTGCTTTGATTGTGATTTAGTCAAATTATAGAATTATTAAGAAACATATGCTAAGCCAGGAGATTTTACTTTATTGATCAGGTAACATGGGTCATTAAAGCAAGCAGTTGGGATAAGGCTTTTGTAGGTTGAATTGTTCTACTAAAATAGGTAAAAACTACCATCAAATCACTAGCAGTTGAGGTACATAATTAACCTTCAAAATTCCAATTCATTGCCATGGAAATAACAGCTTTGGATGTAAGTATCCATAAAATTTTGAAATGAAGTCCCCAGAAGCTATGGAAACTGTGCAGGAAGCAAAATTCACTACAAGAAAGAGTTTCGGGTAAATCCATAGATCCTAATACTAATTAAGAAAGTGAGTCCAATTGTCAGCAGATTGGGGAACAATTTGCTTGATTTGTAAGTCCAATTTTAGTGGAATGTTGAATGTTTAGACAGTAAAATTTTTTAAGAATCCAATTTTAGTGGTATGTTGAATGTTTAGACAGTAAAAAATTTTAAGAATGGCTATTTGGTTGGGAATTTTGTAACCATGTTTTGATGTCATCCATCAAGGCAGGCTGGGGCTTGCTTTATTTATTCTTTTTTTAAAAAAATGGATACAGAGGAAGAATTAGAACAGGCAGAAGCATTTTCATGTTGCGGAATGGAATTGAGAGTAAGATGTGGTAGACTACATAGATCACAGGAAATTATGGGAAGGACCTTTAGAAGGCAAGAACAAATGGAATTCATTTCTTTGTTAAAGAGGTGTAGATTAGGCTGGGGGATGTGGGTCACAAATTTGGAAGAAGTAAATGCTATGAGATGGAAGTTTCATTTCTGACTTTATGGTGGAAGGGAGAGGTTGTAAGGGGATAGAGGTCTCACATCTTTTTTGTTAAACACACGTCCAGAGCAGCTGATGCATTGGAGCTGGACTTTTATGTGGTTTTGAGGCAGTTTTGGTGTGGAAAATTAATTTGGCAAAAGTGATTTAGTTTCTGTTTGCGACATTAAAAATGTGGAGGCATTGACTTCTTTGTTGGGATGTGGGGTGGGAAAGTTCTCTTTTACCTATCTTGGCCTCCTATAGAAGCCCCTTGATTGAGGAGAGATTTTACAAAGAAGCAACAATACCTCTCAGAGGGTGGTAGGCTTTGATAAATGGCCCTACATCATCGTTTTGACAAAGGTACAAGTGACCTTTGATAAAATGAATGCGGATGAACTAAGCTAGGGTATGCCATGTTGACAAGTGTGGTCTACCCTCTTTCCCAATATCCCATCAAGCTTGTTAATTTATATTCATGTCACTTTTTGTTGTTCCAAACAAAGTGTAATTAAGATTAGAGAAGATCTAGAGGGATTTACTCCAGGGTGGACCCTCAAAAAATAAATAAATAAATAAAGAAGCTTCCTTTGGTGAGTGGGTTAAGGGTATCGCATTAGAGCACTATCTATTCTCGATAAGTCTTTCTTGGTAAATGGAGTTCAAGATTTGCACCAGTGGGCATCTTAGTGGAGGTGATCATTATTGGTAAGTTTGGGGAAGAAATAGAACGGGAAAACTTTAAAAGTGAAATCAGTGTAGTCATCAGAGATGGAAAGAGAGTGAACTTTAGAAAGGATCTTTGGTTAGCCAATTCATCTTTGGGTGCCCCTTTCAAGGTAGCTTGGGTGTCACATGTGTGGGAGATATCACGTGAAAGATGTATCTTTTCTCAAGAGGAGACAAAAGAGACCAGTAATGAGGAACGGTGTGAACAAGTTGGTTTGGAGGGGTGCTAAGGATGGTAAATTTTCAGTCAAAGCTTTCTATTGATATATTGAACTGGAAAAAGGATTCCGTGCAGGCTGTTTGGAATTTGTGGTGTCCTACAAAAGTAGGCTTCTTTGCTTGGGAAGCATTGTAGGGGAAAATTTTAACTTTTTACTAGTTAGGATGGTAGGTTAGACCTTTGTGGAGTAGTGCTATCATTCCAAAAGTGAAGAAAAATTGGCCAATCAAATTTTCTTGTACTATAATGAAACAATGGTACTATGGTGTTTTTTATTTTCTTGATTTGAAGGATTCTGGACTTATCAACTTAGTGGGGTGCTATATGAAATTGGGGCAACATTGTTTGTAAGCATATAGAAGAGGATAGTGGGTCTAAGTTTCAAAATGCTTCTATTCAAGGGAGACACATTCTAGATGCAGTTCCGATAGCAAATAAAGTTTTAGATTCCGTACTAAATTGGCCATTGAAGAATTCTATAATTATGTAGATAGGTCACATGGTTTCCAGAAATCTGGGCTACTCATTTCCTTCGAAATTAGGAACAGCAGACTATGAAAACTGATAGGTCAGCTAATAGATAGTTCATATCATTTATAGACTTTGCTAGGACCTTCTTGACATGCTTCAGATATGACTCTGCCCATGCATTGGGTAATATTAATGGGCCAAGTAATTTTTGAAGCAATATGCTGGGTCAGTAATTTATTTTGTTTATCTATTTTTCTCTTTCTTTATGCACATAAATTTGTATGGAAGGATCTCTCATCCCTGTCAATAATTACCACTCCTCTACAAAAAAAAATACCTTCCTTGTTTCTTATTAAAAAAAATCATACTCAGAAAATTTAAGTGACTTGTATTACAAAAATAAATAAATAAATAAAAAGCCCACTAGGATAAATAGTCCAAATAGTTCAACTTGAAAAATACTTAAAAATAACAAACACACACACACAGCTGATCTTCATAATTTTGTTTTTAACACTCTTTTTGTAAACCTTTACAATTTGGCTTCAAAAGCCAGTTTCCCACTTGGCATTAACAGAAGGGAAAATGATGCAGGCATCTTAGCAAAGCAAGGTACCACCACTCGAGTTCTTTTGGGGAGATTCTATATCTCCTTAGTCATTGTTCTTGTCTGGTTACCTACAATGCAAATAAATCTATTTTGACTGTTTTTCCCCTTGTGCTAGTCCTTGTATCCTTCAAATTGGTCTAAAATTGTAAATAATAAAAGAATAATCTTTTTATGACACTGCAGAATAAGGCAATTAACTTGACCAAGACGTGTAACTGCTAAATTCCACAGACAAATGTAAAGCAAATATGAACTTTCAAACAAAGTTAAATGGTGGATGGATAGAAATAAATGAACACAAAACAAATGCATAGGATCACAGATTTGTGGCATATCTATTTTTGAGAATGCATGTATAAAACTGACCTGAGACTCCTTTGTCGCCCCAGTAATAACTGATGAGACATTCGGATTTGCAGCACACCAAGCAATTGCAAGTTGAGACAAAGGTACACCTAGTTCGTCTGCAATTGGCTTCAGTCCATTTACTTTTCTCAGCACATCATCGACAAGGGATCGGCTAGCAAGATTCTAGAAGGCATAGAATTACAGTTCATTATTTTAACAAGAAGATAATTTATTGTTGTTGTTGCTTGTTTGGACCTCAAGAAGGTTATAGAACTTAGTAAGCCATTTATACATATAATAACACACAGAACCACAAATAAAGTGAAACAACATCAGTACTGCTAACAAAGGTTTTTGATCAAGAACCTATTGTTTCAATGCCTGCATCCACCTAGAGTTGCTTGCATTTTATACTCTTCTTAATACACCTGAAAATCTCTCTATGCCATCAAGAGAACCCAGCTATCCATTGGTCTCAAGTTACAAGTTTCCAGAATTAACTCAATCACATCTCATGTCAGTTTTAAAAAATAAATAGAATGTAATTTCAAATAATTTCTCAATTAAAAAAAAAAAGAAAAAAAAAAAAATCATACAATTCAAATTGTGCTAACCGATCCAATACCCCCACTATACATCAAATTCATTAGAAAGATGTATGATAAATATGGCACACGGATAAATGAAATAAATAAACAAATAACAGAGAAATAACATCACAGAAGTGTAGTAGTAAGAATCACTAGCATCATCCAGATGCATGGACAAATGTAGAGAAGATCAAATACTAGGAAACCTAAGACAACTTTAAGTGGTTCAATACAGCAACAAAGTATCCCAACAGGTTGGAATGAAAATTTATAATGGTCTATTTAGTGCAAGCATGAGAACTGTCTTTGATCAGAGCATATTGACAATGAAATACTTGTTAGGAGGCATTTGTTTTTTTATCTTAGGTCTAAATAGGTCTGAATTTGTCTAAGATTTTAATAGAAATTGAGTGTCATTCAAACTTCAAATTGCAGCGAAAAGGTAAAATTATTTACTCTTTGTATTCAAGAAAAATATCTAAAAGAAAGACTTGAAAAAAAAAATGATACTGAAACGTTTCAAAACAAAACTTCAGAACAATAAGTAAATAAACAGGGCTTTAGTCCCTAAAAGAGGAGATATGATATTCACTCATTTTATAGGTGATATTTTTCATGTTTTGAAAGTTAAATGCTAACTATTGGGGATTGACACAGTTTTGGTAGTCCCACTATCTCATAATATGGAGAACAATAGAAAATGTACATAGGAATTAGGGTGAACCATAATTGGACAAAAAGGTCAACTACAATGAACAGGATATAAAATGCTACAGAGATCCTCAGATCTCCATGATTATAGATAAAAAAATATCAATTTTATTTATTTATTTACTTTTAACAAAGTAATTTTAGGGGAGGTTTGGAGAACCTCTCACAAATATAAAAAAAGACACAGGCCACTAAAAAACTTTTCAACTTCATAACTTGAAACTTAAAATGATGCTAGGACAGTAAGAAAGTTGACACATGCCCACAACTTATAGCTCTGCTTATATATATATATATTATGGGTACAATAAGCAATTGAATTAAAAGTGCTTGAAAAAGGTGCACCAAAGTATACACAGAATATACAAATAGCACCAAAAAGCAAGCTAAAGGAAAAGAGCAATGACAACCACCACCGATACAAAACCAAAGCCCTACCGACCTAGTAAAACAGAAAGCCCCCAGCTGACCCTCTAGCCTCCTCTGCACCTGAACCCAGAACCTTCCCACTCCTTGGCTCCTCACCATCAGACTGACAACAGAAGCACCTTTGATTCCTTAAAACAGACTGGATACAAACTAGGACTCTTTTTTGAGCTCTAGCTATTGACTTTATGACTCATTTTCTCATCCCCTATCTACCCACTCTGCTTTTATACACTATCAAAAAGGTTGACTGAAGAAAAGTGCATTTAGAGAAGACTGAGAAGCTCCAAGCAGATTAACTGAAAATATTCACAGAAAGTATTTGGAGGGAACACAACAGAAGAATTTTTGAGAAGGGTTCTGCGAGGGGTTGAACTCTCACTTGTGAAGCTGAAAGATATATTACGTGTTCATTGTATGTGTAGAAAGATATATTACTTGTTCATTGTATGTGTAGATGGTGTAATCTACAATTGTAAGACATATTCATTTTTAGACTTAGTTATGTTCATGTGCTTTAGGAGGGTTAGGTGCATGATTTCATTTTTAATTTTTTTATTCTTGCCATATTTAAGTTATATCACACCAGTTTTCTTTAATATACTTGACACACATAAAAAAAACATCATATGTTTTCAATAAGAAAAAAAAAAAATATATATATATATATATTTAAAAACAAAACAAAACAAAAACAAAGAAGGAATTGATGTCCTTTACTCTAGCACACCATGAATCTATTACAGCAAGAAATAGGTGTGTAAAAAACTGATTGCGCCAATCAAACTGACCAAACCAAACCGAACCGGCTCAAACCAACAATTTTTAAAAATGTTTTAATAATTTTGGTTTTCTAAATATACCTATCAACAACAACAAAAAAAAAAAAAAAGGTTTTCTAAATGGAAAACCAAACTAAATCAATTCGGTTCATAATTTCTCATTTAAAAAATTGATAGTATAATGAACCAAGCCAAACCAAAAGTTATATGTACATACTTATAATATAAAATATCTATTAGCAATATTATTAACTCAGTGCACGGGATTCTTCCATAGGATGGCAAAACTAACAGAAGGAGAAATTGTTTGGCAAAAATCAAAATTAATGGTCTCTGGTTGATTGAAGAGCAAGAGATTCAAAGGGGTGTGGCTAGGGCCTACCAGAATCTGTTGTCGGATCCTAGTGGTTGGTGCCCTAGTTTGAACGGTTTGGATTTCGATAGAAATGGGATTGAGGAGGCAGCCAGTTTGGAGGAGGTGTTCTCTGTGGAAGAGGTTTACTCTGCCTTTTTAAAGCTGAATGAGGACAAGGCGTCTAGTCCAGATGGTTTCCCCCTCATTTTCTGGCAGTTCTGTTAGGAATTCGTTAAAGATGAGATAATGGGTTTCTTCAAAGAATTTCATGAGGGGAAGATTTGTCAAAAGCCTGAACACCACGTTCCTAGTTTTAGCTCCAAAAAAAGGTGGGGCAGACGATTTGAGAGACTATAGACCCATCAGTCTGGAGGAAGGATTGTACAAGTTGCTAGCAAAGGTCTTAGCTAATAGGCTAAAGAAGGTCGTGGGAAAGGTGGTGTCCTCATCCCAAAATACCTTTGTTGAAGGAAGACATTCTCGATGTTGCACTAATCGCTAATGAGGCCATAGATTCTTTGCTGAAAAGGAATGACAGTGGAGTGTTGTGTAAGTTGGATATAGAGAAGGCATACGATCATATTAATTGGAATTTTTTGTTGCTAGTGATGCAAAAAATGGGTTTTGGGGAGAAATGGGTTGGCTAGATTAGTTGGTGTATATCCACTGCAACGTTTTCAGTTTTGATTAATGGCTCGCCAATGGGTTTTTTTCATAGCACTAGGGGGCTGAGGCAAGGGGACCCTCCATCTCCCTACTTATTTGTGATCAGGATGGAGGCCTTAAGCTGTCTCATAAATAGAGCAGCAAGGGGGGGGATTCTTAACAGGCTGTAGGATAAAGGGAAGGGGTGGTGACAGGTTTCAAATTACCCACCTGTTGTTCACTGATGATACACTGGTTTTCTATGATGCTTCCCAGGAGCAAACTTCTTTTTTAAGTTAGTTGTTAATGTGGTTTGAAGTCATATCAAGGTTGAGAATCAATTTGGATAAGAGTGATTTTGCCAATGGGAAGAGTAGAGAATGTAGAGATGTTCGCCCTAGAATTTGGCTACAAAGTGGGAGCTCTTCCTTCCACTTATCTGGGGCTCCCCTTGGGTGCTCCGCACAAATCAATGGCGATTTGGGATGGTGCGAAAGAGAGGATTTGGAAGAGACTAGCCTTGTGGAAGAGGCAATTCATTTCTAAAGGAGGGAGAATTACTCTCATTCAGAGCACTTTGGTTAGCATGTCAATCTATCTCATGTCTCTAATGCATATGCCAAGAGTTGCTAAATTGAGACTAGAGCAAAATCCAAAGGGACTTTCTTTGGGGTTGGGGGGGGGGGGGAGCTTTGGAGAAGAGGCCTCATCTTGTAAAGTGGGCAATTGTTTATTCAGATAAAAAGAAGGGTAGCTTGGGAGTTAGAAGTCTTTTTATTCTCAATAAGGCCCTTTTGTGCAAGTGGAGTTGATGCTTTGCGGTTGAAAGGGAGTCCTTGTGGAAGCTTGTTATTAGTAGGAAATTTGGGGAGGAAGGAGGTTGGAGTACCTGTGAAGAAAGGGAGGGCTATGGGGTGGGGCTTTGGAAGGAAATTAGAAAGGAAGGCTCCTTGATGCTAAAAAATATTGTTTTTTCTATGGGGAGGTTTTGGAAGGACAAATGGTGCGGGAACAATACCCTTCGTGATTCTTTTCCTTCTTTGTATGCCTTAGCGGATTTTAAAGATGCGTGGGTAGCGAATTGTTAGGATTCCTTGAGGGAAGAGGGGGGGGTGGAATCCCCGTTTCTCTAGATCTTTCAATGATTGGGAGGTGGAGGTGGTGGAGAGGTTCCTTTTGACTCTACAAGGAAAGAGACTAGTTTTTGGTTTGGAGGATAGGGTAGTGTGGAAAGAGACAAAGAATGGGAATTTTTCTGTTAAATCCATTTATAGTACTCTTGAACCTAGATGTGCAGTCCTGTTTCCGTGGAACATCATATGGAGCCCTTGTGTTCCTACTAAGGTGGGTTTCTTTGCTTGAGAAGCTTCGTGGGGGAAGATCCTAACCCTAGATTAACTCAAAAGGAGGGGGTGGAACATAGCTACTAGATGTTTCCTTTGTTGTGCTGAAGAGGAGACGATTAATCACATTCTTATCCATTGCTCCAAGGCGAGAGTTTTGTGGGAGCTTTTTTTTGCTCTGTTTGGTGTTAAGTGGGTCCTTCCACTTTCAGCTAGAGACACTCTTTTAGGTTGGCATGGTTCCTTTGTGGGCAAGAAGCGTAAAAAGGCTTGGATGGCAGCTCCTCTCTGTTTATTTTGGACGGTTTGGAAGGAAAGAAATAGGATAACTTTTGTTAATGAGGATATTTCAATTCAAATGATGAAAAATTCGTTTGTTTGTAATCTTTGGTATTGGTCTAAGTCTTGTTTAGATGTAGGACCATTACCTTTAATCAACTTTTTTGATTAGTTGGATTTTAGATGAGGGCTGATGAGCTTTTGCTTCTTTTTGTTCTTGCCTTTTGGCGAATCTTGTATACTTCTTGTATACTTTGGGTTGCCTCTTAAGCAGCCTTTTTTCTTAATATATATTTTCCATGTGTTTATCTATCAAAAAAAATTAATGCGGTGCACATTTTTCCATATTCAATAGGACCCCAAAACACACCTACATAGCTTTCTTCTATAATTAGGCCACTTAGTATGACTGGTATGAGCTATAGCAATAGTTACTTTTGTTATAGGTTACAATAATAAGTTTGAGATAGATTGTAATGATGTGATTCGAGCAGGCTCTATGACAACTTGTTATAATAACATTATTCAAGTTTTTTTTGGCACAAAATATCCAATTATAGGCTTTTTGGTTTTGACCCAAATTAAAAATATAAAAATCAGTTTTTGTTGTTGAACCAAACTGAACCAAACCAAAATAAAGTAAACCAACTTAGATCAGTTATTATTATTAAACCAAACAGACCGATCAGTTTCCTCTTTAAGCTCAATTAATTGGGTATGCATGAAAATTGATTAAATTAGTTTGGTTTGATTTTAATGCTCAAAACCGAGCCGATTGAATGATGCACACCTCTACCAAAATAATTAGAGCATAAGAAAATTAAGAAACCAAAACAAGCCTATTCATGGATGCAGTACAGCACCAGATATCCATGAAATCATATCATTTTTTTCAAAGCAAATAACACCACATAAAAAATATCTATGATAAGAAGAGGCTAGAATATGCCTAGGGCCAGAAGCAGTTGGAGTTAAAAGAATATGTTGTTGTACTTTACAGCAACTTTCAGGTTTTGGCTGCTAGATTTATAAGTTAAAGTTGGGAGAATAGTTATGTACAGAGAAGTGGGGATTTAGAAATCTAAAAGTTAGAACCAAGGGTTACTTGTGGTTTAAAAATCTCAAACATGATAGAAGATCAGCATTAGAAGTGAGAAATGAAGAATACGTATATTCTAGGCTTCATACATAGGTTCCATCACAAAGTCTGTAAAAAGCATCAAGTGCTGCACAAAAAGTCTCTAGACCAACCTCTATAGAATTGATAGCAAAGGCTTGATTGCAACTAAACTCAATTATGCAAAATTTTAAGTGGCAACCACATTCCAATATGTGTCAAATTAAGGCATGGGCCTGAAACATCCATTGCATGCCTTTTATATATATCTTTAAAGGGCGCCGCTATCAACCTCCTTCAATCCATCAAAATTAAGAACATGCATAATAGAGCAATGACTCTTAACGTCACATGAAATGTGAGGCAGTAAGTCAGTGACACAAAGATATAGAGCATTTATCACCAAAAAAGTTTGAAAGAAAAAAAAAGATGAGGCAAGAAAAACATTATTGATCCCCTCTAAAGGATAAAAAGGAAAACAAAACCCATAATATAATAAATATTACTCCCACTTTTGGATGTTATTATAGTTTAAAAAAAAAAGGTAAAAAAGAGAAAATATTTATCTAATTCGATAATTAGTTAAAGAAACACAACATGCATAAAATGTTTTTTTTTATCAGTAAATGAGATTTGTATTAAAACGCCAAAAAGGGCACACCAAAGTACACATGATGTATACAATGGCAGCCAAAAAGCGCCAAAAAAAAAAGGAAGAGGAAACAAAAAACCACTCCTTCCCTCAAACCAACCCCAACCAATCAATGAAATCTACGATGAGCATCAATCTTTCCACAACATACATAAAATATGATCCACCCTTCACAAATAACATATTGCAACCTCAAGAATTTGGCAAACTATTCTTCTATTGATCTTACTTGAGAATAAATGTACACTGATGTCAAATTTACAAAAAATAGGATAAAAAATTCTGGCACTCTCCACCCCGAAAGCCAAAGAGAATTTTTTTTTTGATAGGTCCCGCAAGCCAAAGAGAATAAACAACATAAAAATGATATTAGTAAAGATTTAAATCTATGATGCTTGTAGATTCTAGAGGAAGTATTCTACATGTCCTATTCCTACTGTCATTTCTTCTAACTAAAACAGGATCGGATGTTAAGATAGAAGTTTAAAATAAAATACATACCATCTACAAACATCTCACAAACATGCTTATGTATAGAAAATGCAACATGTGTTGTTGTAGAAAAGACACATTACCAGTCAGCAATAGTGATAGCCTAGAAGATTAATGAAGTTGTCCAACACTCTTTTAAAGGTTTCTGGTTTTACACAGAATTATCCAGATCCATGGTGGTCTATATTTCTATGATGTTTTGTACCTTCATTATATTCTCATTGTTTGCCCACACACACTATGATACCCAGATTCTTCAATTTCACCCAACTTACCAGATTCTTCAATTTCACCCAACTTACCAGCATCGACATGATATTGGTGTGGGTATAGGATCCTTGTCAGACACCCCTATTTTACTTTGGATGTGGCTGTTTGATTTTTTTCATTGATATCCTTTTATTATGTCAATTTTCCTAGTAATAATTACATTAGAGAAAAAGAGTTAGCTAAAAAGTGAATTTTTGGAAGAATATTTAAGGATAAAAGGACAAAAAGGGATTACAGGACAAAATGGGAACTTTTAAAAAGGATATCTTCACTTCCAATTTATTTTTAATTGATTTTTCTTTTATCATATCGTATCCCAATACCCATGTCCCTTTTTTGGATCCCTTTTTTGTCCAATCCCTATATCCTAAAATTTGAGTTGTGAAAGATTATATATTGAGACACATACCCCCATTAGACATTCGTACCCAAACCCATGAAACATAGTGTATGCATATATGTATGCCTATATGTATGAATGTATGTATGCATGCATGCATGTATATCTAGGAAATGCAAGAACACAAAAACTTCAAGAGGCTCTAAACTAGAATCACTAATCAATGTTGATGCCGATCTTTGAACTTAGATGTCCAAGAATTTGTACAATAAAAACTTTCTTGAGCATGCAAGAACTTTTTCAACAAAAAAGAATTTGTTTCATACTTAGCTGGACCTAAAACTACCTTTAAATTGATAGAAAGTCATTTTCAAAACCAATGTATGTTTAACACAAGCATCTAATGTTAAACAAGGATTAAAAGTAAACAGGCAACAGTGGGACAGCCACACTGACAATGAGCCATGACCCTGAATAGATCCTTGTTATTAAGCTCTACTTCTCAAGCAAAGAACATTTTTTTTGGGTTAGCTATCAAGCAAAGAACACCTAACATAAGCACACGATTTCTTGCATGTTATTTCTAGAAGCTATGCTAATAAGAAATAAAAGAGATCTCAAAAAAATACTCAAGAACGAAACTCCTCGGCAGCCAAGATCAATAAATCATGTCAATGAGAGTGTAAAATAACGAGTGTGAAATAACATTAAACCGCAACTGAAATTGTAAATTTGAAATAAGTAAACAGTGAATATTGGAGAACCATAACATAACAGTACAATGCAGCACTCAAATTTAAAATCACTCAGAAGTTTTACTTTGTAATTCTCCAGGGCAAATCGACTATCCTGGGGTATTGTTCCCTTGTTGTATTTTCCAGTAAGCACTCCTGATGCAAGTGGACTCCATGTGGTAAGACCTATGCCATAGTTGCTGTATAGAGGAAGGTACTCACACTCGACCTGAGTTTATATAGAAAAATGTCAGAAACCGTATGTAAAGGATTTTAACATTATACATCCTATATGAAACAACAAATCAATGTAGTTCTTGTCAGCCATAATGTTACAAAACTATTCCCAAAACCAAGGAAAGAATATAGATGAGTCAAAAGCAGTCGGAGGAAAATACTCCATGTACAGGAAAGAAATGAGTGCTTAGATTGAAGTTCACCAATATGCTAGCTTTTACCCACGAAAGCCCTACCCCAATGCATCTCATTAGCGATGAGACAAAGTCAAGGTTGGTCATAGATCAGTGTAAAAAAGGGATAGCAATAAAGACATGCACAAGACTTTAGCCAAGCTTGCTGTTGGATTAGACACCTTTTCCATGCACATGTTGCATATCAAAATCAAATACCAAATTTTTGGATTAGAAATAAATTGTAGTGGTTGGCCTCCAATCAACATCATATTCTACAACCTTGAAGGATCCAATCGAAAATAAAAAGGAAGGTTGGCTTTTAAAAAAGAGGTCAGAAGAATGAGATTCAAGACGGAAGTACTGAATAAAAAAAAATAAAAAGTAAAAAGTTAAAAAATAAAAGAGTGGGGTTAGTTGATTACACATCATTTTGGCAGCATGACCAAGTGGTAAGGCAAGGTTCTAAAAGTACAATAAGACAATTGTATAAGATCCAAAAAAAAACAAAAAACAAAAAAATAATAGGTCACCAGGTTCTCTTGCTGCAAGCTACTTTCTTTAATATTATTAGGGGCTAATCGATCTTCGAAGTCATCACCATTAGATTGCAGGCAACACCAAAATTTAACAAAGTAACAATCTTGCAGTCCACAAAAACTCGATCAAATCCACAATCAAAGCAAAAATAACATCAATAAATAAATAAATGCAAAAAATTTAAATAGTTATCTTCAGGGTCTGCATCAACAATGATCCCAACCAAAACGCACAAGAATCAAACACTTTTCAGTTAAGTATGCACCAACAAAGAACACATTCAAGTGTCACAATGAAAACCACACAAAAAATAAAGCTTTAATGAACACATTAATCAACCATCACAAGCAAAACTAGTCAAAAATCAAATTTCCCAACTGGGTATTCACTAATAGCCCTGCATACCTTGTGCCTAGATAGCAAATTATACTCAGGCTGTTCCACAATCGGCCCGACCAGATCCAAGCGCTCCGCCACCCCCCAGGCCTCCGTGATCTGCTGGGCAGACCACTCACTGGTCCCCCAATAAAACGCCCACCCGTGATCTATCACATAGTTCATGGCCCTGACAGTCTCCTCAATGGGCGTGGATGAATCGGGCCGATGACAATAAATAACATCCACATACTCCATATCCAGCCTCTTGAGCGAGGCCTTGGTTCCCTCAATAATGTGCTTCCGCGATAACCCCTTATCGTTGGGGCCGGAGCCGCCCCAGAAGATCTTGGTGGAAACAACCACGTCGGATCGCTTCCAACCCAGCTCCCGAATGGCTTGGCCCATGATCTCCTCGGCTCGGCCGTTGGCATAGACCTCGGCGTTGTCGAAGAAGTTGACACCGTTGTCGCGGCAGCATTGTAGCAGCGACTTGGCTTCCTTGACGTCGAGCTGGTTGCCGAAACTCACCCAGGCGCCGTAAGACAGCTGGCTCACCTTCAACCCCGATCTTCCAAGGTTCCTGTACTGCATCTTTCCGAACGGGGTGTAGAGAGAGAAAGTAATATGGCTCGTGTGGAGAGAACAGAAGAGATGAGACTTGAAAGGAGTTTCACTTGGCACAGGGGAGGCAGTGAGACATTGGAGTTATGATCATCTGCATATGCAAATATATGGGCATGCTCCAATTGGCATGATTGCCAACAGGTGTGCTACACCTGTTTCTACCCTCATCTTTATTCCTCTGTTGCCCTGCCTCCTCTGCTCAACTTTACCCATATCATATTCATTTTCCTCATCAGCATTATTTCATTTCCCTTTTCCACTTTTTTTTCCTAGAAAAAAAAAAAAATCCAGATTTTCAAAAACAAGGAAAAAAATATTATTTGATGGGAATGGATAAGAAAAATCCCTTTGATCCAGAAAATAACCTCTACTTTTGTTAACATAGAAAATGATCCTTTTTAACAAACATACCCTTACCTATTTTATATCAAACATTTTCTCAAAAAAGAAAAACCATATACATATAAATCATTTCCTATTTCAACATCATGAATAAAAAAAAATTAATAATTTCTATTTTTTAAAATAATGGATTTAAGGATAAAATATTAAAATGAAATTGTACGTGTAGTGTTTAATACATGAAAATTGTTTTTTTTTTCTAAATATGGATTTTATCCCACCCCTTTTAATTTAATATAAGTATATATAATTTTGGTTTATTTATCTTTCATTTCATTGTCCGTCAAACCAATAAAACAGAAGTTTATTTAAACAAAAAGTAAGTACAGAAAGTAGCATTAAAAATCAGTCAGAAGATGACCTATCAAACTATCAGTAAATGAGAGAGAAGAATGTGGGGTTGACGGATAGCTTGATCAACAAATCTGTGATCCAAGCATGCAACAATAAATGCGAAAAAGGCATGGGGGCTTGACACATTGCTTCATATGCAAGAGCTTCCAAACTCAGGGTTTGTGAGTCGGTCTCTTGATATAAATGTTTTTTCTTCTTCAAGGGACAAGTGCTAGTTGGAGTGTCATATGGAGAATCCCCCATGATTCCCCGAGTGATACATATTCTCTTTTATATTCTTTTTTGAATTTTCAAGTTTATTGTGATTCATCCTGTACAGAAAATCGTTTAATATAATTGTAATTTCCTTCCGTCCTATTTTCCTTATCTATATTTATGTTATCTACGGGAGATGGGCCATGAGAATGGTGAGGTGTCTAGGCCCTAGGGAGGAGTAAAGTGGATTGAGAGGAGAGTCAGGTAAGGATGGGAAGAAAGTGGCAAGGGTCCCTATAAAATAACCCGTTTGTTCCTTCTGAATCAAATGTCTTCTTACAATTTTAAAACAAATGTACCTAGTTCTCCGTTAAATGTCCTCTTACGATTTTAAAATAAGTATACCTAGTCAAGAAGAATCTACTCTAAGTGTACATGTATTTTAAAACTATGAGGGTTTATTAAATTTAAAACAGACAATACTTATACGGAAGAGAGTGAGTCATTATAAATTATATTAAAGTTAATTCTCGACCTTGATATGAGCCTTTGTCTATTTGATTTTTAAAAAGATGTTTGTCTGTTTAATCCTATAATTTTATAAGATACGACACAAACGTAACATCTACATAAAGACAAAGGGGTTTTGAGGGGATGATTGCAATATTCCTCATTGGATAAAGGAAAAGTTTTTTGACACTAAATATGTACACTTCTTTTAATCATGTAAATGTCTTTTAAAGTTATAAGGACTCATTAGGCCTAGAGTAGACAATATCTGCACACTTAAGAGCATATCATTATAAATTGTGTGTGTGTATATCTACTCTTCTTGATTGTGAAGACTTGTTTTAAAATTGTGAATGTTCATTGGGTTAAAATTGCACAATATCTACATAAGAGGAAGCGAGTCAATATAAAATGGTATTAGAGTCGATTATCAATCTTAATGTAGGTCTTTGTTTGCTCACCTTTGTAAGAGATATTTGTCTTTTTGGCCTTGTAATCATATAGGACATGAAGAAGACTTCTTGTCTTCATGGGGTTAATTATAATATCTTATATTAGATATAAGAAAAAGTTTCTAATATTATATATGTATGAACTCCTTTTAACCCTAAAAATATGTTTTAAAACCATGAAGGTCGCTTAGGCTTGTAGGGGACTTCTAAATTGTGTAAATGTTTTTTAAAGCCATGATAACCCATTACATTAAAAGCAGATAAAATCTACATAGAAGGGAGTGGGCCAATACAAAAAGACTAATAATATATATGTTGGTTGGGGAGACTAATTACCACTTAACAAGCATTATAATAATGTGCTAAAATGAGGTTTTATTATGTACTTCTTAGTAGAAATCATTTTCTTACCATAATAACCATGTTAGTTCTCTATTTTACTACTCCATGCTTTAAAGTGGTTTGATGCATTATGGAAGGTGAAAAAGGTGATGTTATGAGCCCTAATAATTCAATATGATCAATTGAGTTGATGACAACATGTAGAATAAGGGGTGCAAACTATTGTTTACTACTTTTTTAAAAACATGCATTGACCTAATGTTGATTTGTAATTGAGATCTTCCATACATGTTCTTTACATTTTGTATCATATTTTCACTAGTCCAAGATATCTTCTGAGAACATTTCTCCAATTATGAATTGCTAGATTTTCCTTTTTTGGAGGAAGATCAAACTAGAATTTGAGAATTTTGTTGGGAAAAGATCTCTGAAGTAATTATGTTGAATTTTCTCTCTTAAATTGTTGATTTTCTATTGAAATCAATTTTCTTTTTTAAAATTGTCTTTGATATAAATATCGGTAATTATTTAATCAATAGATCCAAATTTATTTTTTTCCCCAAAAAATTCTAAAATTTATTTTTCAAATAAAAAAAAAACCCTCTAAAATTGGCATTCAATTGGATGACTATCCATTAAAACATTGATTATATACATTACAAAAACTTCTTTTATCCGATGTGGGATATCATCTATATACAGGAACAAAAACTTCTTCCCTTATTTGATGTAGGATATCACAGTAAAAGTTCAGGACAACGATGTTCACAATCTAGTTATGATTATGAGGCATGGGACTAAATGGGCAATACAGTTCTATGCTGATAGTGATAAAAAATGATAGAAACAAAGGCTGATGTGATAACAATGATAGAAACAAAGGCTGAGGTGATAACAATGATAGAAACAATGAGAGGCATACATGGTTGAGAAGTACAAAGCTTCAAAGACGCTTTTATTAACTATTTGATGAAGCAATCTCATAAAACAGGAAAACAAATCTATGTGTATTTGGGGGTCAATGTCAAACTATGCTACCACTTTGGAAGCAGTAGAGCACAGGTGAGGTTGTCGTACGATGTATATTTGGTCACCGCGGCTTTTCCTCTTGTAAATATCCTGATTCCTGTGCCAAGTCCATAGAGCATATGTAGAATTCACAACCTGTGTTTGGAATGACAGATTAGGACCTAAAAGAGAGGGATATAACAACTGTACAAGTAAATGAATAGAAAGAGATAACTACTTGAAGATCACATTAGAAATATACAAGTAAAAATGGCGTAAATTAATGGATGAAAGAGTGCAACAGTCAACATATTGCTTCTACTTGGAAAGGTTAATGTAACTTTCTCTTGGCTAATGCAAATTTCTCGGTTCTTCTGCAGATTTCCAGATTGTATGTTACTTCAAACTTTGATATACATACATGCTGAGATTCATCTCATGGAATGTCATTGAAAACTCTGTTGAACCATTATAGAATATACTAACAGAAATGATAATAACAATAATAGAATATCTCATATATCCCTATAAAAAATGTCCAATATTTGAGATTTTTTTTTTTTGGTAAGATCCTATACATATACCAAACTAGTAACATTTCCAAAACTTTGACAAAACCAGAAAAACTATTTTAATGCTATGTCAAATAAAAATGGAATAACTTCACGTCCCCTGATGTTCTAGCTACCCCTAAAATGTGTCTGGCTTATATTTTACCTCAAGTATTCCATGCCCAAAGCTGCTTTCTCTAAATGCACTCCACTCTGGTTGTTGGTCCCAACAAAACTTGCCTTTGGCAGGGCCGGAAGAGAAATTCAAATGGCACAACCCTCCAAATTCTGGTATATTGTCTTGTGCTGAAGGGCATTTTCCAGGATCATCTGCATGGTCAACTTCGACTTGCTCAATATTTCCACCGTCTCCAACAGTTATGTAAACGGGCCCACATGAATCCAGTGTATAGTTGTAGACTCGATTCATCCGCTCATAAGCATGGACCTGCATGGTGGATAGTAAATCACACCTCTCTTGATAAAAAAGAATCTTGTCTAAGAATGGAATACTGACTTGATTTATTTATTTATTTTTAAATTCCCTTCATGTAATTCCCAGAACATGTCTACTGTGAATTGCAACCACACCAATGTTTTATCTTATATGAAATTCCAAGGATGAAAGATTTTTTCTAACACTCTGATCAACATTCCTTTATTAGAATCAACACATAATCATCTCAAAAATAAACAAACCATTAATGCACTGCAAATATTGACACAACATCTCCCAAGCCCTTTTATTTATCAAGAGGGTAATCTGTAGTCACTTGGTTGACTTTTCTGCGCCTTGGATCACTTTTAGAGACCCTTTAAAGTACTCCTCCTGTTATTATTAAGAGAATATACATCTTGGTACCTCCAAAATGAAGAGAACTTCAAAAAGAGACTCAGTATCATAAGAAAGATGTTGGAGCAAGAATCACTTGTAGAAGAAATTCGTGGTTTTTTTTTTTCTTTAAGATTTGTAAAACTTCTTTAGATTGAATCCCAAAAAATTTGAAGTTTAATGGAAGTTCATTAGGCAACCATATTGAGAGTATTAACAGTGGATATAAATATGTCCATGAATATTGTAAAAGGGATTGCCAAGATATAATTAAGTTAAAAGAGTAGGAAATGGATCAGTTGAGTGGAGCATCCATGCAAAGAAAATTGAGCAACTTTTGTTCCTCAATTCCAGACCTGAGTTGACCAGATTTGTTTTGTGCAAGCATGAAGAACAGGAGTTGCATCCATGTGAGTGGCAATAAAATTATACCAAGGATATTACCACTTGGAATGTGAGAGACACTAATGTCCTTGACTAAATAAAATAACCAAAGCAACATCTTAGAGATGTACGACAATTGTTAGGGCTTTATATTCAGCCTTCATACAGGAGCAAGAGATTGTCGGCAACTTCTTTGAGCCCCATGATATGCATTTGCGTCTTAAATAGGGACAGAGTCATTTGGTAGCAGCATGATCAACATCTGGGAAAGTCATGATAAGAGTTATGGAGCCATGATGAAGAACGATGCCAGAACAGGGGAGTCTTTCAAGTACCATAGACTCTGTTTTGCAGCCTCAAGATTTTCACTTGTATGAGGATGCATGCATTGACACACTTGACTCATGGAGTGGAATAAACCATGATTGTGAGAGTAAGATAATAAAGGACACAGGAGGATGTTTTCTAGGATCAACTTGAGGGAGGTATTAGTGAGAGTTTGTGGAACTAGATGCAGTAAGAGTGCTGAAAGGTTTACAAGCAATCATGCCAACACGTTTTAACATATCTGATTGAAAGTAACATGCTTATTCTGCTTGAAAGTAATTCTTCTTAGCAGCTATAATACCCAAAAAAGATTGAAGGTCTCCTAAATTAAAAATAGGAAATGCAATTCTCAACCTACAGGGAAAGGAATTCAGTTAAGGGAAGAGAGTCACCCATTCAAATAATTTTAGCAACAAAGAGGAAAGGATAACTGTGGTCTGAGGAGAGTGTGGCACAAATATGGAGTTATTTTCCCTACTATACTGAAAACCTTCAAGAAGAAGCAAAATAATTCACATTTGGCAAGTAAAAAGAAGCTGAACTTGAAGATTCTAGTTGACTGGTCTTCTCTATCAGATTTATCACATAACTGAATAAACAAATTATAACCACTTTGGGAGGATAAATTTCATGATACGGATATATAAGAAAAATAAATACCAGAATGAAAATAATCACATTTCATTTATGAGCTTGTCCAGAATCGGTCATTGTTCTTGAGTTCTATGACAATAGAAATTATGAAACTTTGGATAGAAGTCACCCAGAATTAAATGAATTGTTCTTGAGTTCTATGACAAATGACATGTGTAGCTGGATTGATGGCAATAAGATAAGCTATGACATTCATATTAGGGAAATTGTATCACCAGTTTACAGGTCAACAATTAGAACTTTGTATAATGCAATATCAAGCATCATTGTGGATTTTGTCCGAAAGGTCATACAAGTTAATACAACTATTTTAACAATGATTTGTAGGATGATATTAATGCAACAAGAAGATTGAATGGATTTCTATTAAGAGTCCTATTTTTTTATATTTTTTTTTAATGTTAAAATGAAATCCTATAAAAAATCAGGAAATTCTTGAAGGACATGATCATCAATTTTTATACCTAAAACACTCTATAATTTAGTACAGGGAAAAAGAGAAGATGAAATCACATTTTCTTTTTTCAGTGAAAGCTAGACTTGATGAATGTCTACTTACATGACCAGAGAAGACAATATCAACACCGTATTGATATAGAAGTGCCTCCATCTCCTGCCTCATGCATTCAAATTCCTGATAGTGTGATGAATAGCTATTATACCAAGGTGGGTGCCATGCAGCTACCAGCCAAGGGGTCACACTGCGGTCAACTTGATGCAAATCTTTCTTAAGCCAAGCATACTGGGCACCTGGAATGAAGATTTCATTAACTCTTAAAGTGATAGCAATTTTGCTAACCAGCTAAAAACATGCTTCCAAAGTCAACTTTAAGAGAGGCATTGCCTCAAATGGAAAAGTTGAAAAAGTATTATGGTGTCCAAGGCTATATCAATAAAACGGGCAGGATCAGTCACCAGTGCGATTGTAGTCAACATATGCTCCCAACATTATGAAATGTACTCCACCAGCATCAAAAGAGTAGTAGAAGTTACTCTTAGAGCCAGACTCCTCTGAGGGAACAGCAAATCTTGTCAGATATGATTTAAAAGTAATCCCAGCAACTTGAGGCTCAATCTCATGGTTGCCTTCAATCACCATCATAGGAACTCTTGATGTTAAGGGCTCCATAAATCTGAACTTCCAATTCCAACATGTTAGTCATGGACTGAATTTTAAAAATTCAAGGTGAATTTGCAATTACACTTATTTTAATTTGAGCACATTGAGCACTAACGTGGGTTTAATTTTTTCTCATCTATAGTAACTCCATTATTATGTGCATGTAATGGCAATATACACAGAGGAAAGCATAAGACAGATTAAATGGTCCAAGAGAGCTGAGAAATTGATCGGTACATGTTAAGAGTGTGTGTGTGTGTGTGTGTGTTTCTGAAGGGGCGTTCCGCCCTTCTTTGATGCGTGATTTGGAATGTTGACTCTGAAGGTAGCATTTGCATAGATCACAACTTGCATGTGGGAGACTTCATTTAAAAGTCTTTCTATGTTTCCCTCTTAGGGAAAACTGAGTCCCATTTAATGCAAAACTTTCAATGCAGAAATTTCTGACAGTAGACAATTTAAACCACAGTTAGCAGCAGGACAGGTTCATGTAAATCATGTTTCTATACAAAAAGGATTAGAACTGCAATCATGTGCTTATCTTTCAATATTCCACCTGGTTTTGTTTTGCTCAAATTTGCAGCAAAGAAGCAGTCCTTGAAGAATCATGCCTTCCGCTTCATTAAGGGAAGCAGATAGGTTGTATAAAAATTTTCAAATGAAAGGAGAAGAGTCTAAGAGTATTCAACTATGTTCATCAGCCAAGAATCTTGATGAAATAATAATTAGGAACAAAAGAAGATGATGTTTCTCCCTTTTACTTCCAACCAACTAAGACAGACTGAGCATCAGGGGTAGTATAAAGGGCAACTGAGAATCACACCAAGCATATCAAGTCAAGGACAACTAACAATTATACCATTACTGACCATAAAAGCAAGGAAACTGGAAACTAAAATGCATAGCAAGCATATTAATGAAATTTCTACCAATAATGTTAACAAAATTTAAATTTTCATCTCCAAAACTAACAGCATCATTGAATGGTTTGCTATATCAAATTGAGTAAAGCACCATACCAGGTTGGGGATTTAGCCACCCATTTGTTCAGTGAAAGTAAATTTAATACAGGATTAATAAAGTCATAATAGGCTTATCATCTGGGGATAATCGAGATAGCTGTAAAATTTGAAAAATCCCATAAACACCTGTTCATTGAATTACCTTGGTTTCAAAATCTCCCTTTCTGAATTCTAGTTGTTTGATCAACTAAATGTACTGCCAATCTTCTAAGGGAACACGACACATATTAACAGGAAGGATATCAACTGTACCCAAACCCATGTTAAGCTAAACTTCAATAATCAAAAGTACCCTTAACATTTTCATAACACTTAATTTCATTTTTTGTGATCTCAGACTATCATCACCTGAAAAAGAATTTTTATCTGCTAATGTGAGAAAATGACACTTTAAGACATTTGGACCTGGGTTAGTTATTCATCAGCTGCAGCCAAGCACTCCAGGTCCTTGATGATAGAGTAAAAATATTAAGGAGCATTCCTCACTCATCATTTTTCTGGTAGGAATTGATCGATCATTTCCACTAGATTGATACTCCTTAAATTTGATTGACCTCTAGTTCATTTCTGTTTATCCCGCTCTTGAATCTTGGTAAGAACTTCAAACTATCACAAACTAGAATTTTCATTCCCCTTCAAGCCCTCCGACAAGTCAGGCCCCACCTTGGGATAAGCTTACTATGACAAATATCCACAAAAGGAAAGCTAGAGACATGCTAAATTATATCATCTATAAACTAAATAGTCTGTTAATAAATAATATTATCAGTAGCTGAACTTTTAAAATACAATCCAAGGTTTTTCTGTTTCTATCGACTAATTCAGAGTATCCTAGTAAGCTGAACACCTCATAAAAATGAAATAATTAGATTATCTAGTAGTCCTCTCTGTTCCCTTGATTTAGATTCCACTATAGGTTTCAAATAAAAATGATTGAACCACAATAGTTGCATTAGGCAAAACTGAAAAATTGGAGAAAGCAGATTGAAGGATACCTTCCCCACCCATCCCAGCGGGGTTGATATGTCTCTCTAATTGGTGCATCTGGGAAGGCACATGAAAAGCAGGGGACTCCTTTGCCACCAGTTGTACGGTACTGATTTGCATAACTCAGGTCTCCAACCATTAAAATCATTGATGGGTCGTTCCTGATCAGATGATCAATAGTTGTCGTTGTATTGCTTGTCAGACCCAAATCTCCAACAACCGCTATTCTACGAGGATACCTTTTTGGGCCAGGTAATGGTAAAGTTTCAAAGACGTACTCTCTACTCATAGCTGGAAAAGAACTATCCCCACACTTGTAATAATATTTTGTTCCAGGTTCAAGATCTACAAGAAAATCAAGAAACATAGTGAAAGCAGAACAACAGATATGACTCATTTTCATTTGAAAAACTCTCAGTAAGACTCATTTTCATTTGAAAAACTCTTAGTAAGACGACCATCTTCAGATGAAAAAAAGGGTTCTCTTTGAAAACTATTATTTTTGCATTTTGCAAGTAACAACTTCTTCAGTACTTTTGAAAGCAAATTTTCAGTTGGAACTCAGTGAACCATAACAGGGCTCCCACTCTCTTGGGTGAGAACTTACCCCAAACTGGGCAATAGGAAAATATTCAACATCTATCAGCATTCAAAAATGCTCTATAGAGGATTTTTATTTGTAAGCTGACAAAATGAGTTAGTTTAAAGTTATTTCCCATTTTGTGATATAAGTCCTCCATATGATTCCTAAAGTAATTTTAAATAAAAAATAACTCTCAGCCATTATTCTGTACTCTGGGACTTGAAACAGAGGAATACCTTTCAATAATGAACAGGATGTACGCCCATGAGAAGGGAAAAGATATTCTGCCATATGGCAGATTAGGGACATAGCCAGGAAAAGGTACCCATGATAGATGCCACCATGATCAATCAATGGACCATGAAATCTCCCATAGACATGGGCATTTCCCCCCTCTTTTGACTTGCCTTAGAATTAACAAGCTAAATTATATATGAACGTTCCTAAAACTGCAGTTGACCAAAACGGTTCCACAGGCAAATCGTGTAATAGACACAAGTGAATCAAAAAGCATTAACCACTGCCAAGCAGGATGAGTTTTATAATGCAAAAAGTGACTTCCAGGGATTATAAATTCAAATTCACTTGTTTATGTCATATAGGCAAGAAACATTCATCATAATAATCACACACCAATAAAGAAATAAATAAATAAATAAAAATCCACAGATTACTACAAGTTTCTGTTAATTTGTACCATCAAGCCTCACATGGTGAATGATGCCAGAAGTGTAGTTCAAGAGGCCCTCGAATGGGTACAACTGGCTATAAACAGTTGAAAACCCCGACTTTACACTTGAGTATTTCCGGCTTCTTTTCCCATACCAAACCTCGCTGGCCACAGTTGAAGGATCAAGTGGGGTTACGTTGGAACCAATCTGGGAATCCCCTAAAACCCAAATAAAAAACAACAACAACAACAACTCAATTCAATGCTTCCATACAACCAAACAGGCACGTGATCAAGAACAGGGAAAAACCAACAAATTTGTCAAAGAACAATACGAGCAACCCCCAAGACAATTCCCAATTAGGAATCCCCTAAAAGCCAATAAGAAACCAATTCAGTTCAACGATTTTCCTCTATCAAATCACACATGCACATGAAGAACATTAGACAAGCAACAGAAACGTCAAAATCAATGTGGTCATCTCCTAAAATCAGTGCATTATAACCAAATGGGGATTCCATAAAAAGGCCAACCGAATGGAACAATTCTTTGAAACCAAACAATCCCATGAATAACATCAGACAAACAGCATAATTAACTCTCAAGACCAATCTGGGCATTCCTAGAAAACAAATTCAAACCAACCCATTTGACAATTGCATCGAAACATGGAAGGAAATGTCATGAGAAGTACCTGTAATCCAAGACACCCACATGGAGGTTGGGGAAGAAATGGCAAGAGAAATCTGTTCTGGGAAAAATGAGGTGACATTTCTTCTGAGCCTAGGATGATCCATTGGTAAGTCATCACTGCCTCTCCGCAATCGGGAATCGAAACTGTGAGTGACTGGCTGAAAAGGACCTTCAAGGGTGGTAGGTATGTGATCACCACTTGTTAACAAATCTGCTATGATCATCAAGAAAATAGTTAGAGCTAAACATAGTCTAAAGTCCACCATGAGGCTCTCCTCTCTGCTTCTGGTGAACAGTTGGTGATCATGATATGTAAAACCATTAAAATATAAACAAATGAGGAAGTAGTTGGTGTTTCAGGAGTTTGGAAAGCAGACACGGCTGAGCATAACGTTGGAGTTTGGCTGACGTATGGTATCTGGAATCAGTAGTGGATAATGGCATGCCGTAGTGGGTTTTCTGCCACAACAGCGCCTTTACTAATTCGATTTATATACGTATGTATTGTTTTGTCTTATATGGCTTTGAGTGAAGTGGAAGTGGCGCCTCTTATAAGATATTCCCTATCCTTGTTTTTAAAAATTGCTTTTAAATTAAAGAATAAAAAAGTATTTTTTTTAACGAGTTATACTTTAATGTTGTAAAACAAGGACAAATATAATGCAAATCAAAGTAGTAGAGATAAAATATATCTTACTTTGATATATAATATGGAAGAAGGAATCAAATAAGAGAATTGAGAAAGTGAAAGAGAGAGAGAGAGAGAATGAGAGGAAGAGCTTTCTTTCTTTCTTGGGATGCTTTTACATGGGGGGGGGGGGGGGGGGGTAAGAAGCCTTTTATAGGCTTCATAATATGAACTCCCATTACTCATCTTAAAGATGAGTAAATGGAGTTCATAATGGCCATCAATGTGGTCATTCATTATTTTTCATTTACAACACTCCCCCTTGGATGACCACCATATTAAAAGAATATGCCTCATTAAAACCTTGCTAGTAAAAAACCCTATAGGAAAAACCTAGCGAAGGAAAAAGAGTACAATATTCTTTTCTTGGTATATTAGGACTGCCTCGTTAAAAACCTTGCCAGTAAAACCCAGTAGGACAAAACCTGGACGAAGGAAAAAAAGAGTACAGTACACTAACACCCTTTTACAAGCATACTCCCCCTCATGTCGATATCCTTGAGTTGACGCATTCCAATCCTGTGTATTAACTTCTTGAATGTTGAGGTTGGCAATGATTTTGTGAATAAATCTGCTAGATTATCACTTGAGCGTATTTGTTGCACATCAATTTCACCACTCTTCTGGAGTTCATGTGTATAAAAGAATTTTGGTGAAATGTGTTTAGTTCTATCTCCTTTAATATAACCCCCTGTTATTTGTGCAATGCATGCAGCATTATCTTCAAATAATGTTGTCGGGCCACCTTTGATAGAGGAGAGTCCACATGATTCCCGAATATGCTGGATCATAGATCTTAGCCATATACATTCACGACTTGCTTCATGAATTGCCAGTATTTCTGAATGATTTGATGATGTGGCTACCATTGTTTGTTTGACAGATCTCCATGAAATAGCAGTACCATTGCAATTAAACACATACCCTGTTTGTGACCTGCCTTTATGTGGATCTGAAAGATATCCTGCATCTGCATATCCAAGCAATTGTTGCTTTGATTCCCTTGAGTAAAATAAACCCATATCAGTAGTTCCGCGAAGATAACGCAATATATGTTTGATACCATTCCAATGTCTTCTAGTTGGAGCGGAACTGTATCTTGCTAATAAATTGACAGAAAAAGCAATGTCTGGACGTGTACAATTGGCAAGATACATAAGAGCACCAATAGCACTAAGATATGGTACTTCAGGACCAAGTAACTCTTCATCCTTTTCGCAAGGACGAAATGGGTCCTTTTTCACATCAAGTGATCGGACAACCATTGGAGAACTTAAAGGATGCGCTTTATCCATATAAAAACGCTTCAAAACTTTCTTAATGTATGTTGATTGATGTACTAAAACTCCATTTGGAAAATGCTCGATCTGCAGGCCGAGACAAAATTTTGTTTTTCCAAGATCTTTCATCTCAAATTCCTTTTTCAAGTAATTTGTTGTTCTTGTGAGCTCTTCAGGAGTTCCAACAAGATTTAAGTCATCAACATACACTGCAATAATTGCAAATCCGGTTTCTGATTTCTTAATGAAAATGCATGGGCATATAGGGTTATTCACATACCCTTCTTTTAGTAAGTATTCGCTAAGGCGATTGTACCACATGCGTCCAGATTGCTTTAATCCATACAAGGATCGTTGTAACTTGATTGAGTACATGCTACGAGGCTTTGTATTATTTGCATCAGGCAATTTAAATCCTTCGGGGATTTTCATGTATATATCATTATCCATGGATCCGTATAAATATGCTGTAATAACATCCATGAGACGCATATCCAGTCTTTCTGAGACTGCCAAACTAATTAAGAAACGAAATGTGATTGCGTCCATGACGGGAGAATATGTTTCCTCGTAGTCAATACCAGGTCTCTGCGAGAAACCTTGTGCTACTAATCGCGCTTTATATCTTATGATCTCATTATTCTCATTGCGCTTTCGTACAAATACCCATTTGTACCCAACAGGCTTTACATCTTCAGGTGTTTGGACTACAGGTCCAAAAACTTCTCGTTTTGTTAATGAGTTTAATTCTGCCTGTATAGCTTCTTTCCATTTTGGCCAATCATTTCTATGTCGACATTCTTCCACATTTCGTGGTTCAGGATCTTCATCATTTCTTATGATATCAGAGGCCACTTGGAAAGCAAAAATATTGTTAATAACAATATTATTTCGATCCCATTTTTCTCCCTTTTGTACATAACTTACTGAGATCTCACAATTTTCAGGTACCTGTGCCTCTTCAGGAGCTTCTCGTTCAATATGTGGATCTTCAGGGGTTTCTTGTTCAATATGTGCCTCTTCGGGGGCTTCTTGTTCAATATGTACCTCTTCAGGGGCTTTCTGCATTATTTGTGCCTCTTCTAGGGCTATAGATTTATCAATTTTAAACTGATCAGTCATTTTGATGGCCTCTTCTAGAGTGCCAAGTTTTTCTTGGGTTCTCCTCTTCCGGGGAGTTACATCCTTTGAGCCGACAGGTCTACCACGCTTCAGGCGTATCTTAGATTCATTTGTTAACTGTCCTACAGGGACATCAATCCGTGCTGGAGTATTTGCAGCCGGGATATGTGACTTTGTCACTTTCTTTGTATCAATGAATGCATCTGGTAATTGATTTGCAAGATTTTGCAAATGAATGATCCTTTGAACTTCTAGTTCACATTGATTTGTACGAGGATCAAGATGGGTCATAGTAGATGTCTTCCAACTAATTTCTCGTCGTTCTTCAGGAATCGACTTTTTTCTCCCTAATGATGGGAAAACACTCTCATTAAAATGACAATCCGCAAAGCGGGCTGTAAAAACATCGCCTGTCAAAGGTTCAAGATATCTTATGATAGATGGAGAATCAAAACCTACATAAACCCCAAGTCTTCGTTGGGGACCCATTTTAGTGCGTTGTGTAGGTGCAATTGGTACATATACTGCACAACCAAAGATTCGTAAGTGAGAGATATTTGGTTGTTTTCCAAGCACAAGTTGTGAAGGGGAGTATTCATGGTAAGTTGTAGGTCGAATACGGACTAAAGCTGCAGCATGCATAATAGCATGTCCCCAGGCGGAAGTAGGTAATTTGGTTTTCATTAGTAATGGTCGAGCTATTAATTGGAGACGTTTGATGAAGGATTCTGCTAAACCATTCTGGGTATGGGTATGAGCAACAGGATGCTCAATATTTATCCCTACTGACATGCAATAGTCAATG
Source organism: Vitis vinifera (assembly GCF_030704535.1). Lineage (NCBI taxonomy): Eukaryota > Viridiplantae > Streptophyta > Magnoliopsida > Vitales > Vitaceae > Vitis > Vitis vinifera. The sequence continues at coordinate 12,048,141 of NC_081809.1, read as the reverse complement.
AATGTTTGAGAAGTAAATTCGCCAGCATTATCAAGACGTATTGTCTTAATTGGATAATCTGGAAATTGTGCTCGTAATCTGATTATTTGTGCAAGGAGTCTAGCAAAGGCTACGTTACGTGTAGAAAGGAGACAAACATGTGACCACCTAGTAGAAGCATCTATTAAGATCATAAAATAACGGAATGGTCCACATGGTGGATGGATAGGCCCACATATGTCCCCATGTATTCTTTCTAAAAAGATTGGTGACTCAGATATGACTTTAGTAAAAGATGGTCTGATTATCAATTTACCTTGTGAGCAGGCAGCACATGAGTATTCATTGGGCGAAAGAATCTTCTGGTTCTTTAGTGGATGCCCATGTGAGTGTTCGATTATTCGACGCATCATTGAAGACCCTGGGTGACCTAGCCTGTCATGCCAAAGGACAAAAACTTTTGGGTCGTTGAACTTCTGGTTCACGACAACATATGATTCAATAGGCTTTATAGTTGTATGATACAACCCAGAGGAAAAAGCCGGGAGTTTTTCCATTATAAGCTTCTGGCCAGATATAATGGAAGTAATATAAAGATATTCTACATTATCTTCATTCATAGTTTCAATATGATATCCATTTCTGCGGATATCTTTAAAACTGAGCAAATTTCTTCTGGATTTGCTAGAATATAACGCGTCATTTATATGGAATCTAGTTCCATTTGGCAATGTTATGTTTGCTCTTCCAGAGCCTTCAACTAAGTTTGTAGTACCAGATATGGTACTTACATTAGCTTTTATTAATGTCAATTCGAGGAAATATCTTTTATCTCGAAGAATTGTGTGCGTGGTCGCACAGTCTGCGAGACATACATCATCCTCATTCATCTTGAGACCAAATAACACATGGATTTCAGATATAACAAAAAAAAACAAGGCATAATGTAAATAACAAAGTAAATAAGATGTAAATATAAGACATAATAATATATTATTTTATATATAGAGTAACATCAATCAATGCTAATTTTGTCATCATTTATCAAATGGTCTGTTTTTTCATTGGGACCTCCAAAGAAATCAATGTCATAGTAGGTTAGGTCCAATCCATCACCATCGGTAAAGTTCATCTCTATCTCTTTTCCTTTAGCTTTTATTGATGCTTGGTAAAGGTCGACCAAATGTTTAGGCGTACGACAGGTACGCGACCAATGCCCCTTCATACCACATCTATAACAATTATTCTCATGGTTCTTAGGAGGTTTATCTTGTAAACGCTTCCCATTTTCTTGTATTGTCTCAGTATTGTTCCACTTCTGGTGGTGCAATGAGGCTTTCATTTTCTGAGAATTATTACTATAAAAACCATGGTATCGAGGATTTCTTCCATGACCACGACCACGACCACGTCCTCGTCCTCGTCCACGTCCACGAGTTTGGGACGATATTGCATTCACTTCAGGGAATGGTTCAGATCCAGTTGGACGAGACTGGTGATTTCTCATCAAAAGCTCATTATTTTGTTCAGCAACAAGAAGACATGATATTAATTCAGAATATTTTGTAAATCTACGCTCTCGATATTGCTGCTGCAGGAGCACATTCGAGGCATGAAACGTAGTAAAAGTTTTCTCTAACATGTCTTCCTCTGTGATTTTTTCTCCACACAGCTTTAATTGAGAGCTGATTTTGAAAAGTGCAGAGTTGTATTCACTAACAGTTTTAAAATCTTGCAACCTTAGGTGCATCCAATCATATCGAGCTTTTGGGAGAATCACAGTTTTCTGGTGGTCATATCTTTCCTTCAAATTACTCCATAGAGTAAAAGGGTCCTTTACCGTAAGATACTCATTTTTTAAACCTTCATGGAGGTGATGATGAATGAAAATCAATGCTTTTGCGCGATCCTGCAGGGATGCTTGATTTCCTTGTTTGATCGTAGCTCCAAGGTTCATTGCATCAAGATGTAATTCAGCATCAAGGATCCAAGATAGATAGTTCTTTCCCGAAATGTCAAGTGCCACAAATTCGAGTTTTGTGATATTCGACATTGTCAAATAACTTCATATATATGACAAAACAATATTATTAAAATCAGTTATAATAACTTGATAGCATTGGTATAACTTTGATTATAAACAAAATCAAATAATTTGTTTATAACTTTTAACAATATGTAACAAAACAAATCAACAATAATATAAATATGTAAAATTTTATTCTATATAAATAACTTCAAGTTTAAGATACGGGAATTACCTTCAGAGCAATTCGTGCTGATAACGTGTTGTAAAACAAGGACAAATATAATGCAAATCAAAGTAGTAGAGATAAAATATATCTTACTTTGATATATAATATGGAAGAAGGAATCAAATAAGAGAATTGAGAAAGTGAAAGAGAGAGAGAGAGAGAATGAGAGGAAGAGCTTTCTTTCTTTCTCGGGATGCTTTTACAATGGGGGGGGGGGGGGGGGGGGTAAGAAGCCTTTTATAGGCTTCATAATATGAACTCCCATTACTCATCTTAAAGATGAGTAAATGGAGTTCATAATGGCCATCAATGTGGTCATTCATTATTTTTCATTTACAACATTTAAAATAATTTTTAAGAATAAAAAAATTTGTTTCAATACATTATTTTTAAAATTATATATATATTGTTTTGGCTTATTAAAAAATAAATATTTTTTAGTAAAATATGAATAGTAATATTTGAATAAAATCATAAATTATACAAAAAAATATACTATTTTAGTATTTGTTAAAAACGGATATTAATATTTTTGTAATTTTTTTGTTAAAATGAATAATAATAATTTAAAATTGATGTTTATTTAAAATAAATAATAAATACAAAATTTTCATTACATGTACACATTTAGATTACTAACACAATATTTTAGAATATTTTGATTTAATCTACTATTAAATCAGTTTTTTAAAATTTAAATTATTTAGAAATTAAAAGATTTATTAAAGAATTTAAATTATTATTATGACTTACTTAATCTATAATTTATTTAGAAAATTCAAAAAATATAATTTTGTGTGTAGAAGAAACAATAAAACCACGGCTATTATTTTTTTAGTAATTAAACCTATTTTTTGAGTTATAAAATTATTTTTAAAATTTGATAATCTCATTGATAAATTTGATATAAAGTGTCTTTTGATTTGAAATCCATTTTTTTAGTATTGAAGAATTTATTATTTAAGTTTTAATTTATTTTTAAAAATTATTATACTCATTAATGAATCCAATGGATTCAACCTTGCTTAATTTGGAATTTATTTGCCTAATGAAAAAGTTGAAAAATAATGATTCTATGTATAAGACAAATAATAAAGTGACGATTCTATCGAAGTTTGGCTAGATGAATCAGACTGTGATTCTGTTTTGATAAGATATATCATTTGTTGTTTGAGATGTTTTCCTACATCTAGATTGCCAATGATTTCTTTAATTTTGCAATTTGGGGCTATATGTCCCTTTTTGCCACATTTGAAGCATTTAATATATTCTTTATCTTTCTTTGAAGTGTTTTGATATTTTTTTATTTAAATATTTCTTACGCTTTGGTTTCTTATAAAAAGATTCTTCTTTGAATTTTGAATATTTTTTTATTGAACTTCTTTTTCTTTGATCTGTAGAATTTTTCTTGTTTGACCGAAGGAGGAAGGGGATTTTCATACCCTTATTGGGCACAAAACGATCCTAAATCTTTCTTTGAGGTTTTAAGATCCTTTTTGAGAGTAGCATTAACCTTGATCAAAGAACAAAGGTTTAATGCTTCTTGTTGGTAAAGTTGCTTAATTGGCCATAGGTAAGAGAATCATAAGGTATGACACCATTATACATCTCTTTGATTCTAAGTTGGACTCTTTGACTAAAAGATTTGGGTAACCCATTAAGGAATCTTTCTTTCCAATAGGGTTGGTTGACGTCTGGTCTAGTATGGACTTTAGCAAAGTATACTTCCTTATACCATCTATAATCACTGAGGTTTCTACATCTAATGTATTGAAGGATTTCCGAGGTACGGGCTTGGAAAGAAATTGGATCTCCAAGGAAGTGTTTGGTTATGGCAAAGATCAGTGTATGAACCGAATTTTGATTTCCTCTTTCATCTAGGCTGGTTTGAATATAGATTTTTTCCTCTTTAGTGAGAGCATTGTCCCACCATCCTTTGAGCTGGCTAGTAAAACTTGCTATCAGGTGTACACAGATCAGGTGGTCAGAGTTTCCTCTGGATTTATAAGTTGTAGAAGCCATAATAATTTCTTGAAGAATATTTAAGACTTGATGCTCACTTACTCCATCTATGTTCCATTCATAGATGTCATCTTCATCATACTTTGACTGAGTAATTTGATTTCTTTCTTCATATTGAAGATCGAGAGGAGTTGGTCTAGGATAGTAGTTTATAGTTTTGGTTTGTTGTTTGAATTGGTGTCTAATCTTGTTTATTTGAGGGTTCTGTTCCTCAAATATGGCTTTGATTTGGTCTACATTGGTAGGGGTAATTTCTATTATCATTTTTACAAATTTTGTGTTTGAGGTTAAAGGTTTGTTTGTAAGATCTAATTGTTCAATTCTTTTTGTTAGAGTTTTGATTAGATCATCATTATTTGAAAGTTTAAGTGTCTTATTTCCTACTTCCGCAGGTTTGAAAATTGGACGATTTTTGTCTAAACTTTTGTCTAGGAAATGAGGTGTAACTATTTGACGAAATATATGTGGAGTTTCTAGTTTGTCTTCTATTCTATCAAGTTGAGAGGAAAGAGTACCTTGAATTTGATTTGTAAAATTATTTTGTTGTTGAAGATTTTTACAGTCCTTTAAGGTTACTGTTCTTCCTTTAGTATCTTTAGGGTTCAATGTTTTGAAAGGAGAAGTTATGATTTCAGTATTTTGAGCAGTTATTGTTATTTCTTCTAGGGGAGGATGATTTGAAACTATAGTTTTATTTGAAGTAGTTTTCTAGGCTTGACCTTTTTTGAATCATATTAACTTCTAGGAAATGGTAGTCAATATCATTATTCGAAGCATACATTTCTAAGTATGTAAACATAGGAATATTTATCCTATGATAAAAAATCAGGAAGAGAGTTTGAATCACCTTTGATAAATTCAATTTTAAAATAAAAAACTGACAAGATCGCTTGCCATTTGACAAAAATCTGTTTTGAAACAATATTTTGAACATTTTTTTGAAGAATTTCTTTTGCACTTTTGCAATCAACACGAAGAAGGAATTTTTTTGTTAAAAACGTCTTCTTGAAATTTTTGGATGCATAAAACAATTGCTAAAATTTCTTTTTTGATAGTTGAATAGTTTTCTTGAGGGCCACTTCATATTCTAGAGTGATATCAGATAATGGAGATTTGACTTTGAAAATCTTGTTTGAGAATACCACCATATCCTATATTAGAAGCTTATGTTTCTATAATAGCAAAGACATCAAGATTAAGGATTCCTGGGCAAGGAAGACTTTTAACCTGTTCTTTGACAAGTTTGACTATGTTTGTATGTTCCTGTGTCCAAGGCTTTGGATTTTATCCAAGCCTAGTAAACAAAGGTTTGATAAGGGTTCTAAGGTTTGGATAGAAGTCCGACACATAGTTTAGACTTCCTAAAAACCTTTGAAGCTGAGTTTTGTCTTTAATTTCATCAGAAAATTTACTAGAAAACTCTATGGACCATTGGATTGGTTTGATTGTACCTTGGTAGATTTCAAATCCTAGAAATCTAATTCTAGTTTGAAATAGTTTGATTTTAGGAGCGGATATTACTAAACCATTTTCCCTAATAATTTTTTGAAAAATTTCTAAGTGTTTGAAGTTGTGTTCAATAGAATTTGAAAATATAACAACATAATCATTATATACTAAGGAGAAGTTAGTGTAGGGATTGAAGATTTCATTCATTATATTTTGAAATTCTTGAAAAATAATGATTTTATGTATAAGACAAATAATAAAGTCATTTTAAATTAATTTTCGTCCATGAGTTTCTAGTATTAATTGGATCACTATTTGAGTCTTAAATTATTTTTAAAAATGAATAAAATTGTTAATGAATCCACCACATTAAGTCTTACATAATTTGGAGTTTATTTGCCTAGTAAAAATATGATATATGTAAAGAAGAAACTAATCAAGTCATTTAAAGTAAATTTTGGTCCAAAACTTTTTAAAGTTATTGAGTTCCATGACATTTTAGTACTAATTAAATCAATTTTTATTTTCAAAATAATTATGAAATTAATAAATTTTATGTATTAAAGTTTGATTTGGAATTTATTTGCTTAATGAAAATTTTTAGAGAAGTTAAAAAAAATTTAGAAAAGTATATGTAATTTAAAATAAGATTATATTTGAAGATTTTTGGTATTTATATTAAATTATAGAGAGAGAAATAATGATATCATATTTAATTTTATTTGTTTTTTTTATATAGTTTTTTTTTTTAAATTTCTCTATACTTTCCTTTTGTTTTCAAAAATTGATGAAAACAAATTCTATCTATTCTCTCACAACTATTCTCTATTCACTTTGTTTTTAAAAACTAGACATAGAGAAATAATGACCAAACAACATTATAAATTTTTAAAAACAAATTTTCATTTTTTTAAAATAAAAAACTATCACACGATCAAACAAGCTTTAATTTTATTGGCTTCTCTTCCTAAACATGGAGAGAGTTTCCATTGCCTCGACTTGCATGTGTCACAAGTGACGTTTCTTCCTTTAAATTTTCATGTTTGTGTGGTACATAGAAGCCCTTTAAGTCAACTTAAAGGAGGCTACACTAGATTAGAGAAAAAAGGAACCTACAAAGCATACCAGACTATAGGGTTAAAACTCCCCAACTTGTATGTTGCTCACTCTATAAAAATACAAGGTAACTTTCAACAAAGATTCCCATAATTTTTCTTAGTGAGTTCAATATCTTAAGAAATGTCTCTTACCCTCTTTATATAGGTCGGTGACACAAATCACTTCCACCTATCTAGGAACAATCCTTCATTAACAACTTTACAATTTCAAAAGTCTTCCAATTAATTGCTTCAACCCTTTGAAATTGTCTTCTTTCATTCCGGTTGTTGCCATATGTCCAAGCTCAGCAAACCCCACTACACACATTCGAGACTTGGTTGCTCCACTTACTATTGTGTTTGAGAGATCCGCTCAACCTGAGCCAGCCAAGTGTCCATCCCGACTTGGTGCTTGCCCCATAACTCGACCCACATGTTGCTATGTGTGCAGACTTAGATTAGATGTTGGTAGGTATGCATGACTTAATCTTTAGGCCAAGTGTCTTAGCTACCAGGCATGCATGCTTTGGTCTTTGGGCCATGTGTCTCTCTTTTAGACTCGCTTCACACCTTATCCATCCAAGCACTAACATTGTACTATATAAGACTACTTTCTGCATCTTATAGGGTTATTGCAGGTGTCTTTAAGTAGATTATGTGCATGCTAAGCCCTTTTTTGGCCAACACACTTAGCAACATTCCTTTAGGCTAAGCTTGCCCTTGGTTCTCATTGTTCTCTATTGGCTTTTAGGCATGCTAAGCATTCTTATGTGCATTAACATCTCTAGATCATGTTTATGCTAAGACAACTAACTAATATTTGTTTTGTGCTCACACTTCGTGTCATTATGCCTGTGGATTATATCGCATACCATGGCTTAAATGCTTATGGGTGCGTGATTGGTAAGGTTCATTACCACCCTTTACCCATATTCAAAGCCCTAATGCATGCCCTTAGTTGGGTGTGGCTTCCTACCACTTGCTGCCCATGTTTGCTAGTAGTGTGAGCCATCTACTACCTATGCGTGCTAGTAGTGTGATCCATCTATTGCCTATGCGTGCTAGTAGTGTGATCCATCTACTGCTCATGCCTATCAGTAGAAGGTGCTCATATTCAAGCCACCCAAAAGCCTTGTGCAAGTCTCATCTACCTTAATCATTCACCTTGTTGAAATTATAAGCAATTCATGAAGTTAAGGTGCCTTTTGTTAGGACATTGAGTCTTGTTTATATATTGGCAATTTTGTTCTTTTTTTTTAAAGTTTGGTCATAAAAGTCTTTTTAGATAGTGACTTGTTCTCTATTGAAGATCAACGGTTGTTGCTCATCCAATTGGTAAGTCATGGGCACGTCTAAAGAGGGTTGGGAAGTGGCATATTAGGCTTCTTTGAGGTATAAAAAGATTTAGTATCATTTTTATACTTAAAATGCTTTAAAAATATTTTTCAAAAGAAGCAAGGGTCGTTTAAGCGGTTAAGCCAGCTCAAACAGACCACTTAAATAGTGCAAGTTCACTTAAGCAATCATGACTATACTGCTTAGTTTAGAAACAAATTTTGGATGAATTTTACTCAAACTCTATTTTGGAAACCTAAGATATCGAAACTCTTTGGGATCTTACATATAAATACCTCCTTCATAACCCTTTGAGGGTTAGAGATATGAAATTCAAGAGATTTGGGCTAATAAATCCCAGACATTGGAGATATATCGTTGAGAGACCTTCCATTCCTTAGAAAGGATCTCTTTGAGAAAGCTTAACGTGCCACATCATTCCTGATTTCTCATTCAAGGATTCGATTTTCGAATCTTGGGTTAAAGACCTTAATCATTTTGAAGTGGTTGAAGGATCTACTAGGGAGTAATTTGGAGTTGTTGTATCGTGAACGTGAATCAAGTTGTAGATACTAGAGAGTAAGTCTTTAGGGTAAAGAGGTCAAATAAATTTGTTGGGATTGAGCCCTTAAAAGTAAGACATGATGTAATAAAGTTAGACTTAAACATCCTTTTGTTATCCTTTTAGTGTATTGACATTGATTTGAGCATTCAGTCCATGTCTCTTACATTGTACATAACTTGGGTGCATTAGGAGTTGAACAAAAAATACAAGTCATGGGTTCCTTACAAGTAGATAAGTTGTTCACAATTGGTTTATGGATTTGGGTAATCTAGTAGAGACTATAGTGTACCACCTTCTAATCGGATGGATGACTTGTCTTGGTCGTCGGGATGAGTTTCCTATGGTGAGTGTTGTAGATCCTCCATTTTGTTTCTTTAGCACATGACTTTAAATTCTCTTTCAGTACTCCACAGTAGTCTTTTGGTGGCCCATGGCTACTCATACTAATTATATTTTCCGAGCCACTTTAGGGAGTTTGGTTGAGGGTTTTATCCGGCTCCACATTATGATTGGCTGCTTATCAAGTTTAGATTAGGCTTTACTTAGGTGCACTTTAAGTTAAACTTAATTAGGCCCACCTAGTCTCACCCTAGGCCTGTATAGGTATACTTGGCCTATTAGATACCACCTTAGCCCATTTAGACACCTTAGGCCCGTCTAGGTTCACTTAGGCCCTCTTAGGCACACTTAGGCCCTCTTAGACACACTTGGCCTACTAGACCTTTTTAGTGTTTCTTGCATGATTCGCATAGTCTCATGACTTGCATGCCCCGCATGGCATTCACAGTTTGTATAGTTTGCATGTGCTTGGTATCTATTTATTTATTACTTAACTGTTTTATTCGATTTGATTTTATTATTTTGTTTTATTTTTATTATTTTACTTTATTCTTTTATATGTTGTAAGATTGCTACCTCTTTGACTTCATTTTATTCTTTTTATTTTCGTTTTTATTGTTTTACAAGAGAATTAGGGGTTGTTGATCAACTCTCTCACTAAGGCACGTGCACTCAAAGAAGGTAAGAAAAATATTTTTGGAGGGAAAATGGGATTAATGTGGCTGCATACATATGGAAAACGGAGATTCTACATAGATGGGGATAGTAAACCTTCCAAAAGAAAAAAAAAAAAAAAGAAAGGAAGAGGAAAAAAAAAAGAGGATTTTCATCTAGCAGATTGAGTCTTTTTAAGGCTGAAATATACATATACATAAAAAAAGGATTGCGGTAGGGAGGGAGAGAGGATTGTCTTCATAGAGAAAAAAAAAAAAACTAGAATTCACAGCTTTCGAAGGATTTTGGGAGAAGAATGATAGTCGGAAGCCAAGCGATTGCAGCCAAGACTACTAGGTACATTTTCAGCTATTTCCTATGCTTTATCTTATTCAGTTCCTGATGATTCTTTGATGGTTCTGGGCATTTATTTTACTGATTGGATGTACGGACATTGCTTATTGCTTTCTAAGTTGTTGATAAACTAGATCTTACCATATTCACATACTGCATCTTTAGTTTTCTTTGAAATTAATCCTCAATATGATTCAGCTTCACTATGTAATACATGAGAATCATGATTTTGCCCCTCGTCTCTTTCACCTGCTTTTGGCCCTTTGATTAAAACATGACAAGGAACCTCATTCAGTAGTTTGTTTGCTTGCTTGGGCCTCTTGGGTCACACTTGTTTTATGTTTCTGTTTTTCTCTCTCTGTTCATGGAGGCTATTAGAGTTAGAATTTAAAATCCATTGGGTTTGAGGAGATAGCGAGAGAAGGGTGGGGTGAGTTTCATTCACCGCTTGATGCTTTCAAAGTAGATTGTGAAGGCAGCGAAGGTCCGAGTTCTGACTCAGACTACCTTAGCTAGAGATTTGTCAGATGGATACCCCAAGTTTGTTAAAGCTGAAGGAGCTTTGGGATTGTACGAATGTCTTGTTTCTTTTTGGAGATGTCAGATTCCATATGCATTGATCAAATTTGCTTATGTTGGGACCATTATTGAGTACAAGGATGCCATTCCTATTCCGAAGGATCAGTGCAATAGAAGTCTGCAGCTTGGTGTAAGCTTTGTTGATAGATATGGCTGGTGATTTCCACTCTATTGTTTCTCATTCAGCTGATGATCTTATGTCCTTCCTCAACAATCCTAAGGAAGTCATGTCATCCTTTCAGCTTTGACTATGCTAGTGCTATGATTGAGCAACTCCAGGCAGCAAGATGGGTATAAAGAAGGTTCAAGAATGATAGGGTTGGTTACCTTATCTAAAGACTTGCATGGTGATTAGCAATGCCCAGGTGGTCCTGAAATGCTTGCAAATCTACACGGTTCACCAATTGAGCCTTGGAATTCTGATAGATCTTCAGGAATGAATGACGAGTCCAATAATCGTGAGATGGTGAATTCTAACTTAGAAATCCCTAATGCAGGTGATGGTCATGCTAATTATTCTTCATGCTAGAGCTGATGTTGATATCAATGGTGCTAGCACTGAAGATCAAATCGAGCAAATTGGGTCTGCTTTTAAATATGGTACGAATGAGCCACAATCAAGGCAAGACACTCTAATTTTCTTACTACTGAAATCCATTATTTACCAGAAAGACATGTCCCAATTCCGTCCCACAGGAATTGAATCATTTGAAATTCAAATCACCATATCTCTCTCCTCTGCCATGGCTACCGAGAGCATACTTAGAAAGTCCCTATTTTGGCTGGGAAATGCTAATCCCCGAGCTGTCAGATGTGAAGATGGAAGCTTACGGGTTTACATAAAGTTGGAAATATTCATCCAACAGCTTGTGGGTGAAGGGGTAACAGTTACAGGAATCTGAATCCCTTTTGGAGGTGCTTTTCAGGACAAGAAGTTGCCTTGTTTCTGATTGTATTCATTGATGAAAATCATGAAGCGTCCAAATACCTATAGAAACGCACCATGTGCCACAACCTAGTAATGAACAGTCTGTCACATCATCAGTAAAGTTCGAAAAGCCTGCATCACAATCAAGACATCCACCATACAGATTACTAGACGACAAGTACATATTGAGGAACTAAATGCAAACGGAAACAATCCATCTTTAAGAGACGGCTTCCTGGGATAGAGAGTCTTCTACATATGCGCTCGAGCTCCCTAGCTGCTTCAAATTATTTCCAAATTTGAATTTAAAATCTTCTAAATTTCAATTCTACCGATGGTCACATCAAGTTCATAAAAATGACAGTATACACCAAGTGAAATTAGCTCCAGACATGCTCCCAAATGGTTTCCCCTCATCCTTGAAGAGGCTCTTATGTTTCACCTTACTGAAGAAGAGTTGACTTACAACTACATTGACATTGTGACTAGGCTAGAGATGCAGTCTGGAAATGTAGTCTTTAGATACTGAAAATGTTGACCTTGCCGTGAAGTTTCTATAAAAAGAAATTCGACTTATTGGGCATATATACCATATTTCTGGTGGAATGCAATAGGTGGTTAATTTTTTTTGAAATTGTGAAGGTTTTGAGAAAATCTGAGGTGGTGATCAGAAACTTTTTCTCAGTAGAGCGATTTCAGGAACATATTACAAAGAACCATGATAGGGATATCATGGAGTGTGTATGGGTCTACAATCCAAGAAAACAATGGTTATATGAAATTTCATTCAAAGCTTAAAGTAGAGAAGGTTGTGGATGCATTTGACATATTTTCTGAGAATTTAAGCCATCCAGACAAGGGTATTCGTGTTTCAACTCTGAGAATATTGTGTCATTATGAACCTCTGAATGGTGAATCAAATGCTCAGTCTGTTGAGAAGAAAATGCAAGCTGAAGTTTCTCCTACTTATGCAGAAATACAACACAATAATGTTCTTCACATCCTCTTTTCCATTGAAGATACTCTTCTTTCAATTTCTACCAGCAAGAAAGTTATTCTGATCATCTCTAAAATGCAGAAGGACCTCCCTGCTGCTAGGATTTGTGAAGCTTATACACCAGGTCTTTGAATGGGATTAATGGCATTTTTCGCAACCAATCTAGTTATTTATTGATTCGTCCCTAGCAGCGGAAGTGGCAATGGCACCATCTGATTCGGGGTTCGATCCCCGGCAACGGCGCCATTTGATTCGTGCCCAATTGGTGTCTCAGCTGATTCGTGTCCAGCTGGTGCTCCTTGATTGAGGGATTAATCAACAAAATTTATAACCTATTACACCATATACTAGGGTAGCAAAGACAAAGCTACTATAGCATAGTGGCTCTAGGATCGTTCACTGGGATGGGTTTTCACTTCACAACTGATGTTAATTCAAAGCTGAATTGGTGTCTTTTCATTTCAAGGTTAGCTTTAAAAGAAAACATAAAGATGAGTTGGAAAAGGTTTGGTTTTAAACTAACCACAAATAGTAACTAATTTTACTTATAAAGAAAAGATGTTTCTTGGAGTTTCAGATCACTAGGCTCAGATTCCTCATACAAATAGGGAGTTCCGGTCACTTGTTTATTTTCCTCGCATTAGAGAATTAACATATAGTTAATTCTCTAACCGGTGTTGTACAGGTGCTTCCCATTAATGGGTTCAAACACTAAATCCCTCTCACTGATGCACCTTGCAATGACTCATGCCTCTCACCTAACACTTGCCATTCAAGATGATCTTTAACCTTGGACTTTCCTTCAAAAGCTCGCAAGAGATAACTAATGGATGTCTCCTTGGAGTCCAAAAGCTTACCAAGTGTTGGCTATTCTAGAAAATCCTACCTTTAAGTCACCTCCCAAAGGCTCGCAAGGGGTAAACTAGTGCATCTCTATGGTTGGAGATCACTTGCCTTACCAAGTGTTGGCCCAGGTGACTCTAAGGTGTTTTAAGTTAACTAAAAACATAGAAATCACTAACGGGTTACACTTTCTCTTCATTAAAAACTAAAACAACAAAACTTCCAAATTATGCATGTGGAAACTTACCCGGCTTTCCTCACTCCAAGAGACAAAAAGCTTAGCCTCTCATCCTCTGTGGAAAAATCCTCAGAGTTTGGTTGGCTAGAAAATGAAAATGAAAGAGAGGACAAGAATATATATGAAAAACAGAGCAAGTGCTCTGTTCGTTGATTCTATATATTGGATTACATGATTCTCCGAGCGTCTCCTGAGAGTGTTTACAAGAGAGTTTATATAGGAAGGTAATTTACCCTTCCTTGGATACTTCCTAGCTAAGGAATTACATGAGTGGCTGAATACAAGGAGAAAATGGAAATTTATACAAAAATATCTGAAGAAAAATATCCAAAAGAGTCGGTGGCAAATATCGGGAAGCACTAAGGACCATTTCGCAGGAGAAAATGGTGTCTGCGAGATTTCGCAGACACTCAAGAGGGCTGCGAAATATTTTCGCATCAACAAGTTAAACTCGCAGGGCTGCTAAGTTGGCTTCCACCTTGTGGTGTTTGGCTTCCATCGCGGCGTGAAACTTCAGGAGGAAATCCACAACACTGTACAAAAAGGCTGCGAAATTCTCGCAACAAAAGGCTGATTCCGCAACACTTTAGAGTGATTGACTTGCAGTGGCTGTAACTTCTTCGTTTCAACTCCAAATCGCACACCGTTTGAAGCATTGGATTCTTGACTTCTTGAGCTTTGAAATGGTATATAGAATGTAGAAAATGGACTTCGGGAAGTGCTCTAAAAGTGTAAAAGAAGACTGCAGCTAGCTTTCCTCTGTTTTCTTCACTCTGTTTTTCCTCTCTCCTTGCTTCTCTCCTTGCATACTTTGAACGACTTTGGCAAAGGGATATGGAGCTCCAAAGCTTGGTTCTTCATGAATTTGAGCTTTTCATTACTTTGCCATGGATTCCAAATAACTCTCCTCAATCTTGGATTGTTTTGGTGATCAAATTACTAACAAAAACACCAAAACTTACACAATTTGATTAGAAATGATTGCAAGGGTCCTTAACATGTTAATTGGGTTAAAAGGCAATAACTACTACTCAAAAGTGTTTAAAAGAGTTGATTACAAGCTATGAAATAGCACTTTTTGAGTAGTAATCATTTATGGGATCCAGCAATTGAGTGACTCTCATTGCTGATTAGCAAACATATTGGATGTATACAACATGAAGTCTTATGGCAGATTGCTCTCTTTAAAAAAAATGATAATATTGAGATGGATCCTGCTGATCGGACGGTTGAGGAGATCTGTATCTTTATGTAGGCAGTATTATCCTATGATAAGGATTTTGCAAAGATACCATGATGTGTCAGAACCAATGTTTTTAAAGGCGTTTGTGGGGCGCGCCTTGAGGCGAGGCGCAGCGGAAACGTGTTGAGGCGTTAAAAATAAAGCGAAACACCTGAAAGGCGTACACTTTTCTGGTGAGGCGTGATTGAGGCGCGTTTTGATCGCGCCTTTCACGTTTTTCCGGTGAGGCGTACGCTTCGTCGGATCTGATGTGGCAATGAACAGAGATTTAAAAAAAAACCCTAAGTAATCCCTAAAACCCCAATCCCGACTGAAAACAAACCTAAAACGAAACCCTACCTCTTCCAGTCAAGCGGCGACGGAGTGCTCACCCTCGGCGGCGACCAATCGCAGCGATCTTCTCCGGCGGCAATCCCTCTCATCTCCAGGTATGTTGCAAACTCCCTCTTCCATGGTTTCTCCCTCTTCGTTTCTCTCTCTGCAATCCACACGGGCGTCGGCTCTTCATCCAAATTTTTTTTTTTTTTTATCAAATCAGATGTGCTGATGTGCTGTATATCTATTTAAGTTTTAAACCCTTTTTTCTCTCTCTCACAACATTTAAATTCTCTCAGAGGCTCACAGCCCACTTTCGGTCCACAATTTTCTCTCTCTCCCAGTAGGTTTTTCACTTTTTTTTTTTTTTTTTAAATTATCAAATCAGATGTGCCTTTTGTTAATAAGATTTTTTTTTGAAGTTTTTTATATGTTTGCTTATAGTATCAATAAACAAATATAATTAAAATTATATAAAAGATAATTATTTGTGAATTTTGAATTTTTTATTTCTGGTTTAATTTTAATTCTCACCTCAATTTTATTTATTTCATTATTAAATTCCAATTAAAATTTATGTGTATAATTTTTAAACTCCTTTAAAAAAAATTGGTTTTTTTTTTAATTTAAACCAATTAAATTTTGTATTTCGTTTTTAAATTTCTTTCAATTGTGCTTTGTTATTATTTTTTAGTCAATTATATTGTTATATGGAAATTTGAATATTATTATTGGTGATTTTTTTTAGAATGAGTTCCTCCGATTCGAAAAATTCAAGAAAGGATTTTGTGTGGAAGTATGTGATTGAAGTTTCTGGAAAGCAATATTTAAGATGTAAATTTTGCAATCAAAGATGTACGGGAGGGGTGAATAGACTAAAGCATCACTTAGCTGGAACTCATCATGGTATGAAACCATGCAACAAAGTTAGTGAAGATGCTAGATTGGAATGTAAAGAGGCATTGACTAATTTTAAGGATAAAAAAACGAAGAGAAATGAATTGCTCCAAGAAATTGGTATGGGTCCAACTTCAATGCATGAAAGTGCCTTGTCTAAAACAATAGGGACATTAGGGAGTGGGAGTGGGGAACCTATTCCTAGGGGACCCATGGATAAATTTACCACTTCACAACTTAGACAAAGTACTTTGAATTCAAAGTGGAAGCAAGAAGAAAGGAAGGAAGTGTGTAGAAAAATTGGTAGGTTTATGTATTCAAAAGGTCTCCCATTCAACACTGTGAATGATCCTTATTGGTTTCCTATGATAGATGCTGTTGCAAACTTTGGGCCCGGGTTTAAGCCTCCATCTATGCACGAATTGAGGACATGGATTCTTAAAGAAGAGGTGAATGACCTAAGTATCATTATGGAAGATCACAAAAAAGCTTGGAAATAATATGGATGTTCAATTATGTCAGATAGTTGGACAGATGGAAAAAGTAGGTGTCTTATCAATTTTTTGGTGAATAGTCCTGCTGGCACTTGGTTTATGAAATCAATTGATGCTTCTGATACAATAAAAAATGGGGAATTGATGTTCAAATATCTTGATGAGGTGGTTGAAGAAATTGGAGAGGAGAATGTTGTGCAAGTCATCACTGATAATGCCTCTAATTATGTGAATGCTGGAATGAGGCTTATGGAAAAAAGGAGTAGATTGTGGTGGACTCCTTGTGCTGCTCATTGCATTGATTTGATGTTGGAGGATATTGGAAAGCTAAATGTTCATGCTACTACACTTTCTCGAGCTAGGCAAGTTGTGAAGTTTATATATGGGCATACTTGGGTTCTTAGCTTGATGAGAACATTTACAAAAAATCATGAACTTATTCGTCTAGCAATTACACGGTTTGCTACTGCATTTCTTACTCTCCAAAGTCTTTATAAGCAAAAGCAAGCTCTTATAGCAATGTTCTCCTCAGAAAAATGGTGTTCAAGCACATGGGCTAAAAAGGTAGAAGGTGTGAAAACTCGAAGTACAGTGTTGTTTGATCCAAATTTTTGGCTTCATGTTGCTTTTTGCATAAAGACCACTGTTCCATTAGTTAGTGTCTTGAGAGAGGTTGATTCAGAGGAAAGACCAGCCATGGGTTATATTTATGAGTTGATGGATTCAGCTAAGGAGAAGATTGCATTTAATTGTCGGGGCATGGAGAGAAAATATGGCCCAATTTGGAGAAAAATTGATGCAAGATGGACTCCGCAACTTCATCGACCTTTACATGCAGCATGCTATTATCTTAATCCTCAATTGCGGTATGGAGATAAGTTCTCTAATGTTGATGAGGTGAGGAAGGGATTATTTGAATGCATGGATAGGATGTTGGATTATCAAGAACGTTTAAAAGCTGACATTCAGTTGGACTCATATGACCAAACAATGGGTGAATTTGGGAGTCGTATTGCAATTGATTCTCGAACATTAAGAAGTCCTACAAGTTGGTGGATGCGTTTTGGGGGTTCAACACCGGAGTTGCAAAAGTTTGCTATTCGAGTCCTTAGCCTTACTTGTAGTGCTTCGGGATGTGAAAGAAATTGGAGCACATTTGAATCGGTAATACTTCTATTTTTGTAAATTTTTATACATATATTTCTATTTCAATGTTAGAGAACTTTATTTCATTTTAACACATAAAATTGTTTCTTTTATTATTTGTAGATCCATACAAAAAAAAGAAATAGACTTGAACATCAAAGGTTGAATGCTCTAGTGTATGTAAGGTACAACACTAGATTGAGAGAGCGAAGTCTACAAAGGAAGCAAAATGTTGATCCAATCTTGGTAGAGGAGATTGATTCCGATGATGAATGGATTGCGGAGAAAGAAGATCCCCTCCTCCCCCTTGATCTTTGTTGGCTTCAAGAGAATGAATTATTCAATGTTGATGCCATTAGAGTTGTGTCATCCAACTCCCAAGAGACGCAAACATCATCGGATCATATGGTTTCTTCACATTCCTACAAAAGGAAACATAATGAAGTACCAAGTAAGTACTCAAAAATTGAAATCATAAATTTGATTAAATTTAATAAAAAAAACTTTTAATATTTACACATAATTAATACTTTATGCTAGGTACAAGTGGAGGCAAAGGCAAAGAGAAGGAATTGAATTTGACACCAATTGATGAAGATGAAGATTTAGATGAAATGGGGATACATGATAGTGGACATTTTCCTACTATTGATACATTGGATGAGGATGATGATGACCTTGGAGAGGAGGATTTAAGTTGAAACAATTTACTCTAGTTGTTATTTCATGACTTAGTTATGGATTTTTTGTAAAAGTTTAGAACTATTATTATGGTTGACTCTATTTTCTATTTCATGACTTAGTTATGGCTTTTTGTTAAAGTTTGAAACTATTAGTATAGTTGAATCTATAATCTATTTTATGAATTTGTTATGGTTTTTTGTGAAAGTAGGGAACTAGTATGTTTTTTTTTATGATTCTAATGAATTGTTTTCATATTTTTATTTATGCTATTTTATTTTATATATTTTAAAATATTAATTAATTATATAATGTAAGGCTCAAAAAGCTTACGCCTCAACGCCTCGAGGCTTACGCCTCGCCTCACGAACACAAAAACGCCTAGCCTTACGCTTTCGCCTTTAAAAACTTTGGTCAGAACAAGGCCCAAGGATCAATGTAAGGTCTTCTTTAGCAAGGCTCGTAAGTGACTTGGATTAGATCTGATACATCCTGAGCCTAATGTAGGAACACCGGAGAGTGATTCATTTGGAAATATAGGAGGGAAGAAAAAGATGGATTTCTTATGTCACACAAATCCAAAGGATGAGTTCTGGAAAATGGATTTCCATCTCACAAGAAAATGACATGCTGATCAAGGTTAATTGGCTCCCAGCAAGCACTGATAAGCAATTTCTAGTGAGATCTCAGTCGTTTCCAGTTGACAAGTAGGTGAACCAGGCAGGAAGAACCAATTGGCAAACACTCTTAGGTTTTCCTGGTGGGCATGAAACTCAGAATTGCAATGGGGTGGTTCAGAATCCGAATCTAGTTGATTTTGGAGGTCTGAGTAAGACATTATATAATTAGGATGGCAAAGAAGACTTCTTACCTACAACGGTCGAAATTTATTAAGCCGTCCTTTGACACTAAAGAGATCATCGGCTTGTTCTTGATAAATAAATGTCATCATAAGCAGTTTTTGTTCATTTTCTTCAGTTGAGAATCAAATGCATCACACCATTGCATAGTTGAAATCTTTGAGGCGTAACAGAGAAGGAAGTAGAACAAAGAGAGGAAGGTCTGAAGGGAACCATTCAAAATGGACTAGTAGAGAAAAGTCTAAATGGTGTCTATGTTTCTGTTGTTGTAATTCAAAATTATGTGTCCAATGTTGGCTTATCAAAGGTGTTAGAAATTTTAGGCTAATCCAACCTATGGTAATCACCCTAGAGGGGGGGGGGGGGGGGGGGTTGAATAGGGTGATGGTCTCTTTTCACAAATTTAAACAAATGAATATAAGAGACAATTATATGCAAGTATATAATAAGCAATATATAGACAATTGCATATAAATTAAAGAGTAGGGAAGAGAGAATGCAAACACAAGAGTTTATAGTGGTTCGGCGCAACCCGGCCTACATCCACTATCCTCTAGCTTCAATCCCGAGCTTGAGGTTCCACTAATTCAAGGCTTCCAAACCAAGCCTTTAAGCAATACTATTGGATTATGGTTCCAATTCACCATCTTGGACTTTTGGCTCCAAGCATCCTTTAAACTTTTCAAGAGATATCCCTTTCTTGAACAACTTCCTCTCAAGGATTTACAAATAAAAGATCTCACAAAAATCCTAGCATAAGAACTTTAAGCTCAATTGATACAAGAAAACTAGGATTGAAAGGTGCACTAAAGATATGCAAGTTTTGAAATAATGATGCACTAAAAAATACTCTTCCAAAGCTCAAATATAATCAAGAAAGATTTTGGAAGGTTAAGTTATTTAAACAATGAAGATTGGAGCCTTTTTATAAGAGAGAAAAACCAAACTAGCCGTTTAGGGGTTCAACCGGTTGACTAGCCATTAGCATTAAATGCTTGGCAGGTGACCGTTGGCCTCAACCAAACCTCGACCGAGAAGAGAATCACCTCGACCGGGAAGAGAATCACCTCAACTGGGAAGAGAAGGCCACTAGGAGAGAGACAAACTTTTTGGCCTTCCTCGACTAGACGAGCACAACCGGTCGACCGGTTCCTCAACCGGTTGAACAAGCTGAGCCATTTTTTGGCTCAATACCCAATCTTTTTCAACTTAAAACTTTTAAAACAAGTTTGAAAGATATTTAACACAAGGTTTTAGTTGAACACATGAAATCATCCAATTCTTAAGATATTTAAAACAATATTACTCTTAGATGATTTTGGTGCATAAATAAAGAATGAAATGCATGAAAGTCCTAGTGCACCAACAACCTTACAAAGAAATCTTATGAAGCTTGGGTCTTGAAAAACTCTTCTCTTTGAGGTGGTCTTTTTCTTCATGATTTCTCATTGACTTGATTTGTCTTTGTGATTGCCACTTTGGAAATCGTCTTGCCTAATCACACTTGAAATATGATCATTAGTTATAAACCTTGTTTTGTTATCATCAAAATCAAGATTAACCAAACCTTGGTTTCACAAAAGGAAATTTTATAAGAAGAAGCTTCAGCTCCAAAAAGTAGCAGGTCCTCATCTGAATGATTGACATTGAAAATGGTCTCATGTCTGATCCTTCGCCCAAGGCAGTATTATTAAAAAAAAAAAACAGGGAGAAAGGAGCTTATAGTTCTAAAACTTACATGGGAGAAAACCATACCATGTTTTGCTCCATCTGTTAAAGGAAGTGGCATCACTAATTTTGACAGTGTTGTTTCATTATCAACTGGTGCCAAATTTAATAAGTTATGCGATCCCATGCACTTCTATCTAATGACTGAAGTGATCATTGAAACACTTGGCAATCCAGATACTCATATAACAAAAAAGAAGAAGAAAAAAGCCTTTGTTATGCTGCTTACCTATAGTCATCTCGTTCCCTTCTTGGCAACTTGTTACTGAAAATTGTTCCGTTGATAGTAAAATTGATGAGAAAACAAAAATCAAACAAGAGAACAAAGATTGAAAATTTAAGGCATCACTCACTTCTACAGCTGCATGCAACTTGGTTTGGCTGTGAACCAGACGACATATGTGACTTTGGGTTATAAACATGTGACACTCAGCCTAGTACAGTTGCTAATCCCATGAAAGTATTAATTTTCTCAAGAAAACTTAATGAGGCTGCTACAATGGAAGTGGATATGAAGACGAAGAAAAAATGACCATTGCCGTTTGGTTGGTTTAATAAGTTCAGCTGCCATATATGTCAATGATGAGTGGTTTACCCAATTTTGGATCTGTCATGCGTTGGCTCAAATTCACAAAATAATGAAAATTCCTGAACTTGCTGATTATTTATGGAGTCATGAATTGAAACACTATTGAAGCTTCTGCCTTGGCCTAATTTTTGCCTAGTTTTTGAGATCATGTTTAGAGTTCTCACTTACTCTCCAACTAGAAGAAGATCTAGAGTAGCTCAAAGTCCTTGAGAACGAGTATAAGATAGAGGTTCCTTGGAGTTCATTAGCGGTCTAATTGACACCATGTTCAGACCAAATATGCAGTTTAGGAATACAATTTTTAGATGCTGGTTGTTCAAGTCAATGGCAGTAAAGGTTGCTTTTGCAATAATCTGGAAAGAAAGAATTTATGTTCAAAGAATAGAACGTTCTGGTCATGTTTGGAATGGTAAATTCTTGGAAATTGGGGAGTAAAGAGGGCTGCAGAAATGATAAACAACTTGACTTTCTGGTGAAGTTTATGGTCATCTTGCTTTCGATAATTAATCATCTATGCTAGAACAAATCCAAACATTTGGGCACGTGGATATGGCCTTCGAAAAATGAGGAGTGCAGTTTTTTTCAAATGGAAGGAAAATGTATTCGGGAAGGAAAACCAGGTTCATGTGATCGTTTGCTTCTAGATCCGATTTCATATTGCTGATTTGTAATTGATGAGTTCTAAGCCAACAAAGGAAGTAAAATATACAGTCAAAGAATGAGTTTGAAACTGAAGATGGAATGATTGCAGATGAAGCAACAGGAGATCAAAACCACGAGCTTAGACTTACTAAAGAGTTGAAATGATCGGTTTTGTTGATTATATTTATGCTTTTGATGATCTTCTTCAAATCCTGGAGATCCATTGGAATGGTTCCTATAGGACCTTAGTTGCTACCAACTCTCCTAAAAACAATTGCTGTTAGGAAAGGCACATACCCTAGCCTTATAGTGCATTCATCCAAGCACCCACGGTGAACGCAATGGGAGTTGATGGATGCGGCCAACCCTCCGATCTGCCAATAATCTCCCCCCAGCGACACCCTTAGGGTTCGAACCCGTGACCTCGACTCTGATACCACTTGTAGGACCTCAAACGCTATCAACTCTCCTAAAAACAATTGCTGTTAGGAAAGACGCATACCCTAGCCTTATAGTGCATTCACCCTAGCGCCCACGACAAACACAAAGGGAGTTGATGGACGTAGCCGACCCTTCGATTTGCCAACAGTTCTTGAATTTGTAAAGCTTGGTGCTTACTTCTTATTTTCTAGTATGTCATGTTCACGAAATAATAGAAGAATCTGACCACACTTAAAAGAACCTCCTCAAGGTTTAGAATGCATGCAAATCCAGTAACAAAAAAGGAAACACGCCACATTCTAGAGTGTATAAACATTAAGAGTTTGTCGTTAGACAAAAGTATAAGTGCAGTTGAACTTTTTGGAGTCGCCATTGCAATGCTCGAAACTTCTGCAACCAAGCGGACAACTAACTCCTAAGCTGTTTGGGTAGCAAATGTCACCCTTATGTCTATATCCCGAAGAATTCCTGAAGGCAGTTATGCTCTAGGTTGTTCGGTTGTGTCAACTCATAGTTAGGCTTAGGAAATAATGAATTAAAAGGCTTAGGATTTAGTCTAGATCTTCTGAAGGATGGTATGTCATTGCAATTGAAATGAAAGACATCGAGGAAGCAAATGAGAATCAATAGATGTAATTGGCTCAACGAATAAACTCTTCTTTTACAGTAAGCTTCAGCCATGCCAGATTTTGGGAGAATTTTGCCACAGAGATTGAAACAGTCAGCTTCATATGCTTTCGCTCCCGCAGAAGATTCAAATCTCTCTTTTGATGGAATGAAGAACACTGGGAGTAGGTCAAGACTAATGCTATTGGACACAGGAAGTTTGTTTGTGATATTTTGTTTGAGCCAAAGCCTTGCAACCCATAATGGAACTTTGCATTTCTTAAAAGCTCTTAAGGAAAAATAAAGATCTTAGGCCGATGATGAACAGATTGGCTAATTTGGCATTGGATAAAATTCTAAAATTTTAAATTCTATGAAAATGGCAGTATTAAATGAGAATCATGATTTTCGCAAAATGAACCCTTTGGAACTTGCTCACACCACCGTCCAAAACCGAAACTACCCTGCTTGAAACTGAAACTACCTTAATGGTGCACTGAAGTCTATCTAGGCAGCCTGTTTGTTGTATTCTTAAGAAGATGGTTGGGTCACTTAAGTGCTGCTTGTAATAAAATATTATCTCTTCATTCCTTACTGTCCAATGTGGATAATGAAGGTTAGAATTCACAATCCCCATGGTGTAGTCTCAGTCTCACCTCAGACCCTACTCCAACATCGACTATCTTAGAGCACACTTTCCTCCTCCTGTGGTCTTTCTTTTCTTTTCTTTGTGACCTTACTAGTTTTGATTCAAGTCTTTAAAATCTTTTTCGCCAGAATAATTTTCAAATTTCAAATTTCATCCTCAAATGTCTAGGCATAAAATCTAGGTTTAAATAAATCTGTTGCCATTTTCCTTCCGACAATCGTTTTCACCATTTTCAACTAATTTTCTTGATTTTTTTCAACAAGCATGAACAAGCTTCATGATTCCAAACAATGGAATTCATTGAACCAATTCATGCAAAAGCAATTAGGGCTTTGGTGGGGGCCCAATATTCATGATATTTTCCTCAAAATTGTTTGTTCGATATTTAATTGATTGTGTCTCATCTTGGTGAATACATGAGATGATTTTACACTTTTTATTGAGCTAACCTTGTCCCTCATTTTAGCGCTCAGTTCGTTGTCCAAGTACACTTTCCATCACCCTATTTTCAAAATTCCACGAATATCTATGTCTTTGTGTACCATGCTCTTGTTTGATGTTATGCTTGATGGCTTTAATATACGTTTGATTGTTTGATTTTCTCTGATTAAAACAAATGTTGTGTGCTATATTTTTATACTAACTTTGATGTTTGATGATAGTGCTTGAGAAGCAGTTCAAGTACACACTTTAACTTTCCTTTATGATCATGATTCGACTTTCTTACTTGGCATATTAATTTTGAAATCACCTTAGTCTACCTAGGTACCCTCAATCAACCAATTAATTGTCACATTTCCCTTAACTTAGTCAGTAGAGACCTTTATAGGGCTTAAAGGGGTGCTGCCTCCTAGAAGTACCTTCCCAATAAGTAACCTAATCCCCGGACCTAGACTTGGGTTTTCAAAGACATGATTTTCCAAAACTATGGAGTCATTTTTTTAGGTTTTTCTTTCTTGTTTTATTTTTCCTTTTAAAAAAAATAAAATAAGTGGCGACTTTGACTTTTCCAAAATTAATTTTTCACCAAATAAAAAGCGAGTCTCGCTGATCGAGTGGGGGCGCATGTGAAAAATGTGGGTCGACAAATTGGCGACTCTATTGGGGATTTTGAGGATCAAGCTTGAACACTTGTTGAGGAAAATATGGCGTTTAATTGGTCGATTAGAGGGAACCTTATTTTTTAGGCGATGTGATTTAGTTTGCTTGCTTGATTGGTTTGCTATCTTAACATGTGTTTATACTTGTTTGCTTTGAATGATCACTTCATTGCTTGCTCACTTCAGCATGATTCACTATCACATAGGCCAAATAGGACTTTGTTTGTATGATACATATTTGCTTTACATGACTGTTTGTTGCATGACAACCCTTTCTCTTGCATGATTGTATGATCACTTGTCTTTGTTTACTATCTCACTTTAGACCTTAGGTTTTTCAGATGCACCCATATCATTCATTGTGCACTTTAGATTATCCCTGAGTATTGAGAGATATGAGAGCATTCACCGTTAGGAAACCCCCTAGGAAAGTGAGGAAGTGCATGTGTCTTGCATGGAAGCACCCCATTTCCTTGGAGGCGTGTAGAGGGTTGTGTACCGTAGAAGGGTACGATCGCTTCTGCTAGGGATCCTTTAACCCACCCATTCTATCCTATAGAGACATATCAACCTTGTAGGTTAACCTAGACCCAATTAAGATTTCATTCCTACACATGGGTGCATCTGTGGACCTTCAGAGCTGCCTTGGTCATAGTTGGGTTCGATTACCCTCTCCATAATCTCCTTTTGGTGTGATTAGAAATGGGTATTAGATTGAGTACATTTCTTGTGCACTTATCAATCTATTCTTATAGAATCACCTTCGTATCGCACCTTATCTAGTGTTTCCATATTTGTAGGAGGGTTTACCATGACCGATCTGGATTTGCCTTTGTGGATTAGAGTTGGAGATAGATTTACTAGAGTATCAAACCAGTCAGACCAGAGATCAGATAAGAGGGATATGGATTCACATATAGTTACCGTTGACTAGTTTGCTGCGGCCATGACTTCGATCCAAGAAGCTCTAGCTAGCCTTGGCCAGAGGATAGATGGGCAGCAGACCCAATAGGTCCTAGTTCAGGAAAGTGCCTAGTTTGATACTACAGTGCCACTACCCCCTTCACCCAGTCAGTCAGCACCACAACCTATGTTTTTCACTTTACCTAGTCAGGTTGAGGTTACCCCGCTTCCGGTCACATTGCCTATCCCGACCTTAGAGGACCCACATGCTCGTATGGATAGACTTGAGCAGAGGTTGAGGTAGATGAGGACTTCAGACAGAGCTATTACCTGGAAGGATTTTGATGGAGCACCAGTGGCCAATTTACTGGCCAAGTTTAGGATGCCTGAGATTTAGGAAACCCCCATACGAATTTTGGATATTTGGTACATGCTTTGTATGGTATAGAGGAGGGCATTGCTAGAGGATTGTGGCCTGAGTCTTCCCCTATTGACTCTAAGGTGAAAAAGCCTTCAGGAGAACAGAGATCAAGAGATGTTGGTGCTATCAGTTCAGTAGGGATGAGACCTTCTGGACGTTATCAAACAGTTGGGCAGACTTCTTGATTCTACTACCCACCATCACCTTATGTGCAGTATAAGCCACCTACTCCCTCCATACCCATGACTCCTACTTATCTACATCTAGTCTCACAACCTGTTTTTGTTGTACATGTCATAGAGAGACCTCTTGCCCCATACACCTGGCCCCGAGCTCCGTAGACCACTACTTATGTGTAGAGGTCATCACGTCAGTTTGCTCAGTTGGGTATGCCTTTGAGTCTAGCTTTTCAAAAGCTCATGGAGGGTGGATTATTGACTCCGTTGGCACCCAAACCAGTACCTCAGCCAGTACCGCCTCACTTTAGATTAGACCTACACTGTTCTTATCATCAGGGGTCAGGACATGACACGGATCACTACAATGCTTTGAGACATGCTATTCAGGATTTGATAGACTAGGGTTTGGTTAACTTGGGACAGCCAAGTGTAACCACTAACCCTCCTCCTACCCATTCTACACACACAGTGCCTTCACCACTAGGAGATATCCATCACATAGACCTTATAAAGGATGATAGTATACATATGTTGAGTTGGGATGATGGATTACCCAAGCCGATTGTTTTGCATGAAAGTTGGGAGGTTGATGGGGTTTCATTAGGTCCTCAGGTTCCTATACCATTCAGTTTGATCCTAAATGGGACACCATTCTAGTTGACTCATTCTACACCTTTGGTTATCGGATGTCAGGATACTTTTATCTGGTTTACTTTATGGCTAGAGGATGATGATTTAGAAGAGAGAGAGATATAGATTGTGACTCGCAGTGGGAGGATAGCTTAACCACCATCACCAATAGTTAGACTATTTGAGGATGCAATCTCTCATAAGGAGGTTAGGAGAGAGGATAATGAGGTTTTGAGATAGTTACAGAGTACTTAGGCTTATATTTCTATTTGGAGCTTATTGGCATCATCCAGTACTCATAGAGATGCTTTGATTTGAGCCTTGAGTCAAATCAGGGTAGAGACTACCACCACTCCAGAGGGGTTGATTCATATGATGACTGCCGATAGGGCCACTTGCATTGTATTTTCAGATGATTTGTCGCCTGAGGGTTTAGACCACGTATGCCCTCTATATATCACAGTTGGTTGTTCAGGTCTTAGAGTTCCATCTGTCTTGCTGGACAATGGCTCAACCTTGAATGTTTGCCCTTTAGCCACTGCTATAGCCCTTGGTTTTGCACCTTCAGATTTTGGTCCTTCTACTCAGACAGTCAGAGCATATGATAGCACTAAGAGAGAGGTTATGGGTACCTTGGTGATTGATTTACAGATTGGTCTAGCCACATTTTCTACTTTGTTCTAGGTTTTGAGGATTCTTACATTCTTTAACCTACTATTAGGCCGACCTCGAATTCATAAAGCTGGAGCTATTCCTTATTCCCTTTATCAGAAAGTGAAGTTCATTCATGATGGACATGTCATCACAGTACAGTCTACCAGAGATATGTTAGCCTCTTCTGAGCCAGTACTTCAGATCAGTTACAGTGAGGATGACCTGTTTTTGATTGGGTTTATTTTTTATGAGATACAAACTCTTGAGATTGAGGATTTTTGCAGAGATTTTGTAGCTATGTCATTTGATTAGCATAATAGTACAGTGGTTCTTGATATGATGAGGGGTATGACTTTTCTACCTGGCATGGGGTTAGGACGACGTCAATAGGGACCCAATGAGTTTATAGCTGCTATTGACCATGATACGACATTTGGACTTGGGTTTATTCCTACTGAGGCCGATTACCGATACATGGTGCGACTGCGCAAGGAGAGAGTGAGGGTCCGTTTGTCTCACACACAATTTGATTATCCTATTCGACCCTATAGGATGAGTTTGGCTGACTATTTTGTCAGAGGATCAGAGATTCGATCTTGTCCAGAAGAGATCGATAGTGTGATTCATACAAATAGAGAGATTGAGCTTCAACATCTATTTCGCTAGCTACAGTTGAGTGATGGGGCTCTTGGCACTTTTGTTTTTGTGGCGATTGCTCCTTCATCTCCAGATTGAGCTAGTTTGTTGTCCCTATGCTTCCCAGAGGAGGTCACTAATGATGGAATGGTTGTTGATCCCATTGAGATGATTGATGGAGTTGTTCCCTATGATGAGTACCAAGATGAGATGGACATGATGGCCATGAGTCATATTACCAGCATTGTTCAGTTTCAGCCTATTTCACCATTTGATATGTTTGGGGTATTCACTATTGAGGTTGTTGAGGAGACTCAGACTATTCTTGCTCAAGAGCTTTTAGAGGGTGATGGTAGTTTGTTTGAGGGCACTGTTAGCCCAATTGAGGAAGTATCCAACCTTGTGGACCCACCTCTTTCTTTTGATGTTTTATTGGGATTTGTCTCCCTCTCTGACGATGTTTCTATTGCTTCATTTATGGATTTGAGTATTTTTGAGTATTTGCCTGTCTCTTGTGATAGTATCTTTATATCTGCACCCCATTCACCCACTCCATAGGTGTTTGATATAGATGATGAGATTGCATAGCCTGATTCAAATAGAGACTCTTTTGATCATGACTCTGATCCCATAGATGAAAGAGTTTCATCTACTACAGGGAATGTTGGGACTATTGATTTTGGCACAGAGGATCAGCCTAGAGAGCTGAAGATTGGTTCACCCTTATCTACAGATGAGAGGGATAGACTTATTCATTTACTCAGGTCATACTTGAATTTCTTTGCATGGTCTTATGAGGACATGCCTAGTCTCGATCCCTCCATAGTCTAACACCACTTGCCTATCCTACCATATGCCAGATCTATTAAGCAGAAATTGAGGCGATTGCACTCACGTTGGAGTCTACAGGTGAAAGAGGAGATTAAAAAACAACTCAGTGTTGGGTTTATATCAGTGGTTGAGTATCTAGAGTGGTTGGCTAACATTGTCCCTGTTCCCAGAAAGGATGGCAAAGTTAGAGTTCCTGTTGACTTTAGAGACCTTAATAAAGCCAGCCCTAAAGATGACTTTCCTTTCCCACATATTGATTTGTTGCTTGATAACACCGTAGACCATTCGATGTTGTCTTTCATGGATGGGTTTTCAGGGTATAATCAGATTTTGATGGCTCCAGAGGATATGGAGAAGACAACCTTTATTACTGAGTGGGGTACCTACTGTTACAGGGTTATGCCATTTGGGTTAAAGAATACTAGAGCCACTTATCAGAGGGCTGCTACTACTTTGTTTCATGACATGATGCATAGGGATGTTGAAGTTTATGTGGATGATATGATTGTGAAATCCTGAGGCAGAACAGATCACCTAGAGGCTATAGAGAGATTCTTTGAGAGGATCCGAAAATTCAGATTGAAGCTGAATCCCAAGAAGTGCACCTTTGGAGTGACTTCTGGGAAATTATTGGGGCATATGGTCAGTGAGCGGGGCATAAAGGTTGACCTGGATAAGATCAAAGCCATACTTGACATGCCTGTACCGAGGACTGAGAAAGAGATCAGGGGTTTTCTGGGCAGGTTACAGTACATCAGTCGGTTCATAGCTAGATTGATAGACATATGTGAGCCTATCTTTCGTCTTTTGAGGAAGAACCAGCTAACAATTTGGAATGATGATTAACAACTTGATTTTGAGAAGATTAAGGAGTATTTGCTTTCTCCTCCTGTTTTAGTGCCTCCCACGTCGGGACGTCCACTTCTTCTGTATTTGTCAGTTTCAGACATGACCTTGGGATGTATGCTAGCTCAGCTTGATGACTCAGGGAAGGATCAAGCTATTTACTATATGAGTAAGAGGATGCTGGAGTATGAGATGGGGTATGTTATGATTGAGCGCTATTGCTTAACATTAGTTTGGGCTATCAGGAGATTGAGGCATTATATGACAAAGTATTCGGTGCACTTGATATCCTGCCTAGATCCTTTGAGATACTTATTTGACAGACTTGCATTGACCGGTAGATTGATGAGATGGCTTGTACTTTTGACAGAGTTCGATATTTAGTATGCTTCTCAGAAGGCTATTAAGGAAAGTATTGTCGTCGATCACTTAGCTTCGTTACTGACATTTGAGGATAAGCCAATTGATGATGATTTTCCAGATGAGGAGTTTGTTGCTATGACCAGCTTATTAGGATGGTGCATGTATTTTGATGGTGCAACCAATCAGTCAGGGTATGAGATAGGTGTTCTGTTGGTATCTCCTCAGGGTGATCATATTCTGAGGTCTGTTTGTTTGGCATTCTCTGATCGACATCCTACCATGAATAATATAGTTGAGTATGAGGCTTGTATCCTTGGTTTAGAGACTGCATTGGAGCTTGGCATTAGACAGATGGAGATATTTGGTGACTCTAATCTAGTACTCAGACATATTCGGGGAGATTGGAAGACTAGGGATGTAAAGCTTAAGTTGTGTCACACTTATTTGGAGTTACTGGTTGGGAGATTTGATGACTTGAGATATGTTCATCTGCTTAGAGCGTAGAATCGATTTGCCGATGTCTTAACTACTTTAGCTTCTTTTGTAGACATTCCGATTGATGTAGTTGTATGTCAATTGCTGATTGAGTTGAGGTCTGCACCTGCCTACTGTTGTTTGATTGGAGAGACAGAGGTCCAGGATGATCTACCTTGGTATCATGACATTTATCAATTTCTTAGATCCCGCACATACCCTGAGGTAGCCATAGCCAAGGATCGGAGAGCCTTGAGGCAGTTGACCACTAGATTTGTGATTTGTGGAGATACCTTATATAGGCGATCAATTGATGGTATGCTTATATTATGTTTAGATCGAGCCTCTGCAGATTGTATGATGAGAAAAGTTCACGTAAGAGTTTGTGGTTCACACATGGAAGGACACATGCTAGCCTGTAAGATTATGAGGATAGGTTATTTCTAGTTGATTATGGAGACAAATTGTTGCCAGTTTGTTCAGAAATGCTCAGAGTGTTAGATTCATGGTGATCTCATTCATGCACGACCATCAGAGTTACACGTTTTGACCTCGCCATGGCCATGTTCAATTTGGGGTATTGATATTATTAGGAAGATTTCATCAAAATCTTCTAGTGGTCATAAGTTCATCCTAGTCGCCATAGATTATTTCACCAAGTGGGTGGAAGTCACATCATATGTGAGGTTGACATCTGCTAGGGTTGCCAGTTTCATCAGGTCATACATCATTTGTTGCTATGGGGTTCCTCATGAGTTGATTTCAGATAGAGGGGTGCATTTCTGAGCTGAGGTAGATACTTTGTTACAAAGGTACAACATCTAGAATCACAGATCATTTGCATACAGGCCACAAACTAATGGGACAGTAGAGACAACAAATAAGAACATTAAGAGGATTTTAAGAAAGATGGTCGAGACTTCTCGAGATTGGCATAGAAACTCCCTTTTGCATTGTGGACCTACCGTACCTCTTTTCGCACTTTTACAGGAGCTACACCTAACTCTTTGGTGTATGGTATGGAGGTTGCTTTTCCAGTTGAGATAGAGATGGGTTCATTAAGAGTAACTCTCAAGCAGCAAATTTCTGAGACAGAGTGGGCTCAGGCTTGATTTGATCAGCTTAACCTTTTAGATGAGAGGAGATTGAAAGCAGCAGATCATGTTCAGGCTTATCAGAGGAAGATGGCTCATGCCTTCAAGAAACAGGTTAAGCTTAGATCATTACAGAAAGAAGATTGGGTTTTGAGGATTCTCAGAGGTTTGGTTGGAGACCCTAGAGGAAAGTTCATACCTAGTTGGAGTGGGCCTTATGTTATTCGAGAGTTGACTCTAGAAGGGGCTGCATGGTTGACCGACTTAGATGAAAACCAATTTTCAGAGCCTACCAATGTGGATCAGCTGAAGAAGTATTACGTTTAAGATTATGGTCATAGGATGGGTGGCCATCATTTCGATTGGCCTTACACTTTATCACCTTTATTAATATATTAGACCATTGCTAGCCCATTAAGCCTCATGCGGTATGCTATAGCATTTTCTTTTCTGTAGCCTTGCTTATCATTTCTACACCCGGGTTCGGGCCCTTTGATGTATAGTTATGCTTTGCTAGGAAAGTCTCATGAGTTTTAGACTTATAGACCTATCTTCTCAATTTTGTTACCATCTCTTTATCACCCTGATTGTTCTATTTTACTATCATCACAATTTCATTCTCTTTCTTGCTTTTATCATTATTTGCTTCATCTTATCTCTCCTCTTCCCTGGGTTGATGATTCTTCACATCTTGGTGCAAAGAGGGCAGTCATATCACTCCATTCATCCCATCATTTGGCATTGATTAAGATATTTTAGTTTGAGAGGTTGTCTCATGGGATGGGGTTCATGTACTCATCAGTGATTTGAGAGAGTTTGTTCATTCCTTGTATCTTTCCCATTGGAGTTTGATTTATTGATGATCATGTGCATTTTTTTTTAAAAAAAGTGCAATGATGTGCTTGTGTATGATATTTTGCTCTATTGGGCACTTATGTTGCCTTTTGAGGTCTATTTATTGGGTATATTTGTCATTGTGGGTTCTTGTGAGATTTTCATGCATTTTCACTCCTTGAGTCACTCTCGTTATGCATTTAGAGTGTTGAGGGTTCATGTGAGAGTTTTATGAGATCCTATGCTTCTTGGATCATGGTTGATATGTATTAGGTATGAGATATGAGTGACCTTTTTACTAAGGTCCCCGAATCATTGTCTTATCCACCATTCCATCATGGGTGATATGATTTACCTTTGTTGTACTGATATGCATTGCTCATCATTCCTTTTTACTTTTTTACTACATTCATTTGATGTCCCATCATTTCTTTCTTACTATTTATTCCCCTTTTCATCCCATTTCGACACCTATACACCTTCCCCATTCGACACCTTTCTTCACATCATTTACATGACTTTCTAATGGCTCGACCACTTCTCCTCCTTTCTCGTTTCATCATCGACATTCTCATTGACTCCTCTTAAGTTCACATGTTCATGAGATTTTCCTATGTGTTGTACACTATACGCAAGGATATGAGTTTGATCATTGGGTATTTGAACCTAGTTTTCTTTGGTTTCTTTGCCTTTTCACCCTAGCCTACGTTATGTCCCTTATCTTAAGACCACCTTGAGGCCATGAGATCAGACGTTATCTTTGACAATTTTCACTTGAACAGGTTTTTGTAGATTGGTTGAAGTATAGTCATTACTATGTTTTCTCTTATGGGAGACACTTTTGAAAGCATTTGGTTTCTCTCTGTTACTTGGCATATTGATGTTTGATGGATTTTTGAGTTTGAAGATAGTTCATTGATGATATTGGATTCATCATTTTGTTGTGCATCAGATATCCACATTGGGGCATATTTCCCATTTTCTTTAAGGTTCCTAGTTTTTGTTGGACGGTATGACTATCCCTATTTATGGTTATAGAGATGTTTGATGGATCTTGATAGATTCTTTATTGTACATCAGACACCCATACTGGGGCATATTCACCTCTCCTTGATGAGATTGTGTTTGGGCAGCGGTACATAGATGGATGATCATTATTGTTTGTTCACCTCATGACTTAGACATCAGATACCTATATTGGGGCATATTTCCCTCTCCTTGATGAGATTGTGCATAGATGGATGATCATTGTTGGTTGTTTACCCCACGACTTCGACATCAGAAATCATACTAGGGCATATCCCCCCCTCCTTGGTGAGATTGTGTTTGGGCAGCGGTACATAAATGGATGATCATTTTTATTTTTTTACCTCATGACTTAGACATCAGATACCTATACTGGGGCATATTCCCTTCTCCTTGATGAGATTGTGCATAGATGGATGATCATTGTTGGTTGTTTACCTCACGACTTCGACATCAAATATCATACTAGGGCATATTCCCCCATCATTGGTGAGATTTTGTTTGCGCAATGGTATAAGGATGGATGATTAGTGTTGGTTATTTACCTCATGACTTTGACATCAGATCTTATACAGGAACATATTTTTCCCATTTTCTTCGAGTATCCTTGAGATTGAGACAACGACCAACTATGTTTTAGATTATGCACTATTCTATGACTTTTGACGATTGACTGTATCAAGACCTCCCTACATGGATTTGTTGAGATAGAGATGGATCACATCAGGTTTCAACCGAGGAACATGGGTGGATCCTTTAGCCAAATGCTCATGAGATAGATTGTTTTCGCCATTGTTGTCTTGTAGATTGGGTTATCTAGATGAGCAGTATTTTTGTGTACTTCAAGATTTGCTTTAGATGAGTCGTGATATACACACTCTAAGATTTACCTTTTGAGATTTTTCGACATAGCAACTCTTGAGAAATAGAGAGTTCTTTCAATTTATATTTTTTAGAGGTTTCTCATAACGCATTGGTTTCGGACCCATTGATTTCAGCGAATGATTGATTTACTAGTTGTTTCAGTAGTGCGAGCATCCTGGATACTAGGCATATTTCCCTTCCTAAGCTTAGTAGTCCAACTCTTGGCATTTTGAGTATACGACTTTGAGCCCATTTACTTTATATCCACTTTTGAGTTGGTTTTCTTTATCCGTTCCTCCTAGACCCTAAGTCTTAGAGTGTGTCCTTTAGCTATCCGTTCATTCTAGACCTTGAGTCTTGTAGCCCTAAGCTATCTCTCTCCTTTTAGGCCTTGAACCTCATAGCCTTGAGCTATCTGTTCCTTCTAGACCTTGAGTCTCGTAGCCCTGAGCTATTCGTTCCTTATAAGCCTCGAGCCTGGCAACCCTGAGCTATTATTTCCTTAAGACGCGGAATCTTTCCAACCCTGAACTAAGCCTTCATCATTTAGTCGCCCATGAGTGGTTTGACTTGGAGTTTGTGTATCACATTCTCTTTCTAGTTGATCAGTCATAGAGCCCGGAGCTCATAGCCCTGAGTTATACATCATAACCTTGAGTTACTCATTGCATCATGACCCAGAGTCATTCACAGCATCCCGAGCCCTGAGCTCACGACCCAGAGTTGTTCGTATCATTTACATCCCTGAGATGTTTTGTTTTCATCATTCTAGCCACTTGTGAGTGGCCTCGACCTGACATTATTAGCCGGAAAGCATCCTGATTGGCTATGCATTTAGAGTCCTGAGCTCACGACCCAGAGTCGTTCTTCTCGTTTATGACCTAGAGTCATTCTTTCCATTTAGAACCCTGAGCTCACGACCTAGAGTTGTTCTTCTCATTTATGACCCAGAGTCATTCTTTCCATTTAGAGCCCTAAGCTCACAACCTAGATTTATTTACCCTATTTCTGATTTAGAGTCATTCATCTCATCCATGACTTTGAGTCATCCTTTTCACTTTTTTCCATCTTTATACTACTCATCACATACATTTATCTCTTTATTGTCATTACACCCGCATAGAGTTGTTCCATACTTATTGTTGCAGCCCCATGTTCTGATCTTACTCTCATCATATGCTAGGACAAAATCTCCGGTCCTTCTTTAGTTCTTTGGTACAGTTCACTTCGTTCCACTCATTATTCGTATTTCAACTCACATTCCCTACACTCGTGATCTCTATCGAAGAGGGGCATATTTGTAGGCCCTCCATTTTGTCCCTTTAGCACATGACTTTAAATGCTTTTTCAATACTCCACAATAGTCTCTTGGTGGCTTATGGCAACTCATACTACTTATATTTTCTGAGCCATTTTGGGGAGTTTGGTTGAGCGATTTATCCAGCTCCACATTATGACCTTGGCTGCCCATCAATTTTAGATTAGGCTTCACTTAGGTGCACTTTAGTTTAGACTTAGTTAGGGCCACCTAGTCTCACCCTAGGCCCGTATAGGTATACCTAACCCATTAGGCACCACCTTAGGCCCATCTAGGTTCACTTAAGCCCTCTTAGGCACACATGGCCTATGAGACCTTTTTAGTGTTTTTTGCGTGATTCGCATAGTCGCATGACTTGCATGGCCTGTATGGCCTTCATAGTTTGTATAGTTTGCATGTGCTTGGTATCTATTTATTTATTCACTTGACCATTTGATTTGATTTGATTTTATTATTTTGTTATATTTTTATTTATTTATATTATTTTACTTTATTCTTTTATATGTTACAAAATTGCTTCCTTTTTTACTTTGTTTTATTCTTTTTATTTTCGTTTTTATTGTTTTACAAAAGAATTAGGAGCTGCTGATCAACTCTCACTAAGGCACGTGCACTAAAAAAAGGTAAGAAAAATATTTTTAGAGGGAAAAGAGGATTAATGTGGTTACATACATATGGAAATGGGAGATTCTACATAGATGGGGAGAATAAACCTTCCAAAATAAAAACACAAAAAAGGAAGGAAGATGGAAGAAAAGAGAAGATTTTCCTCTAGCAGATTGGGTCTATTTGAGGCTGATATATATATATATATATACGTAAAAAAATGAATGCGGAAGGGAGGGAGAGAGAATTGTCTTCGTAGAGAAAAAAAAAACTGGAATTCACGGATTTCGAAGGATTTTGGGAGAAGAATGATAACCGGAAGCTAAGCGATTGCAACCAAGACTACCAGGTACATTTTCAGCTATTTCCTATGCTTTATTTTATTCTATTCCTGAGGACTCTTTGATGGTTCTGGGCATTCATTTTGCTGATTGGGTGTGAATATTGGATGTACGGACATTGCTTGTAGCTTTCTAAGTTGTTGATAGACTAGATCTTACCATATTCATATACTGCACCTTTAGTTTTCTTTGAAATTTATTCTCAATATGATTCAAATTCATTGTGTAATGTATGAGAATCATGATTCTGCCCACCGTCTCTTTCACCTGCTTTTGGCCATTTGATTCAAACATGAAAATGGATCTCATTCAGTAGTTTGTTTGCTTGCTTGCTTGGCTCATCTTGGGTCACACCTGTTTTCTGTTTGTGTTTTTCTCTCTCTACTCATAGAGGCCATTGGGGTCATAATTTAAAATCCATTGGGTTTGGGGAGATTGCGAGAGAAGGGTGGGGTGAGTTTCATTCACCGCCTGATGCTTTCAAAGTAGATTGTGAAGGCACCAAAGGTCCGGGTTCTGACTTAGACTACCTATGCTAGAGATATGTCAGATGGGTATCCCAAGTTTGTTAAAGCTGAAGGAGCTTTAAGATTGTACGAATGTCTTGTTCCTTTTTAAAGATGTTAGATTCCATATGCATTGATCAAATTTGCTTATGTTGGGACCATTGTTGAGTACAAAGATGCAATTCCTACTCTAAAGGATCAGTGCAATAGAAGTCTGCAGCTTGGTGTAAGATATGGTAGGCACCACCAACTTTGCTTTTAAAAAGAATTCATTACCCAATATTAAATCAAAATCATCTAATGGGACACTGAGTAGGTTTACTATACCTTTTCATCCACCTAGTTGTATTGATGTATTCTTATCCAACCCTTACATCTCTTACGCTTGATTGTTTACGACTTTCAACTTGCTCTTGTTTTTACTAAGCTTTAAGGCCAATCTAGTTGCTTTTCTAGTACCAACAAAGTTCTGGGTTGCCCCACTGTTCACCATAGTTATGACCTTCTAATCACCCATTACTAACTTGACATGCATCAACTCTCTATGAGTTGGTTATGCTTGAATAATGTTTAGAAGTTGAAGAGGATTCAACTGCATTAGGGCTTAGGGTAATTCTTGGCCTAATATGGACTATTGTAGATGAAACACCAGGTTGTTTGCATCTTGGTGGTTTTTTTCCCTATCTTAGCTTAGGATATTTCGATTTTCTTGCCTTCTTGACTTCATTTTTATTAGAGGATTTGAATTACTTTTCTTTCCATGCCGATGGTAAGGTATTCATCTTGTAATTGACTAAAAAGTCAATTGTTACCACAATTCCAGGTAGATCCTCCAACTCTTGGTGCCTCAATTTAGTTTGAACCTATCTTTATAGCCCAGACATGAAGTTAAACAACTTGTCAACTTGTCCTTGATGTCGATGATCAATGGGCAGAACTACTTGACATAATCATTGACTTAGCTTATCTACTTTAACTTTTTGAAATACTCTTATGTCATCCACACGATATTAGTGGGAATGACTTGATCCTTCAATTCTATTTTTAGGGTCTCCCATGTGCTAACCCTTGGCTTTCCTAATTCAACATCATCGTTAGTCCTTGTGTGCCTTTATAACTTTGCATCTTTAGAGAGATACATTGTGGTAAAGGCCACTTGTTTGTTTGAAAGAATACAAGCTGCATAAAAGTGCTGCTCCATATTAAAGAAAAATTTCTAACCCCTATGAGCTTCATTTCCTGATCATTAGAGGGTTGGGATGTAGATTAGACTAGTGAAATTAATTGAGCCTTATGGGAAAGCCCATATTATTGGATTTTCAAAATTCACCCACTTGCAACCTGTTTTTAACACCCAAAGTGTCTTTATAAATCTAAAATTTTTGACTCATTCTAAAGTATTTTTGAGGCTTGAATGATATTTTGGACTTCTTAAATAAATCATTTTTTTTTTGGGTTAAAAAATCATTCTCCAAGCTTGTGAAATAAATGGTTTTTCCAAGTGTCCAAATTCTATCTTGTTATTTATCTCCAAAATGTTTTTGTAAATCTATATTAGTTTATAGGTTTTTGATTATTTTTTGTATTTTTCTTGTGTTCTAGAATTTTTAAATAAGGTTTTGGGCATTTGTTGCATTCAAAAATCATTTTTTTTACTTATAAAATAATTTAACTTTTCTTTTCCTAGTATGTTGAATTGAATCTAGTATTGTGAATTATTATTTGAAATCTAGGATAATTAGTGCATATTTTAGCCTCATCAAATCTTCATGTTATCTAGACACTTTGAATATTCCATAGATTTGTTTGTTTGTTTTATTTATTTTATTTTATTAATCTTGTCTCTAAGCCTATTAAATAATTAATTTTTTGCATGACTTGCTACTCTACCCTATTTTTCTAGAATAAAATGATTGGTTAAATCTGGGATAATTGGTGCATATTCAAACTCTTTGAGCTTTTGGATTGTGTTCTAGACATTTTGAAAATGTTGTAGAACTTTTTTTTTTTATGTATAATTTTATCTCATGTATAACTATTTTATTTTGATTTATTTTGTAACACCTTGTTTTCTATCCAGCTTGTGTATATCCTATATATGCTTGTTAGTTCAACTCCTTTTGACTTGCTTTTACCGTCTTTTGATGTTTGATTTGTATTATAGACATCTTGTACATATCGGACAAGCCTTATTTTATCTTATTTTATTTATCATATTCGCCTTTAGCTATTTTATTTGGATTTATTTTGTGATTGTCTCTCTGCTATCTTGATTTTATCTTTTTGCATGCTTAACTAACTTTGATTTAATATGTGTTATGTAAACTCAATTATGAGGGTTTGGGTGGGTTTATGTATAGTTGTTTTGTCACAAAATCGCCAAAGGGGGATTACGTTAGGATAATGAGTTTTGTTTAATTATTAACAATTTTGTTCCTTTTAATGTTTGACCATAGAAGTCTTTTTATATAGTGACTTGCTCTCCATTGAAAATAAAGAGTTACTATTCGTCCAACCAAGAAGTCACAAGTACATCTCAAAAGATTTGGATTGTGGCAATTTAGGCTCATTTGAGGTCTTAAGAGAATCAATTTTGTTTTAAACTTAAAATGATTTAAATTTGACTTTTGAAAAATGGTAGGACCGCTCAAGTGGCTAAGTGTGGTCAAGCACTCTAAACCGCTCAAGTGCTCGAGGTGCTCAAGCAGTGGGTGAGTTGGCTCAAGCGGTCATGTAGATTTTGTCGAGATTTTTCATGTAAATTTAATTTAGATATCTTCTAAAACCGAAACTCTTTAAGCTTTTGCCTATAAATACCTCTCTTTTAACCCCTAGAGGGTCGAAGATTGGAGAAAGAT
Organism: Vitis vinifera; assembly: GCF_030704535.1. Taxonomy (NCBI): domain Eukaryota; kingdom Viridiplantae; phylum Streptophyta; class Magnoliopsida; order Vitales; family Vitaceae; genus Vitis; species Vitis vinifera. Next base: position 12,007,732 of record NC_081809.1, on the reverse strand, counting down.
CTTTAAGTGATTGAAAGAAGATCACATATTCTCTAGAGAGGGTTTCCTAGAGAGAAAGCCTAAAGTGCCACAACATTCCCAATCTCTCATTCAAGGATTAGACCTTTATCCCTTTAGTGAGGCTGAAGTGATCCATTGGAGCAATTGAAAGTTGTTGCGTGGTGGACGTGAATCAAGTTGTAGGTATTGGAGAGTAAGTTTTTAGGGTAAAATGACCAAGTAAATTTGTGTAACTTGATTTCGTATAGTGGATTTAGATTAGTAGGTCTTAAACCTCGTAGTTTTTTATCTTCATAGTTAGTGTGAGGGTTTTCCATGTAAAAATCTTGTGCCTCATTGTTTATATCTTTTATATTTGAATTGCCTATAATTGAAAGAATAGATTATCCCTAACATCTTACAAGGTAAAAGAATTCAGTATAACAAAAATCTTTATTGAAAATTTTTAAATCACCTATTTAACCCCTTCATCTTTGGGTGTTCCCTATTGGACTTCTGGTTTTTCAATTGGTATCAGAGAGAGATAAAAAATCGATTATTTATCCTATTAATTGAAAAAAAAACCAATTTTTGTTGATCATATTGATTGAAAATCAATTTTTTATTGATCATATAGGATAAAAATAAAATTTTTATTGATCTTATAAGTTTGATATGGAATAATAAAAAAGTGGCGCCCTTTGAATAGTCTACCCTACTTTGATGGATATACAAGAGTAGGAAAATTACGTTATATTACCTACATTAATGAACATTTGGTCAAGTGCATGATACAAAACTCCAACAAGGGTTTGCTATTCTTTAGGTTTGGAGTTTTCTTTCTTAGGATCAATGTCTTTGAACATCTGGGGAGAGAGATTGCATTAAGGCGATACCCTATGCCTTTGCAATGGGTAGCCTTACGTATGTGGCGCTATGTGTTAAACCAGATATTTGTGTAGACCCTCAATTTTGTTCTCCAAGTACATAGGATACTAAGTATATTATTGTGCTTCTCTTATGCCCTATTAAGTGTTTTTTCAATACTCCATAGTACCCATTGATACTCATGTGGTTTACTTTCTTGAGCTACTTTGGAGATTCTGATTAAGTGATTTAATTGGCCCCTCATTTGTAATTAGATTTAGGGTTTTCATTGTTTCTTTTTAGGTTAGCTTGTTCAAATACACTTCTTTTCAGGCTCATCATTTGACTCATTTGGCATTCACCTAGGCCCATTTAGATTCACCCAACCAACTTAGGTCTACCCTAGGCTTATCTAGGCTTACCTTGGTTATTCAGGCACATCTAGGCCCACTTAGGCACACTTGACCCACTTAGGAACACTTAGGCTCACTTAGTTTTACATAGTCCTCTTAAGTCACCTTTTTACATGTTTTGCATGACTTGCATAACTTGTTTTTGGTATGGTTGCATCACTTTTTATTTATTTATTTACTTATTTATTATTATTATTATTTTCTTCTATAACACTTTTTTTTCTCTTATTCATGTAGTCGATTTAATAATTTGGTGAAATGCTCCCATTTAATCTAATAATGTGGTAAATATTTTTGTTTAACCTAAAAATTTTATAAAATATTTTTATTTAATCTAATAATTTTGTAAAATACTCCTTTTTAGTCTAAATAATTTCATAAATTCCTTTTTTTTTAATAAATAATTAAAAAAATACTTTTATTTAATTTAATAATGTTAAAAAAAAATTATTTAAACTAATACTTTTGAAAAATGATTTTATTTAATTTAATAGTTTTGTAACATACTTTGATTTAATTCAATGATTTTGTAAAATGCTTTTATTTAATTTAACAATTTTATAGATTGCTTTTCTTTAATTTAATATTCTTGTAGAATGATTTTATTTAGTCTGATAATTTTGTAAACTATACACGTATGCGATAATTTTTTTACCAACTGAATTTAATTATTTTGAGTAGAAGGAAGATTCAAGAGTTTGGGAAGTGGGAGCAGCAACCCACGTTGGGAAGGGGAGTTTGAAGAAGTGGGAACAAAAGATTTTTAAAGGGAAGTTGAGGATTTTGAGAAAGGATGAGGAAAAATCCAGAAGATTTTTTTTCTTTTTTAGGAAGATGATGGGGTTGTAGTTAAAGAGAAGGGTGGCTATCTTAAAATGAGAGTGATTCGACTCATGGTAGCTTAGCTTTAAAGGCGTATCAACAAAATTTATACCTTGAATACTATTACTAAAGTAGTCAAGCTACTATAGCATAGTGGTTCTAGGATCGTTCACTGGGAAGGGTTTTCGCAAACACAAGTGATATTCAAATTAGGAAAATAGGTGATTTTCTTATGGATGTTAGCTTTAAAAGAAGATGTAAATGTTTTAGAAAGATTTAAACTAATCTAAGCTAACATTAAAGACTAAAATGAAAGGGTGTAAAAACAAGTTTCTCAAAGATAGGATAGCTATGCTCTGGCTCTTATGCAAATTGGAAATCTCAGGATAGGCTCCTCGCATTGGGGTTGCAACTATGGTGATGCTTGCTTCCCGAACCGGTATGGATTTAGCAAATCAAGTTTTAATCCTTTAAAATGGCAAAACAGATGGTAGTGAATTTCATCAATGGTTATTCACCTTAGACTTCCTTTGAATGGCTCGTAAGAGATAACTAATGGTCTAAAGCCAAAAGCTTACCAAATATTGGCAACTCAAAGTCATTCCAGGTGATAAACTCACCTTTCAATGGCCATTGAAATTGGTTCTAACGGATTAATACAAAACTTGGAATTGAAAACCTCACCTTCCAATAGCTCGTAGGAGATAACTAATGGATAGAAATCCAAAAGCTTATCAAGTATTGGCCGTTGGAAGTTGTCCAAAGGAAATAAAAACCAAACTTTGCATTAATGAACCTTTAATGAAAAACGACTACCTTACCTTCCGGGTGCGAGAAATTTCCATGGGATTGCATCCAAGTCATCACATAACATCCATACTTTGAGAAACTAAAAGTTTTAGCCAATCATCCTTTGAGGAAAAACCCTCAGAGGCTGTTTGGCTACTAAGAAAATAGAAACGGGAGAGCTCTATAAATATTCTAAGTGTCAAACGTAATATGTATTCTATATCTATATATCAATATTTGTTACAACGGATGCAAGGGGATATAAATAGAGAAGTTTTTCCAACCTTCCTAGCTAATAAATCTTATGATTGGTGGATTACAAGGAGAAGAATGGAAATTTATACAAAAATATCCAAAAGAAAAGATCTCGTGTGGAGTCGGCAGAAACAGGGGAAAATTCGCACCACGCATGGGCTGTGCGAATTTCGAAGGTGTTGTGCGAAATTTTCGCACAAGCCTAGAGCAGTTGTCTTCCGAAGGCCATATCTTCCTCATTTCAGCTCCAAATCGTACACGGTTTGAAGCGTTGGATTCTTGACTTCATGAGCTTTGAAATGGTATATAGCATGTAGAAAATGGACTTCGGGAAGTTCTCCAAAAGTGCGAAAGAAGACTGTAACTGCTGTCCTCTGTTTTCCTCTTTGCTTCCCTTTGCTTCTCTTTGCTTCTCTCCTTTTGTTGGCTTGCTTTGGTGTAGCTAAAGGCTTGCTTTAACTTGTCCAAGTAGCTCCTCCATCATTTGGCATGCTTGAATTGATTCATAAGCTGATATAAACATGTAAACTTGCCACAAAATGGTTAAAACCAATTACTAAGGACCTTAATGAATTAATTGGGTTAAATGAATATGATTACTACACAAAGGTGCTTAAAACCATTATAATTAGGTCTACAAAATAGCACTTTTTGGTAGTAATCAGAGAGAAGTACACCATGGTGGAAAAAACGAATTCTGAAAGTTAGAAATTTGGGGTTTTGGTTCTGGTTTAGAGAAAGAATCTTCGGGGTTTTGGTTCTGGTTTGGAGGAAGAAGGCATCATCTTCGTCTTAGAGAAAACACCACCGCCATTGAAGACCTGCACCACTTTTTGGGATTGCTCTATTACATATTATAATCGAACCTCTATTTTCTTTTGAGTGTGGAGTTCATTGCCATCTCCATCACCATTTCATATTCATCATCGCGCACACACCGATCACACCGAATCGAATCGCCAATTTCTGATAGCACGCAATTGGTTATCAATCTGCATGTGAGTGTTAGTGGAGTTTTGATTGGAATAAAAGAAAATCCATACACAAATGGAAATGTGCATGCCGACATGGAGATTTTAAATAGCCTTTGGTAACCTATGTTTGGGTATTTGAATCAAAAATAAAAAGAGAAACGGAGGATGCATAGCCGTGCTCATGAGAATGTGTTAGTGTTCGTGTTTGTTAAATAATAAAAAAGAAAAAAAAATCAATGAATGGATGTAAAGTCGGCTACTCAATAAGATTTTGATTGAACTTTGAAGTGGAAAATGTTAAATGGATGTAGCCATCAGAATGTGTGAATAAGAATTAGTGGGTATAATGCTAATGGTTTGTGACTTTTTATTTTATTTTGTTTTAATATTTAAAGTAAGTAGAAGTTTGATGTGATTGTGGGTATGTTGAGATGAATGAAAATGGAATATAATGGTTTTTTTTTTTTTTTTTTGAAAAATGAAGAATTCGGTGTTGGTTTTTAATAAAAAGTATGCTGATTTTTATTTTTATTTTTAAATGGGAAAATGATGAATCAATGCATGGCTGAACTTATAATGGAAATGGAAGTTCTATTTGCAGAATTTTTTTTAATAAAAAAATGTGAACTCTGTGGTTGAAAGTTAAAATAGGAAAATGGTGATTTGGTATAGCACGACATATGTGTTTTTGTTCTTTTGTTTTAATGAAGGGAAATGGATACTTTTCAGGAGTAAAAATTTAATAAGTTCATGTAGGATGTGCTAATGACATGTTTTTGAATTAAAAATTTCTTTTCAATAAGAATATGTGAAATATGTTAGTGATTGTTTGAATTTTTGAATCAATAAAATGAATGTGGGTGACAATTTGGCTAGTTGTAGAATTGAACATGAATGGTTGGGTTTTATTTATTTATTTATTTTATTTTATTTTTACATGGATGAGTAGAATTAAAGAAATAATGGTTGATTTTTTTTAATAAATTTTTTTTGTAGGAGGTTAATACAAGCTAGAGTTTTAAAATTTAAGTTTTCATTAATTTTTAATGTTAATAAACAATAAGAGTTTTAAAATTTTAATTTTTAGATTTTCTTAAATGTCAATGAAAAGTTAGAGTTTTTTTTATGTTTTTTTTCTCGATTTTTTTAATATTAATGAAAAAGGTGATTTTTTTTTTTTAGTTTTTAGATCTTTTTAATATTAATGAAGGATAAGAGTTTTAAAATTTTAGTTTTTTAGATTTATTTTAATATTAATGAAAAAGTTAGAGTTTTTTTTTTTTTTTTTTAATCTTTAGTTTGGTTGATCGATTAAAGTTAGAGGTTTTTTTTTTTAATTAAAAAAACTAGATTAATTAGTTATGTGGTAAAATGCTTTCCTTAAATTCATTTTAGTTTAATTTATTTCATTTAGTTGATTTAAGTGATTTTGTTTTTTTTTTTAGTTCACTAGGTTATTTAGTTGTATGATAAAAATGCTTTTGGTTCACTAATTCACTATGTCATTATTAACAATTCTTGGCTTTAAACATCTTATTATGATTATGCATGTTAAGTTTTACTCTCCTAATTGAATGTCCTCATTTTTTTTGTTCTAACCTCTCTATTCGTATTACAAGGGTATTTGCGTTTAGAATATACTATTCAGGTATGCTCTCCACTTTTCACATTCTTTTGGTTGCATAAGAAATGCTTTGTGAACTATATCCATGTTTGTTACTATCTTTGATTGTCTTGATGTTTGTTTGATTTTATCTAATAAAAATGCATGTTGTGTGCTTTTTTTTTTTGTTATATAACTTTAATGTTTTGTGATAGTGCTCTAGTTGAAGGCCAAGTACGCCTTTGGTCCTATTTGTTTTCACTAATTAGGCATGTTTGCCTATTGCCATGAGATCATCCATGCTTGTTCTGTTCTAGTATCCACTTGATTGATTAGTCATTTGTTATAATCTCCTCAGTTTAATAGTAGAAACCTTTTTAGGGCTTAAAGGGGTGCTACCTCTTCAGAGGTACCTTTCCAATTGGTAACCTTATCCCTGAGCCTAAACTTAGGTTTTCGCAAACAAATTTTCCAAAAAATATGAGTCATTTTAGGGGTTTTGTTCTTACTTGATTTCCCTTTTTAAAAAATAAATAATAGTAAGTGGCAGCTCCATTTTTTTTTTTATAAAATGCAATTTTTCACCCTAAATAAAAACGAGTCTCATCAATCAAATTGGGACGCATTGAGAAACATGCGGGTCCACAATTTGCTTTGTTGTAAGAATGGTGAGTAGAAGTTAGTCCAATCCAAGATTATAGTTTTGGATAAATGTTAAGCATATACTCAAGTATCTTTGGAGAATGAGGGATTATATGTTTATGAGCCTTTGTGATGAGTTGGTACTCATTAGCTATCGGGAAATAGACTTACAATCTAATGAGGACTCTCGCAAGCCTACATTTAAGTATGTGTATACTCTAAGTAGTTTTTGTTGATTTTATAGCAACAAAGGAAGCCTTATGGTTTATAAGTAGTTTCCACAGATATATCATCCAAGATCTTATCACATAACAATGGGATAGTGGCATAGTATAAAGAACTGAAGTACCACTAGAAGAGGAAATGGATAAAAAGAAAGTGCTACCTTAATGCGAGATAGTAAAAAGAGGTGATATGACTGTGGACCAAATTCTTTTTGTAGTGCTCAGTCTACTTTTGGGGCTACTAGGAGTTTGTTGGGATTAAGCCCCTATAAGTAAGATATGATGTAACAAAGTCACACTTAACTGTCCCCAAGTGATCCATTTTATGCATTAACATTGATTTGAGCATCCAACCCATATTTTTTACATTGTACATGATCTAATTGCATTAGGAGTTGCATAAAGGATACAAGTCATAGGTTCTTTATAAGTAGATAAGTTGTCCACAATCAGTTCATGGATTTGGTCAATCTAGTAGAGATTGTAGTACGTCACCTCCTAATTAAAGGGATGACTTGTCTTGGCCATCAAAATGGGCTTCCCATGGTGAGTGCATTAGTGTATGTGATGCATATTGAACAAGACTTACAGTGAATCATGATGTAAGGCTATCAATTTTCATGATTCACTAAACTACTATACTGCATGCTCACAACTTTAAGAGAATATTAAACTTGTGCTAAAATTAATAAGAGGTTTTGACCTATGGGTGAGATCCTACAATGGTCATATATACCTAAAGATTGGGTCGTTGTTGATGAAGGCTAGTGGCAACAAGTATTCTCACTATAAGCACCATGATATCTTATGAGATTGAGATAGTGTGTCCCATTGGGTGATCTAAAAGACATGTGATAATGAAATCTATGATGTTGCAGTAATTTCATAGGGAATAGTGAACAAGGTCTCTAAATTGGACTAATTTATTAATTAGATGACCCTATGTGGTTAATTAATTAATTATGACCCATTTTGGGCTAGATTAAGTGACATAAGCCCTGATTAGTTCAAGTCACTTAAGACCAGTAGGCAACCCTATAAATACCCCCTTATGGTTAGGTTTCTTAATGATTTTCAGTTAGTTGCCTTCCATCTCTAAAGAGAAAGAGAGAGAGAAAGAGAGAGAGAGAGAGAGAGATAAAGAGTCAAAGTTTCCTTTCTTCCATTGCCCACACTTTAAAGTGCCAAGACAGTGGTTCTAGTCATTGGGTGGAAGATCTTGGGTGTATGAGACCCTTAGACTTCTTTTTCTCCATGTGGAATTGATTTGGGAACATCCAGATCCAGGTATGAGTTTTTTCTTCTTTAGATCTTTATCTTAATATAGTTTTTATAGTCGTATATTTCCGCTTTGATATGTTTAGAGAAGCCTAAGATAGTTTGCATGAACCTTACAAGATCCAAGGCTAAGGAATGGAGTAATCTAGGGTTCCCTACATTGGCTCCCTCAAAATACAATCCTAAAGTTGATTCAACATCTTATTATAGAAAATCAATTACACTCCATACCCTATGTAAACAATAAGAAGACACTAAGTGTTCAGGTCCATGACCTACTATCCATTGCGTTCAATCTCCCCATGAATCGGTGTTTATAGTCTACTAAAGTGAAAGCTATCAGCCATTTAAGACTACCTTTACTATCATTGAGTTACAAATCCTCTTATTATATATTCAACTGACATATATTAGCTTTCCAAGAGCCTATGTCAAGTTCCATTTAAGGAATTACTATGACCATAATTGACATGAACACACCACTTTAGGATCACCCATTGTGACACTCTATCTCAATCCCATGAGATCTCATGTGCCTCTACTGAGAATATCTATTGCTATAGATTTTTATCAATAGTAACTTAATCCATAGGAAATATATGATCAACTTACGATCTCTCTCATAAGTCAAAAGTCACTACTAGCTTTGACACAAGCTTAATATTCTCTCAAAGTTGAAAGACAACACAATGAAACAACTTGGTGAAGTCATGACCAGTTGATAGCCTTATATCATGATTCATAGTAGGTCCTATCCAATGTGTGATCATATACATTAGTGCACTCACCATAGGAAAATCATCTCAATGACCAAGACCAACCATCTCTCTAATGAAGAGGTAATGCTCTACAACCTTTAATGGGTTTCCTATACCCACGAATTGACTATGAACAAGTCATCTACTTGTAAGGAACCCGTGACTTAGATATTTCATGCAACTCTTAATCCACCTAAGTCATGTAAATTGCAAGTGATGCAAACCAGAATGCTTGCAAGGTTTAATGCATGGAAATATGATAGATAAAAATGACATGAAAATTTATTAATAAATAATAAAATAAAATAAAATATTACATCATGTCATGTTTTTAAGGGTCTAAAGCATCATGCCTCTAAAGCATAGTAGGTACACATTTGACACCCATGCTATCCATGTGACCATCAAAGACTATTTTTGTCAATGTCTTAGAGAAGGGATTTGTTAGGTTATCTATAAAAGGTATCTTATTAACCAATCTATCAACCTATTGTACTATTTCACGAATAAAATGGTACTCTTTCTCAATGTGTCTCCTTTCCGATGAGTTCTTAGTTCTTTAGACTATGTCACAACTCCACTATTATCACAAAACAGTGTCATCGATTGTACATGTTAGAATGAGCCCTTAATGTAACGAATTCGGAATTCATTATTCATTTAATGATATTCCAATTTCATTTTTATCCATCTTTATTTCATACATTATACTTTATAATCATTATGACCTAACATCTCTTGCATTATACATAACTTGGGTGCATTAGGAGTTGTATGTAATATCAAAGTCATGAGTTCCTTACAAATTGATAATTTGTTTACAATCGTTTCATGGACTTAGGCAATCCATTCAAGGTTGTAGTGCACTACAGGCAATCCATTCAAGGTTGTAGTGCACTACCTCTTAATTGGAGGAATGACTGGTCTTAAACATCAAGATGAGGTTCTTATGGTGAGTGTATTAGTGCGTATGGTTACACATTGGACATGACCTATGGTGAGTCATGACATAAGGCTATCGGATAGTCACGACTTCACAAAACTGTTACATTATATAGTCTTTTAACCTTGAGAGAATATTGAACTTGTACAGATATTAGCACTGACTTTGACCTACGGATGAGATCTTAAAGTGATAGAACTGTTAACAATCAAACTTATTAAGTATTATATGATTTAAGTCTAGTTAACCAACAAAAAATCAGAAGAGATATTGTTATGTGTAGATGAGAAATTGATGTAATCATTTTCAACTAGTTTTTGTTTGAGAAATTTTGGTATTAATTGGTCCAATTTTTAAGTTCCAAATAATTTTTAAAAGTATTGAGTGAGCTAAATTTTTTGTTCAATAATTGGAATATTATATGTCTATGGTATAGGCTTAACTAAGAACTAATACAAGCATAAATAAATAGTAGTGCACATGCATTTATTCATACTCAAATTCAATTGGCTTCCCTAAATTTTCTTAAAATTTCTGCTAGGCAAACGAACTTTGAATCATATAAGAGTTAATGTATTGAATTTTTTGAACGAGTCTACTAATTTTAAAAAATAATTTAAAATAAAAAAGTATTAATCCAATTAATATCATAATTTCGAAGAGAACTACTCAAGAATAACTATACTAATTTCTTCTCTATACCAATTTCAATTAAATGCATGTAATAAATACTACTCTTTTATTTATCAATGTATTAGCTCTTATTTAAACATATACCACCTTATATTCAAGCATGTACTATGGTGATTTCTCTTTAATATTTGACTATATTTTCTCGAATTTTCTCACTAAACAAATGAACTTAGAATCAGAATAAGACTTAATGTTTTGATTTATGTATTGAGTCTATTAATTTTTTAAAATAATTTGGAGTAAAAAAATTAAGTCAATTAATAACTTCTTGTGAAAAATTATGGTATTAATTGACTTAAATTTTTGTACTTTAATTTTTTTTTTTGATAATTAATAGACTCATGAAAGAATCAAATGCATTAAATTTTTTTTAATTTAGGGTTATTTTGCCTAATGAAGTAATTTAAGAAATTAAAAAAAAAACCAATAGAAAATTGAATGAACAAATAGATATAAGTGTGAACTACTCTTTGTTTATACATATATCAACCTTTATTTAAGCATGTACTATTATGAGTATTAAGCAAACTTTTTTAACTCACTCAATGAATTGGCTAAATTTCATCATTTCGTTTCATTGAGAGAGTTATGGAGATGCAAACATGAGGAAGACTCATCATCATTTCAACGGCGAAAGCTGCGTGTTCAGTCACCCACTTGCTGCCTCTAGCTTGAACTTGCTTGATACCATCTAAGGGAGCTTTTTGATGAAGTGGTCAAAGGGTAAAAGACAGATGATAATAGCATCGAGGATAATCCAAGAAAATACTAGCAATGGCAACCAAATACATGAAATTGATTGGATCAATTGGCATATTATAGCATTTACCCAACATGTATTTGATCTAAAAAAAACTCAAATTTTAGTGCTCCTTTGTATACTTTCTGCTTTTTGTTTATAATAATATTATTAAAATATAAAAATAGGCAATAGTTTTAAAAAAATTAAAAAATTTAATTTTTTAATTATCCCAAATGTTATAATTTTAGAAAATATTTTTTAATAATATAATCTAAGCTTATACTTTTTTTTTATATATAAAAGTTTTTATATTTTATATAATTTTTTTTTTACTATTTTCTATTTTTAAAAAATAAAAAATAGAAAATAGAAAATAGAAAATATATCAAGACAAGATTTAAATAATTGAATTCATATTTTATCCCATGGTCAAGTAACTGATTAAGTTACTTTAGAAGGGTAGGTTACTTCCTAATATAACCAACTCATGTATTTGGGCCTTAAAAAACTATCCAAATCTGAAAAATTATTTGTAAAGTCGGCTTCACGGAGGAAGAAAGAAACACAAAGGGCCTATTTGGGAGTTCTTCTTTAGAATAATTTTTTTTTTCTTCAAAACAAAAAACATATAAAACACATTTATCAATCAAAAACTATTTTTTTATTTTTTATTCTTAAAAACAAAAAGTAGAACATTTTTGAAAAACAATTTTTAATTATTTTTTTTATATTATTTTTACTTATTTTCTAAGAGCTATTTAAAAAAATAATTATACAAATATATAAAATAATTAAAAATAAAACATTACATATAAAAATTATTTTAAAAACATCTTTTAAAATGTTAAAAACAAGTTAAAGACAGACTTTTATTCTATAAAAATTACATAATGATGTTTAAAAACTATTCTTAAAAATGATTTTTTTCAGAATTATTTTCGAAAACAATTATCAAATAGGCCAAAACCTCCTATCTAATTTCATCACCCGATACTCACTAGCACATTTAAGCCCAAAGTTGAGGCCCAGATTAGTATGTTTGTAACGAGTTACATACTCATCCATGGCCCAGCCCTCTTAGCTTGGGCGTCTGAATTGTGACCCAGCATAAAAAAAAACCCACTTAGACATCTGGATCAGCTGAACAAATACTGCACATCCCCCTGCCATTCATTTAGTGGTATGTCATGTATTCAGTCTTTCGAAAAGCCCAAAAGTCTCAAATTTTGGGACCAAAACATTCAAGGAATAGTACAACATATAGATACATCCTGAGCTATATAACTTCATTTTCCTCCAATAAAGAAACTTAGAAGACAAAAGATATAACTTCAGCATGATGTTACGAACTTAGGTATTTTGTAAACGGTTATTTGTAGAGGGTGTGACAATGAGTTTTAGAAAAGCAAATGATGTGACGAGGGTTTAAAGTGCAGATCAAAAAAACTAAGAACATGAAAGACCTCAAAAGAGATGATAGCGAAGAGGAGTCCCAATAATTGATAGCTTTTATGGTTTTGGATATATTCATGTAAACAAAGCATATGAGTCCACATGCATGTGGATCTAAGTTTGATCCAAAGTCCTAATCAAATCCTCCGCAATGCCAGCTCATAAAATATAGTGGGACACAACCTAGAACGAATGAATGGAACCACTTGAAGACTTTTGCCAGGTGGAGGTGGTGGGTGCTTCAATTAACAAACAAGACCAAACCAACCCACGTTGGGCTCTTTTTGGTGCACATGACTCCATGTGACCATACCCTCTCTTTTATTCCTTCCCTTTTTTGTTTTTCAATAGTAGGCCAAACTTCAATTTGCAAATCCTTTTTAGTCACCATGATGTGGTTTAAAGGTATATATTACTTTTATGGACACAAAAGACCCCAAATTATGATGGTTTCACATTGATGATCCAAGAGAAAATATTATTTTTCATGAATTTATTATGAAAATAGTGATAATGGTATTTTTTATTTATTTATAAAAGCCTCTTTTTTATCTTCCAAAAGATGTATCGTATCCGATATGAAACTTTCATTTTCTACCTATCAAACATTTTTTTAAAGAATTTGTTTGATAGTGATTTTAAAAAACGTTTTTATTATTTTTAATACTTAAATTTTTTTTTTATAATTCAAGTGTTATGATGGTTTCACATTGATGATCGAAGAGAAAATATTATTTTTTATGAATTATGGACACAAAAGACCCCAAGCTTGGTGTGATTACGATGGTTTCACATTGATGATCGAAGAGAAAATATTATTTTTATGAATTTATTATGAAAATAGTATTTATTTGATATTGATTTTTAAAAATATTTTTAATATTTTTAGTACTTAAAATTTTTTATAATTCAAGAGTTAAAAAAAATACAACCCCTCTAACTTATCCATCAATTAAAAAAAATGAAAATAAATTTCCTCTTTTAATGGGTAGAAAAAGAGGTGGTAAAAACTCATTCATCTCCACAGCAAGAACAGGTGGAAAAATGGGGCATCGATGTTGAAAAGGCAGGAGATTAGGTTGGGCTTTTTCAAGTTAGAAAATAATGATGGGTTGACAGGAAGAAAGTTGATGACTTACATCATAAACTTGACTAATTAGCTAGACCTAATGCTATAAAAAGGTGTAGCAAAGTAGATGGATTGTTGCTGTCACAGCCAAGAATATTACTATAACTAAATGTCAGCAACATGTTTCTTCTTAATCATAATCAATGCCCCTTTCTTCCAGGGTGTCTCATATTCTGCAGCATTCCTCTAACATGCTTCTTTTTAGCCTCAGATTGTGGGTTCGTACAAATTCTGATTGAATAGAAGGGAAAAGAAAATAATAAATAAATCTGTTTAATTCTATAGATTTTTCCCTCTCACTCATCTGTAGTGAAATTAAGTACTTGTTCTTACTTTATGGCAACAATTAGAATCATTAGATCAAATCCTCAGCACATGCATACTTTTATGTTAATACCAACCATAACATAAGGAGTCAATATTGGCGGTAGAAAGTGAGGTGTTGGGTGGATACGAATTTCTTGGTTGATGCAGTTTGTTGTCCTAATAAAATCTTCGACTAATTTACCTAATTTTCAATATTTTATTTGGAAAATGAACCCATTTTCCATAATCAATAATTATTAATTAATTCAGCATCACAATTTTCAGAAGAAAGTACAATGAACTCTAGGCTTAACTTAATTTTTTAAAATTGTAAGAGAAGAAAAAGGAGAAATAAAAACTAACTTTGAAGTTGACATATGATAACTACATTCAAACAATTTGTTAGCTTGTGCTAATTCCAAGTTAGTTGAATCTTTTGTATGCTCCAGCAAACTGAATGGAAAGATTATTAATATAAACTATTTTAATTCGTCCTAACAAAATTTTTAAGAGGAATGAAAGCTCGAATCTTAAGAGGGCCATCTCTATTATTCTTTTTCTCCCAACTTGTGAGAAAAATATGGCTGAAGCCTAGAGTAGGGCTAGAAGTTCTTCAAGTCGTCTTAACTCGTATGCCCGATTGATATATTTTTATCATCTTACATGTAGGTTTTGGTATATTGTAAGATAGTTGATTTTCTAATGAAAATGGTAACATATATTGACATTCCCTCTATTTCTCAAAAATATTATTCTAACTTTCCTGAGTTATTGGTCAAGTAATGAGATCAACCCTCATCGTAATGGACCCCTTAAAATGATAATTAACTCACTAATGTCATGTTTTTTTTTTTTTTTTTTTGCTCTTATGTGTTTAAGAAGTAAAGAGATATTTCTCAAAATTATTCTGACCTCCTTTGAGGTATAGGTTAAGTAACAAGACACCCCTAATCGTAACAAAGCCGTTAAAATGCTAATTAATTTACTAAAGTCAGTCTTTTTAAAAAAAAACAAAAAAAAAATATATCAAGACTACTTTTATGTGTTTAAGAAGTAAAGTACCTTTTATTGTTACATAGCAAACCCGTAGGAGTTTTAGAAGTAAATTCTTCTTTATTCCTTTTACCACTACAAAGCAAAAACCTTAGGTGTTTTAAGAAGTAAAGAGATATTAACCTTTTTCTTCTTCTTTTGTTTCTTCTTTTTCTTCTTCTTTTCCCCTTTATCACTATAAAGTGATAATCCTAGGGTTTCGCTAATCTATTAATCTCCATTACTAGGACAAATGCACAAGTGAAAAAGATTAAGTTAAAGGTAAGGAATAATATGTGAATGATTGAAGGTAGTTATATCTCATACATATATATATAGTTTGGAGATGTCAAAGGAGAAAAGAAACACAAACATGTCAATTTCAAAAAATAAAAAGTAAATATTTATTGATTTCTCTATATTTTATGTTGTGTTTGAACCATGAATCTCTTAGCTCGATACTAACTAAGACCTAGTTTTGGTTTGGAATGTTTGAAATAGAATCCATGTCTTCATCTTCTATTGGTGGAGACTTTAGTTTCAGAAATCACCATAGGAGGAAAGTTGGGGTTAAGAACTCAAAGTTTGCTTCAAACTTCTAATGAATATTCTTTTGTTGGCGATTAATGTCATATTTTCATAGAAATAAGGGCAATGATCACATCTTATGTTTGATTATATCATTAAAAGCACCCTTCAACTAGGCAATTGTATGCCACCTTGTGTATGCTTGATTTTCTTATATTTTCTTTGAGTTTTTTTTTTTATGTTTACAACTATCTTTTATGACTAGTGATGACCTTGAGATCTTCTTAGGACTTCCTAGAGCCAAGAATGAGGTGTGAGTTGAACCAAAAAACTAAGGTCACATGGAGTTCTTAGGTGCTATCCTAGTTTAACCAATAAAATGTTTTTAAATAGTTGAAAGGGCTAGAGATGTCTAAATGAGCTAAAACTTTTTTTTTTTATTGTTGACTTCTTAAAGTTAAATTTGATCAATTTTCATAATTTTTGGAGGTCATTTTTTTGATAAAAATAACTCAAGAAAGAAATGTAAAGTTCTTAGCCAAAAAGGGTGCCACGTGGGCTACATATGGGTAACACAACTTGAGTTGTTGCCAATTGTGACCGAGAGAATTATTTTACAATTGGAATTGGCACCAGATTGGTGCCACACTTTTTGGTGTTTCCATTTATGTCATGGTGTTGCCATTTTGTGTTGAAATTGAAGACACGAGTTGTAAGATCCACTCTTTTTGACCAATTCCAAGCGACCATTCGATTTTCTAGTTGCATTTAGGATGCTTCCATGTGGCAAAAAGACTTAGGGTTGGTTTGGAAAGCTATAAAAGGAAAGATTTGTAGTCATCTTGGGGTTTCTTGAATCTTTGGATGGTTCTTGCTCGATTCTTAGATCTTGGGTGTTCTTGGATTCAACCTTGGACAGAGAAGATCATAGAAAGCATTGTGATGTTAGGTCTCTTTGCATTCTTGTTTAGTTTAAACTATTTTCTTTATTTTGAAGTTATTTTCTTTAAAGTGTAATTGAATCCTTTCATTATTATTGAATCTATGAAATTTCATATTTGAGTTTAAAATTCCAGTCCTCAATTTCATGATTACTTGAGAGCCTTATGTCATAACTCACAGTAGGTCTTATTCAATGTGTAACCATACATACTAGTATACTCACCATAGGAACCCCATTTCGATGACCAAAATCAGTCATCCCTCTAATTAAGAGGTAATGTACTACAACCTCAAATGGATTGCCTAAGTCTATGAACCAACTGTGAATAAATCATCTACTTGTAAGAAACCTATGACTTGGATCTTTTGTGCAACTCTTAATGCACCTAAGTCATGTATAATGCAAGAGATACATGGTGAGAATGTGATTACTACTCAAAAAGTGCTATTTCATAGCTTGTAATTAACTCTTTTAAACACTTTTGAGTAGTAGTTATCACCTTTTAACCCAATTAACATATTAAGGACCCTTGCAATCAATTCTAATCAAATTGTGTTAAGTTTTGGTGTTTTGATAACTTTTTGATCACCAAAGCAATCCAAGATTGAGGAGAGTTATTTAGAATCCATGGCAAAAGATGTCCGGACAGGGCGTCCGGACACACCATCGGAGGGTGGCGGAAAGTGGGCTGTAGCAAGGCTTGTGCACTTTAGCCAATGATCCGAACAACATATCCGGATAGGATATGCTATCATTCGGGGTGCGATGATCACGAGTGCCGCATGCTTCTCCCTGAGGGAGTCCGGATAGGGGAGCGCGCCACGTGTCCTCTTGGGGAATCCAGATAGAGTTGCTTCGCCGACATTCCACCCAAATGTCTCACATCTGAAATTTTGCTCCGCCGACATTCCACCCGGATGTCTCACATTCAAAATTCTTCTCCGCCAACATTCCATCCGGATATTTTGCATCCGACGCTTGACGCCGAATGGGAGAGGAGGGCGTTTCAACTTCCCCGGTCAGACATATCCGGATCCTCTGATAGCGCTTACCCGGAGAGTTTCGCAGCCATTCTGCATAGTGCCGCGGTGTTCTCCTGAAGCTTCCCGATATTTGCGACCGACATTTTGAGATATTTTTCTACACAGTGCCACGGTGTTCTCCTGAAGCTTCCAGATATTTGCGACCGACATTTTGAGATATTTTGCTTTAGATATTTGATGTCTAAATCCCCAAACTCTCCTTGTAACCCACCAATTATAGGATTCCTTAGTTATTAAGTTTGGAAAAAGGATGAATAACCTTATATATATTATTATTGTAATTTTCTTATGAAGAATCTCTCGGGAGCCTGTTCTCAAAGGGAGACGACGCATCCTTTGTATAGTTTTGGAAAGAAGTAAAATACAGAGCACTTGCTCTGCTTTTCATATTTTTGTTTTCTTGTTATTTTACTTTCTAGCCATCCAAACTCTGAGGATTTTTCCTCAGAGGATGACAGGCTAGGCTCTTCGTCTCTTGGAGTGAAAAAAGCCGGGTAAATTTCCTCATGCATAACTTGGAAGTTTTGTTGTTTTAGTTTTTAATGAAGAGAAAGTGTGACCCGTTAATGGTTTTTACCTTTTTAGTTAACTTAAAACGCCTTTAAATCACCTGGGCCAACACTTGGTAAGGCAAGTGATCTCCATCCATTGAGATGCACTAGTTTATCTCTTGCGAGCCTTTGGGAGGTGGTTTGAAGGTAGGATTTTCTAGAATAGCCAACACTTGGTAAGCTTTTGGACTCTAAGGAGACATCCATTAGTTATCTCTTGCGAGCTTTTGAAGGGTAATCCAAGGTTAAGGATCATCTTAGATGGCAAATGCTAGGTGAGAGGCACGAGCCATTGCAAGATGTATCAGTGAGAGGGATTTAGTGTTTGAACCCATTAAAGGGAAGCATCTGTACCACACCGGTTCGGGAAATAACTATATGTTAAATCCCTAATGAGAGGAAAAGAAACAAGTGACCGAAACTCTCCTTTTTGTATGAGGAACCTGAGCCTAGTGATCTGAAACTAAGAAACACTTTTCTTTGTAAGTAAAATCAGTTACTATTTTTGGTTAGTTTAAAACTAAACCTTTTTCACTCAAACATCTTTATGTTTTCTTTTAAAGCAAACCTTGAAATGAAAAGGCACCAATTCATCTTTGAATTAATATCAATTGTGAAGTGAAAACCCATCCCAGTGACATACTTTTCAGGGCTATATCATAACATTCATAAAAATGAGTTTAAAAGTGGTGTGGAAAATTGGCTTATTTCTTGAAAAATATGAACTTGGTGATCACATATTGTTATACGTTTCTTACAAGTAGATGATTTGTTTACAATTGGTCTGTGGACTTAGACAATCCATTTGAGGTTGTAGTGGACTACCTCCTAATTGGAGGGATGGTTGGTCTTGACTATTGGGATGGGTACCCATGGTGAGTGCACTAGTATGTATAGTAACACATTGGATAGGACCTATAGTGAGTCATAACTTAAGGCTATCAAGTATTCATGACTTCACCAAGTTGTTTCATT
This sequence comes from Vitis vinifera, assembly GCF_030704535.1. Classification (NCBI taxonomy): domain Eukaryota; kingdom Viridiplantae; phylum Streptophyta; class Magnoliopsida; order Vitales; family Vitaceae; genus Vitis; species Vitis vinifera. Next base: position 11,988,791 of record NC_081809.1, on the reverse strand, counting down.
ATGTTATCTCTTAACCTTGAGAAAATACTGAACCTGTGCTAAAGTTAGTAGTGGTTTTAACTTACGGGTGAGATTATAAGTTGATCATATATTCTCTATGAATTGGGTTATTGTTGATGAAAGTCAATAGCAATAGGTCTTCTCAATAGAGGCACCATGATATATCATGAGATTGAGAAAGAGTGTCCCCTTAGGTAATCCTAAGGAGGTGTGTTCATGAAAGATATGATCATGGTAGTTCCTTAGGTGAAACTTAACATTAACTCTTGGAAAGCTAAGATATGTCAGTTGAACACACAATAGGAGGATCTTTCAGTTAAGGATAGTAGAGGTAGTCTTGAAAGGTTGATAGTTTTCACCTTGTTAGACTACGGATACTAGTCCATGGGGAAACTGAACGCAATGGATAATAGGTCATGAACCCAAGCACTTAATGTTTCATTATTATTTACATAAGGTACTAGAGTGCAGTTGAATCTCTATAGTAGGATATTGAATCAACTTCAAAATTGGATTCTTAGGGAGCCAGTATTGTCTTATGGGTCCTAGTGGTTCCTGCTCGAACTCATATACCTTGTTGACACAATTTGTGAGAGTTAGATTAGCTCTAGGTTCACTTTTGTGCATAAGGGTATATTGGTAATTACGCTAGGTTGCACATGGGCAAGTAAACAAGGTTTCTGGATTGGGCTAATTGATTAATTCTTAGGATTTTTTAAGCTCATTAATCAATTAAGACGGATTTTTTGCTAGATTAAATAACTCAAGCCCTTAGTGGGGTTAAATCACTTAAGCTCATTAGAAACTCTATAAATACCGCCTTAGGGGTTAAGGTTTCCATTACTTTTCCATAGAATTGTCTTTCACATCCAGAGAGAAAGAGAGTCATATCCTCCACCGTATCTTTTTCCCACAAAAAATGTGCCAACATCAAGAAAGAGTCATTGGGCTGAAAATTATGAGCTTATGAGACTTCTGACGACATCGATTTGATTCTTCAACACTTGGATTCAAGGTTTGGGAACATCTAAATCCAAATGTTAGTATTTTAACCTTTGGGAAGATCTAAAGATTAAGTTTTTTATTATTATTAAAAAAATGGTATTACTTTCATTGCTTAGATCTAAGATACCAACGTATAACTTCACCATATCAAGGGTTTTGCCTCCCCATGCTAATGGATGGCTTAGTTTTTTTACTTCAACCTTTCTTTAGACTTAGAAAAAAAGGTTTTGGTTGAGGATAAGTCCAAGGGTTTACTTTTGGAATTGAGTTTCTTTTTTGAAAAATATTTTCACTACCAAGAAAATCAATAACTTCATAATCATGTATGTCCATTGAAGCTTGTTCATTCCATGAATGCATATAGTCTAATGAAATGTGGTTGGTTAAAAAAATTTATTCCATAGAGTCCTCATTTATGTCTTTTAAAATTGTAGTATATTCCTTAATGTCTTGTTCTTCTTCTAGCTTACAAGGATAAGACACAACTAATCCCTCTTGGTTTTGTTCATTAGGTTGAGAGTAGTAGAATTCTCCTTACTCTCAGGTTTTTAAAATAAAATAAAGCTCACATACAAAATTTGTAACTTCTTGTAAGGTTTGATTAATGTGATCAAGGATAAAGTTTTGCCTTTCTAAGATGACATTAACCATTTTATCAAACTTAAAATTAAGTGTGGACTCATAAGAATAGAAACTTGGTTGAGGTTCATGGTGGTAGGAATGAAGTTATTGTTGGAAATATTAAGAGTTCTCAATATAGAGGGGCCACTTCTCCTACCTTGGTTCATAGGGGTTGGGGTAAGTCTCCAAGTGTCATATGGCATGTCAAAATATGTGTACATATATTCTAAATTATCCCATTGTTAAGGTTGAAATAGTCTTCCATTGTTCTTCCAACTTAAGTTTGGGTGATTATGGCATCCTCGATTATAAGCTTATGAAAATAGTGAATTTTGATAAGCCTTTTCAAATGCACCCATTGTATTGATGGGTTAACTCAATGCCTCTTTCAATCCACGAATGCTAAGACAATAGCAGATGATGTGTATGTTGTTGTCATAAATTGCACACGAGGCTTCCTTTGTGTTAGACACACTCTTTAGTTGCTCTGTTTTTTTTTTTTTTCTTTCAATTCCACTACCTTAACCCTCCTACCTAGTGTTTCTAACCTATAACTTATATCATGCTCTTCATTTATACTCCTCCCCACCATGGCACTTGATCATTCTTTCCTTTAGTTAATTTTTTCTTTGGCTTATAAGTATCCTAGGCTTCAAAACTTCCAACTAGTTGTTCTAAGAAATCATAAGCTTCCTTAGGCTCTTTAATCATGAATTCCCCTCTACACATGTTCTCAACAAATTGGTGAGATTAAGTGGTTAACCCATCATAAAATAGGCTAACTATTTGTTTTGGCTTATTGCTATGATAGGGGCATGAGTTGAGTAAATCTTGATAACTCTCCCAACAATAATAGAATGAATTCTTCTCATTTTTTTTTTTTTTAAATGATGGTTTTTCTTCTTAGATTCATTATACATTAAAGAGGTAAATATTGCTTTAAGCTTTCAAACCATATCTCTTACATATACATGACTTGGGTGCATTAAGAGTTGGACAAAGGATTCAAATCATATGTTTTTTTGTAAATAGATAAGTTGTCAATAATCAGTTCATGAATTTAGGCAATCTAGTAGAGACTGTAGTGCACTACTGTAGACCCTCAATTTTGTCCCTTTAGCACATGTCTTTAAAATTCGTTTTCAATGCTTCAAAATAGTTCCTTGGTGGCCCATTACTACTCGTACAACTTACCTTTTTTTGAGTCACCTTGGAGACTTTGGTTGAGGGATTATTTGATCCTTTATTGTGACCCTTGGCAGCCCTAACTTAGACTTAGGCTTTTCTTGTTTTTTTTAGGATAGCTTTTAAGCACACTTAGTCCACTTCGTTTGCCCTAACACACTAGGACACACCCTAGGTCACCTTTAGATGTTTTTGCATGGTTTGCATGGTTGCATGGCTCGTGTTTTTGCATGGTTGCATGACTCATATTCTTTTGGGTGGTTACATAGCTCGTATGGCTTGCATGTGGTTGATTTTTTATTTTTTATTTTTTGTTTTTAATTATTTTTATTTTTATTTTTATTTTGTATTTTTTGTTCATTTATTTTATTTTTTAGATGTGTGATTTAAATTTCTTTTGATTTTCAATTTCATGATATTTATTGATTTTAATCTTTATTCTATTTTGTCTTTATTTTATTCTTATTTCTATTTGTATCTTTATTTATTTATTTATATTTTTTGGGCACGAGGAACGGGCCGCCATTTATTTGGAAGGAAAACCAACAGAATTAGGAAAAGAGAGGAGATTGTGTTTTTAGAAGGATAGCACGTATATTATTTCCATGAGGGAATCGGTTACAAAAGGGAAGAAAATATGAAAGGAAAGTGGATTTTCCTCCAGCAGATTTGGGGGGTTCTTTGAGGGAGGCTGATATATATATGTGAGAGAGGAAAAGATGGAAAGAGGGAGATTCGGAGGGGAGCAGCACGCATTGGAGAATTTTTGAGGGAGAAGAACAGAGGAAACGGAGAAGAGCAATTGCAACCAAGATTGTCCAGGTACGCTTCTAGTTACTCTCGGTGTTTTTATCCATATTCAATCTCTCCATTTGGTTTTTTTTCTAAAAATTCAATGTGTTGTTGATTGGTGTGGACGAAAAGGGCCACAATTTGTTTTGTTGAGATTGGTTGCTTGCTTGTTCGCCTTGTTTTAATTTTTGGTGTCATTGATGTCTTCGGAAGTATATAACTCTATGCCTGAATGTGATCACGTTCTGTTTTTCGACTGAATCGTTCTGCATTTTTTTCTCTGTTCTTAGCCCATGGATTAACACATGAAGTGGGGGCTATTTATGCTTACTGACCAATATCCTCTATTCTTTCCTTCTCCGAGTTTTACTTCATTTTATTTTATTTTATTTTTTATCTATATTCTTTTCCTCGCATGGTGTTCGAACCCGGGCTCTTGTATTCGGGTATATGTTGAGGAATGATGTAAGTGGCGATATGAGGAGTGAACTGTGCAGCAATCAGTGGATTGTGGAGATTGGAGGTAGCGTCTTATTGGCATCAGATTTGGCCTTTCTAACCCTATGAGATTCAATGGCTCGTACAGAATCACAACTCCAGAGGTTATTTTCAAGCATAACTAAATAGGTTAAAGCCAAGCTAATATTTTCTCTGGCCTCTGAATGATCACGTTATCATTGGCTAACATCACTTCTATCCCTTCCAATTTTCCAAGCGCTTCTGACCGTAAGAATAATGGTCTCAGAGAAAGCAATCTGACTTGTAAAACAGAGGGTTTCGGAGAGTGTCAGGAAGGTGATTGATTTGGGTAGCACTGAAAAGGATGGTTTGAACTAGGGTTTTGAATCACGCCTTGAGTTATTAGAGCAGCACGAAGAATTGTGGGATACCAGTGATGGATTGATGGGATTGGCGCCGATTCTGGGTCGTATTACAGATTTGGGGCAGAGACGATTGGTGATGGCAATGGGATTAATGCAAATCAGGGAGATACTATTTTTGAGGAAACGGAGTTCATGGGTTTTAGGAATGTAGTTTCAGAATTTCCAGAGATTCTTGATGTATTGTGTTAGAATATTTTGAAACAGTTTCAGTATACCAAAGGATCCAATACAGGCTTAGCAATTACTATAAGGAGCAGCAAGAAGGAAATCGATGCAACTTCTGCGAACAAGTAAGTTCCAAATACTCCGGTTGGAAGAACCTTCTCAATAAGATGATCAATCAGATGAGGTATCTTGCACAATAGACCTTTCTGATTCTTTATGTTATCAACTTGATCTTGGCTCTTTTGTCGCATATGTCAATTCTGCTCATTTATGGAATTCAAAATCCTCATTGTTGTTGCCTAAAAGAGAAATTATGGCAATTGGAGAAGACAACCAGTCTGACCCCTTTTGTTGAAAATTTTGTTTTGGAAAGATTTTCTATTCAAACCTCCCTGCGGGTATTATTCGATGAATTCCTTGGCAACAAATTTCAAGATGCTGTTGAATTAATAAGTATGCAGCCAGTTGCTTCTAATTTAGCAGCCTGGAAGAGAATGCGAGTTGTTGAATTCATGCACATGCGATATGCTCTGGAATCTGTGGTGTTTGCAGTTGGAGCTATGGAAAGAAGTACATCTTATCATCTACTATTGGTGAGAGATATATTGTTCTTGCAATGAAGCACCCTGCTGTCTTCTTAGATAGCAGGTACATTGACAATGGGGATAAGGATAAGAAGACTTATACGTCTTCTTAGAATATGGAGGATTCACTCAATACAAAAGTCACTCTTTTCGTCTCTGGAATTGAGAAACCACAGTTTAGAGGATGGAATTAAAGTTTTTATGCCCCAAGTTGCAGTAGCAATTCTGGTAATACTCAAACTCAGAGCATCACGGGATATGACAGGATGGCTGGAATGGTGATTGAAAGGCTCCTGGCGTCCAGAGATTCCCTAAGTAGCAGTGGAAGTTTACTACTGGTGTAACCGTGATTGAAGTTACAGCTCCATGTGTATATGCTGTCAAAAGAAGAAGGATACGAGACTCTGATTTTCCATACCACTGGAATGGGTGGAAGGGCTATGGAGGATCTGATCAGAAGGGGATTCATACGATGTGTTCTGGACATAACAACAACAGAGGTTGCTGATTATGTAGTTGGAGGTTTTATAGCTTGTGACAATTCCCACCTTGACGTCATGAAGATAAGAAATTTGTCGGCTTTGTAGCAAATGAATTAAACGAAACAGCATCAAAGGTAATGTTGACCCGAATGATTAGGCTCATATTCAGAAAGACAGAATTTGATCCAGACTCGACTTCCTCTGGTTCTGCTATAAATGAAGAGGTTGAATTTCTGGACTGCACAAGGACCTTTTAGTTCTGATTTTTTCGTTAGGTGCCAATCTTACCACAATGGAAGATGTCCAGAATAGTTTTAATGCAACGCAACTTAGGCTCTGTGGAAGGTTAAGCAATGTTGATGGCTATATAATGCCGATCATCTTCCCAAGTGTTATTCTCTGTGGCTTGAGTTGCATCTAAAGCTGAAATCAACTTCTATGCTTAATCGATTTTATTGAAGAATCTCCCGAGATGCTCCATTAGTGGACAAGCAATCCTATGACAGTAATCTTCTGTCAACTCCATTACCATGAGGACTCTTCGAATTAAAATTCTACGCTAAAGCAAAACTGGAGCCATCTCACACGAGGCACAATCTCAAGATGAAGATGCTTTTGGTCAGGCTTCTGCTGCAGTTGCTACTGGTGAGATTGGGCGCCATTTTCTGTCAATGACCAGAAAGAAGAGGAGTACAACAACAACCATCACAGCAGCAACTGATGTCACAGTTTCAATCACAGTCAACACAGTTGCAACCACAGCTAAATTCATTACAGAGAGACATGCAACAAAGACTTCAAACCTCAGGGGCCTTGCTTTAAACACAGAATGTTATTGATCAGCAGAAGCAGTTATTTCAGTCCCAAAGAGCTCTTCCAGAAGCATCATCAACTTCTTTGGATTCCACAGCCCAGACAGGGACTACTAATGTGGGTGATTGGCAAGAGGAGGTGTATCAAAAGCATCTCACAGTATGCAACCCCAAGTGTACAACCAAGGGGTGCCTTCAAATATGTTTGCCAATTCTCAAAGGCAGAGCCAAGGAAGGCCACAGGTAGTTCCACAACAGCAACAGTAGCAGTCTCAGAGCTCACAGCAGCACCAGTTGATGGCCCAGCTATTGCTGATGAATATTCTCTTTCAGCTAATCAAGAAACAGGATCGACTTCTCTTGAATGTCATGCATCTTCTGTAGATGAAGATGAGGATGGTGGAATATCTGATGGTGAGGTTTCTAGCATAGATAAGGATGAGGAAGATGACAGCAACTTTTTGAAAACTCCACTGCCGTATGAACTCTTCAGTGAAGATTCAGTTTCCAATAAAAGAATGGAGTTCCCGGCAACTACCCATGCACCGAACACCGAAATAATATCTGCTCTTTCTTTCTCATGTTCAGAATTAAAATTCTGTGCTAAAGCAAAATTGAAGACTTGCATCTCATGAGGTGAAATTGCCTATGTTGTGGGGAATCATTGGTTGCTGTACTGTGCTGACACCAGAATGTCTCCTCTATAATTAGCTCCATGTTCTTCATTGGCGTAATTGAAGCTTTCTATTTCTCAGCATGGATCTCTAAGCCACTCCTGAGCATGCGTGTAAGAATGGATAGCAGGGCAGATTTTCAGGTTCCTGGTCAGAGTGGAATAATGGGATAGCCAAATGAAGACGAATTCCCCATAGACTTCCAAAAATAGACTTAAGGATAAGAAGAGAGGTGAAAGAGAAATAGTGGCTAAAGAGACAATTCAGATTAGTAATGGTCTAGAAAGTGGGGTATTTCTAATAAGGTTTATCTTGGAGGTGCAACCGAGTTCTGCGCGTCTCATCCTGTAACAGTTCGTAAGGGACAGTCTGGAATTTCATGAGATTGTCCCCAGTAGCTCAGTTTCCAGCAGTTCGTCTCTCACTAGAGTTTTAATTCTTCCGGTAAATCTCAGTAGTAAGAATGATTGGTTGGCTACCATGGCTACAGAGAAAGTGTCAGTTACCGAATTTGAGCAACATATCACATCAGGCAGTTCTAGTAAAGGTCCTGAGAGATTTGACTCTACGGATCCGCCTTATTCTGAAGATGAGATCCCTTAAGGAGCCGAATCAGGTTTTTCTTGATAAAGGAATTCAGTTGGAAGACCCTAACACTTCTCCCGGCGAAATGAAGAGTGAGCAACAGGCTACTCCCGTTGTCTTAATCAAGTTGACTATGGGAAATTCATCAAAAAAGCATCTTTGATGACGGACGTGGATGGGAATCCCCTTGAGAGTCTTTGCAAAATTTTGTCTTTTTCTACTTCATCCTCAGATCAAAAGAGAAAATGTTGCACAACTCTGCTTTGCTTTGTTTAAATATTCTGAAAATTCGAGCTTCACCAATGGTCTTTGAGTGCATAAAACCCCTTGTATTGCTGATGCAATCTGAGAACAGCACAGCTGTAGAATCTGGTGTTTATGTTTTTTTTTGAGAGATTGTTGGATGAGGATACAGCTTCAGGGGACACAACAGCAGATAATTTGATTCAGAAAACAATAAGAGGACAAACAAGCAAATGCACAATCCATAGTCATCTTTGCATCTTAGATGCCTCGACCCCATATTCAGATTGAATTACTGAGCAAGAAGCCAAGCGAAATGCAAATAATGCAGGACTTCCTAAAGCATGTCCTTATATATATGCTCTAAAGGATAGAAACAGGACTAATATTGAACACATGGCAGCAAGGTATTTACGATCTTGTAAGTGAAGCTACAGGAATCAGTTTGTTTAACCTATTGGTAATATGAGAATCCAGAATTCAATTAAATGCTGGGTGGGAAGGTTCAAATGAAGAAGTACGTGGTTCCTCTGAATGTCGTGAGAAATTAATCTAGTTGACAAACACAGTTTTCCGGAATACGTCATCCACTTCAGAATAGCAATATATAGCCAGCTTTGTCAAGATGACATGCTAATGGTGAAGAGATCTGCTGCATCAAATCTGGGAAAGTTTGCTGCTACCGTTGAAGCTGCTCATTCAAAGGCTGACATCTCAAAAGCAGCCTAGACACTAATCCAGCTTGGTCGCCTTGCCTCACATCGTACTCCTCCTATTGTTCCTTCTCCTTCATTTTGTGATCTTATACATCTTAAATCTGGATTTCAAAATCTTTTTCCATCAAAATAACTTTGGTTTTCTTTAAAGTTCCTTAGGAGCTTCTAGGTATAAATTCCAAATTTTAACATGCTATTTGTTGCTACTTACCTTTGGGCATGCACTTTCATTGTTTTATTCGATTCTCAACCGATTTTCTTGATGTTCTCGATTTTTCAACAAGCATGAATACACTTCATGATTCCAAACAATGGAATTCATAGAACAAACTCATGCAAAATCAACTAGGGCTTTGGTGGGGGCCCGACATTCATAGCACTCACTGTAATGCTATTTGCTTGATATATTGATTTTCGATTCTTCTTGATGACATATATGAATCCGTTTTATATTTATTGTTGAGATATCCTTGCTTCCCATAGAGATGTGGATGCTTGCTAATCAGGTACACTCCTTCTACCCTCCAACTATAAAATTCTATGAATGTGCATGTTATTCTGAGCCACGTCCACGTTTGATGACATACTTGATTGCCTTGATGTTTGTTTGATCATCCTTGACAAAAATGCATGTTATGTGCCATATGTTCAAACTAACTTTCATGTTTTATGATAGCGCTTGAGAAGCCGTTCAGGTATGCATTTCGACTCTATCTTGTGGTTTGTTTTCTTGTTAGGCATGCAATATGTGAAATCACCTAGCCTACTTAGGTACCTATAATTAACCGATTAATGGCCACACTTCCCTTAACTTAGTCAGTAGAGACCTTTTTAGGGCTTAAAGGGGTGCTACCTCCTAGAGGTACCTTCCCAATAAGTAACCTGATCCCCAGACTTAGACTCGGGTTTTTCAAAGACACGCTTTTCCGAAAATTATGGGGTCATTTTTAGGGTTTTATTTCTTGTTTTATTTTCCCTTTTAAAAAATAAAATAAAATAAGTGGCGACTCCAACTTTTTTTCCAAAAATCAATTTTTCACAAAAACAAATAAAAAGCGAGTCTCGCCGATCGAGTGGGGACGCACGTGAAAAATGTGGGTCCACAACTACCTCCTAATTTGAAGGATGACTTGTCTTGGTCATCGGGAAAAGTTTCCCATGGTGAGTGCACTAGTATTTATGATGCACATTGGATAAAACCTATGGTGAATCATGACATAAGGCTATCAATTGTCATGATTCACCAAGCTACTATACTGCATTGAATCTCAATCTTAAGAGGATATTGAGTATGTGCCAAAATCAATTGAAATAGTTGATTACTACTCAAAAAGTGCTATTTCATAGCTTGTAATTAACTCTTTTAAACACTTTTGAGTAGTAGTTATTGTATTTTAACCCAATTAACATATTAAGGACCTTTGCAATCAATTCTAATCAAATTGTGTTAAGTTTTGGTGTTTTGATAGCTTTTTGATCACCAAAGCAATATGAGATTGAGGAGAGTTATTTGGAATCCATGGAAAAGCATTGGAAAGCTCAGAAACATGAAGAACCAAAGCTTTGAAGTCCTTTGCCATAAGCAAATCCGGAATGCAAGGAGGGGAAGTGAAGAGAAATCTGCCGTGAAGCATTCTTGATGACAGTCATGTCAGCCACTTTTGGAGCACTTTCTGGAGTCCAATTTATGGATGCTATATGTCGTTTCGAAGCTCAGGAAGTCAAAAATCCAATGCTTCAAACGGTGTGCGATTCGAAGTTGAAACGAAGGAGTTACAGCCATTGCAAGCAGATCACTCCAAGCTGAAGGAAGATTTTTGCACGGCTGCGAAATCAGCCTTTTGTTGCGAGAATTTCGCAGCCATTTTGCACAGTGCACGGGTGTTCTCCTGAAGCTTCCCGATAGTTGCGACCGACACTTTTGGATATTTTTCTTCAGATATTTTTGTATAAATTTTCATTCTTCTCCTTGTAACCCACCAATTATAGGATTCCTTAGTTATTAAGTTTGGAAAAGGGGTGAATAACCTCAGATATTTTGTTTTGTAATTTCTTTATATATAGCTCTCGGGAGCTTGTTCTCAGGGCATCATGTAATCCAACGAGAGATATTGATAGATATATCATATATAGAATCAACGAACAGAGCACTTGCTCTGTTTTTTCATATATATTCTTATTTTCTCGTTATTTTTCTTTCTAGCCAACCAAACTCTGAGGATTTTCCCTCAGAGGATGAGAGGCTAGGCTCTTTGTCTCTTGGAGTGAGGAAAGCCGGGTAAGTTTCCACATGCATAAATTGGAAGTTTTGTTGTTTTAGTTTTTAATGAAGAGAAAGTGTGACCCGTTAATGGTTTTTATCTTTTTAGTTAACTTAAAACGCCTTTAATTCACCTGCGCCAACACTTGGTAAGGCAAGTGATCTCCGTCCATGGAGATTCACTAGTTTATCTCTTGCGAGCTTTTGGGAGGTGACTTGAAGGTAGGATTTTCTAGAATTGCCAACACTTGGTAAGCTTTTGGACTCCAAGGAGACATCCATTAGTTATCTCTTGCGAGCTTTTGACAGGGAATCTAAGGTTAAAGATCACCTTGAATGGCAAATGCTAGGTGAGAGGCACGAGCCATTGCAAGATGCATCAATGAGAGGGATTTAGTGTTTGAACCCATTAATGGGAAGCATCTGTACCGCACCGGTTGGAGAAGGAACTATATGTTAATTCTCTAATGCGAGGAAAAGAAACAAGTGACCGAGACTCTCCTTTTTTGTATGAGGAATCTGAGCCTAGTGATCTGAAACTCCAAGAAACACTTTTCTTTGTAAGTAAAATCAGTTACTATTTTTGGTTAGTTTAAAACCAAATTTTTTTCATTCAAACATCTTTATGTTTTCTTTTAAAGCTAACCTTGAAATGAAAAGGCATCAATTCAGCTTTGAATTAATATCATTTGCAAAGTGAAAACTCATCCCAGTGAACGATCCTAGAGCCACTATGCTATAGTAGCTTTGTCTTTGCTACCCTAGTAAATGGTGTAATAGGTTATAAATTTTGTTGATTACTTCCTCAATCAAGGAGCACCAGCTAGACACGAATCAGCTGAGACACCAATTGGGCACGAATCAATAGTGTGTCTCATTGGTTGATCCAAAGGACATGTAATCATGAAATTTATGGCGTCATAATAATTCCTTAAGTGAAATTTAATGTATGCTCTTTATAAGCTAGAGGATGTCTTTTGATAACATAATAAGTAGAATTATAACTCAAGGATTGGAGAAATAATCTTGATGGGTGATGCTACTATCTTGTTAGATTACAGACACCAATTCATGGGGAGTCTACATGCAATAGATGATAAATCACAGACTTGAGCTTCATCTTGTTGTTATTTACAAAGGGCATTGGAGTGCAATTGATCATCCTCTTTAGTGGAATGTTGAATCAACTTCAGAATTGGATTATGAGAGAGCTAGTACACCTATGGGTCCTAATGGTCCTCGCTCTGAGCTTATATACCATGATGACATGGTTTATAAGGGTTGGATTAGCTCTAGGTCCATTCTTATGCATAAAGCCATTGTGGACTTGTATTTTTTACGTGTGTCATCACTCGATGGTGAGACTTACTTTTTAATGAAAAATTGATTTTTGAAAAAAGGTGGACTGTCCACTTATTTTATTTTATTTAAAAATAAAATAAAATAAGAAATAAAAGTGACTCCTTATTTTGGAAAATGTGTCTTTGAAAACCCAAGTAAAGGTTACTTTATCAGGATGGTACCATAGGTAACACCTCTCTAAACCCTAAGTAAAGGTCTTAACTAATAAGTTGAGTAACTATGGTAATTGATTTCTAAATTAGTGGATACACAATCAAGATAAAGGTGAAATCATAACTTACATCACTCAAATGAACCACGCATGCTAAAAAAAAATCAAACAAAGGAAGAAAAGGAACGACTTTAACAGCATGTAAAAACACTTTCCTAAAATCAATGAGGGTTAGTTCACAAGAAATAAAAAATAAATAAACATGAAAAAATTATTATAAAAATCTATCATCATACATAATGCATCGTCTACTCAAATAAATGAATAAAGAAATAACCAAGTAACAATTATCATTTAAATTTAATACACTTTCAACATGCATACAATTTTAAAATGAGTTTAATTAAAATATCCAATAAAGGCTTACGAGGCAAAACAAGATTCATTTATCATATATAACATGTCTACAATATATAACAATTGTTCGAGAGATTTAAAAACATGCATAAAGTTATAAAAATAACAAATCATCAAAACAACTTAGCATTGAGTCATAATACAGACATTCTAAAAATAAATCTTTAATAAATACCTAGAGGTGTTATTTCATCATGAAAAAAATTGGATAACATCTTCAATATTTACAACAAAAAAACCAAAACTTTTAACCTAGGCTCTAATAAATACGGGATTAAATCACATTAAGATCACTTTAAAGAACAACCAGAACTAGTCAGAATAGAGACTCTTGCAAAATAAATCCCAAACAAATATATAGAGATGGAATTTTACCATTAAAAAAATTAAACAACATCTATATATGTCTAGAATACAACAAAAAAGGACAAATCATCAAATCATATCAAGTTTAATATTGTATTTAATCACAATTACATTAGTAAGAAACATGAAAAATTTCAGCAACGTAAAATTGTTTGACTAACCTAGAATATGATAAAGTCAAGGAAAAAAAAAAATAAAACACCTTCAATATGTCTAATTTACAAGAAAAATAACAAAATGATTTAATCACAAAAGTAGAATTTTTAAATTAAGTCAAACAACCCCTCACTATAGAACGAGATTAATACAATAGGTGTTTGAAAAAGTTTTTTTTTTTCTACCACTTGGAGAATCGGTTTTCAATGAAACAGGGTCCTATAATTAACTTCAAGAAGTTATATTAAGTGAAAATTATCAAATAAAATTAAAAAATCAAGAAATAATTTATTTTTACAAAATTAGTTCAGGTGTCCGGAACATAGTTAGAATGGGACTTGTGTAAAAACCAATTTAGATCTCTTAATTGAAACATCAAAATATTTTTACAAAAATCCTAAGCCATTCGATTCTAATTTTTCAATTCAATAATTAGCAATGAAACAAACAATAGCCTTAGGAATGAAACAGAAACATCAAGTTACTTAAAGAAAGAAATCAAAATAGGAATGAACCAAACCAAAATTAGATTCATGCAAGGCCAATTATCATGATTTTTCCAATGGCTTGAATTAAATGATAATTATTCCAACAAAAAATAATCCTTATCTCAATTTTGTTGGGGATCAATCAACATAAGATTGATCAACCATTCATAAACTTTTCATCAATATGTCATCAACAATATCCAATTAACAACAATAAAAGTGACCTCATTATCCACCCCAAACCATATATAATTTCAATATTCAAGCATTAGAGAAAGAGAATAGAAAGATGAAAAGATGATCATGATCAAGACATCACGAAAATTAAAGAAAGCGTACCTTCTCCCAAAAAGTATCAAGATTGCTTCTCTTCTTGTTTCCCTACAGTGAGTCTCATCTTCTTAATCTTCAAGACTTCGAATTTTCTTCTCAAGATTCTTTCTTTTTTCTTCAAGATCAATTAGTGGTAGCCTTATGTCCCTTTCTCAATGGCCAAGTTGTGGATGTCTCTTTCTTTCTTTAGAAAGCTCTCAAAACTTCACCTTTGTGTGTGAGTCTCTAAAAATATGATATGCAACCCCTCTATGGCGTGACCCCCCTTCTCCAAGTCTCCAATAGTAGTCTAACCTACCAAAAAATCTCTCATTTTGGTCATAGGTATCTCCAATGGTAGCCAACCTCTCAAAAAATCTCTCAATGGTTGTGATTTTCTCCTTAGGCTAACCTTGGACCTAAACCTTTTTATGAAATTTAATCCTTGATAACGATTGATTTAGGAAAAGTTGTCAACAGATGAAGCGCATCCTTTTCTATTAGATTTTCATAACTTAAAGAATCAACTTATTTGGATATTTTTAGCAAAAGTTACGTCCAAAATACTAAAGTCTACTTAGAATATGATAGGAAAGCTCTCATATTCTCTCTCAATCTCTCCAATCCGTGAATCAAAGAAAGTCCTACTCTCTCTAAATCTCCAATCCATAAGTCTTCCTCATCCCCTTAATGAAAACCACTTTCTTTTTTAAATCTCCAAAAATATCAATGGTCATAATCTTCCTTTTCATACGTGTGAGTCATCCTAAAAAGAAAATCACATCTCCTATGACAATGCGTGAATTTTTTTTCCTTGTAAAATTCCCTCTAAGCCATGAGTATCTTCCTAATCTATTTGATGTGAGCTCTCCATGGCAGCCCCTACCTTTTTCTCCTTATGACCACCGCCTCTTATGAATCCTCTATGTGTGGTATTCTTTTTCTTCCTAAACAATATATATCCTAAAGAAGTTTTTCTTTCCTCCAACTCCCCAAGCCGTGGACTTCCATCTCTATCCAATATGGCAACCTCTTTCTTTTCTAATCCCAATATGGCCTAAATTTCTTCTCAAGAGAGTCCTATGTCTTCCAAATCTTTTCTTTTTTTATCTAAAATTCCAATTTCATGGATGTCTTCGCACAATGGTCATGAGTCAACTATCCAAGTATGGTGTGAATCCTCTCCAATATGGCAACCTGTGAATCTCAAATAAAATCTCGAACCATGATTGGTCTTCTTTTCCCTCAAAGTCTCTAAAAAGTTCCAATTTGATCTCTAACTCCCCTAAGTTGTGGACTCCTTTCTCCCTTAAGTTGTGGACTACTTCCTCCCTTATCTAAAATTCCAATGCCAACCATGCATATCACTTCTCAAATCAAATTGTCACGATATTCAAGAGTCCTTC